>NC_056733.1:629307369-629632369 GCF_019279795.1 Protopterus annectens
AGATCAGCCTGATTAAAATCACCAGCTATCACATGAGCAAATTAATTGCGTTTATTTTGCATGTCACAGGTAGACTGGTACAATTTTGTGAGTGACTTATTTGTGTTAGCAGTAGGTGGTATATACACCACTGTTATGCAGATTTCATTTAGCTCTCAAGGAAATGTGAAAAGATCTTCATTTTATAGACAAACTCCAGATTCTCAGAACAGTGAAACATAATGACCACACAGTTACTGCACCATCTGTTATTAACATAAATCCAGACTCCTCCTCCTCTAGTCTTTCCACACAGTACTTGGGTTTTGTCTGCATGATACAGTGTGAAACTCTCAAAATTAACTGCAATGTCATTGATATTGCTGTGTAGCCATAGGTTTATAGGCATGTACTAGGCTAATGGCCCTAGGGCCTTTACAAGTCTAGCCCATAGGATTACCCAGGCATCGTGCCACCTAACTTTTTTAGTTCCAAGTGCCTCTGTTGAGTAAAGACACTGGAGTGATCCCTGGGGTGAATGTTCTATTTCCCATCCACTCCTAAAGATTTCTCTTAGATTCATAGATTATTACTAGGCTAGTTGCCCTCATAGACTACTTTAAGCCTAGCCAATTACCCCCTGTGAGAATCAAACCCTGCACCTTGCATTTCTAAGGTAAGCACCTTAACCATTACGCCACCCTCTGGTGCTCTGTTTCACATGTATGGGAAGTCTATTCCATAGCATGGGCAGTCTCTGTGTTATGAACCTGTCCCTCCAGCATGTTCTGTTGATTGTGGTAATGAGGTTGAGGTGGAGCATGCTGTGTGGAGGGACTGGGATTTCTTTAGATGTAGCATTGCTAACAGAGCTGGGTCAGACATGGCTTTGTAAGTCAAGCAGAGATTGCCTCTAAGTAGGCGATATGAGACAGAGAATAGTTGAGAGTTTTTTTAGTCTGTCCATATAGGACAGATGTTTAAGGCCTAGGATCGTCTTTGTGACATACTTTTGTGGCCTCTCCAGTTGTTGCGGGTGTTTAGTGAGGTACATGCCAAATGGGACATTGTACTCAATGACTGGCCTAATAAGGGAAGAGTAGAGGGAGACAATGAGCTCTTTCTTCCTGGATGCAAAACCCTTAGTAATGAGATGTGCCACACAGAAGGTGTTTCTGACCACAGTGGCAATGTAAAAAGAGAAGTTACTATCAACCTGTGTTCCCAGATCTCTTATAATGCCTTCTGTGTTCAGTGGACTACCATCGATGTGGTAATTCATGGGAACCAGGTTTTTCCGAGAGGGGATGACACATTTTTTGGCAATGAGCTTAAGGCCATGGTTCTGACACCAATCGGTGGTCTCAGTGAGGCCTTTCTGTAGGATGTCAACATCACTTGGGGAGTTAATAATAGCTCCCAACTTGCAATTGTCAGGGAACTTTGCCAGCCAGAGTCCCTTCGTGTTGGCCTGGACTTCAGAGAAGTAGATACCAAACAGGAGAGGACCCAGGAGCGAACCCTGTGGGACTCCACTCATGACTGGTCAGCAGTCTGACTTGGAGTCCGCTACTTTCACACTGTGGGTTTTACCTGTGAGCCAGTTTGCAACCCACCTAGTGATATAGGGGTTAATGCCTAGCTTAGTGAGTTTTTCTATGATTCTTGAGTGGGGAATGGTATCAAAGGCCTTGGCCAGATCAAGGTAGGCTGTATGGAACCACCTTGCCTTCATCCACAGCTCTGGTGACTGACTCAAAGAAGTTGACCAAGTTGAGCAGGCATGATCTACCCTTCACAAAACCAAACTGTGTGGGATCCAGAGTTTGGAGATTTCCCTATATCCTTGTTTACTAGGTCCATGATGATGCGTTCCATAGCTTTGCATGTCAGACTCATCAGGCTAATGAGGCGATAGTTCCCAGGGTCTGTAGTTGCTCCTCCTTTGTGGAGAGGGATGACTGTAGCAGTGCACCATTCAGTAGGGACAAAGCCTGAGGTGAGGCTGTGATTGAACAGGACACACAGGTAAGGTGCCAGTTCACTCTGTAGTTCATGTAGAACACAGCCAGGGATATTGTCAGGTCCCATAAAAGCTGTATTCTTGACCTTGGAGAGCGCTGTTTTAACCTGTGCAGCAGTAGTACTGGGTGCCTGACAATCTACTGGTATTGTGACTGGTCCCTTGGGGGGAGATGGGTAAAGTTGGCACTGAATCGGTCGGCAAGTATATTGGCAATATCTGTTGGCTCGGTATAGGAGGTACCATTGTGCAGTAGCTCAGAGCAAATCTGGGTATTGCTGTGGAGATTCTTTACATAACTATAGAAGTCCTTGTGGTTTTCTTTACTATCTGCTGCAATTCTGTTTTCATATCTAGCTTTAAAGGATTTGATGAGGGATCTCAACTTTTTGTTGAAGCTGATAAGGGAGTTTTTCCAGTCTTGGAACTTTACCTTATTCCGTATCTGTTTCCTCCTTCAGTTGTAGAGTTTGTTTATGGCAGGGGTCCACCAGATAGGCTTCTTTTTTTTGGAGTAGAGCATCTTGATTCTGTTGGGTATGGCGAGATCCTTGCATTTATGTACGTGTTCGTACAGTGCACTGGTGTATAAATCGGCGGTCGTGCAACTGATCTCCATTTGCATGGGTGATGTGAAGTTAGCCACCTCTGTTTTTAGGAGCTCAGTGTTAGCTTTGGAGAAGTTTTTCATGGTGGTTACTTTTGCGGGGGTGGGGTGGGAGGGATGTGGATTTCCAAGATGAGTAGTTTGTGGTCGGATCTAACCAAGGAGGAGTTGACTGTTGGTGTTAATAATGACCAGGTCAAGGATGTTGCTACCTCTAGTGGGGGTAAGAACGAGCTGGTCCAAGGCATTGGAATTAATGAATTCCAGTAAACGTTGGGCAAATGTATTGGTACATGAGTAGTTTTCCCAGTTAATGGAGGGGGTGGTTGAAGTTGCCCAGTATGAGAGTGTTCGGTTGGACACTAATATTCTCCAGGGTGCTTAGGAACATGGAGTGTGAGTCTTGGGACATTGTTTGGGACCTATAGCAGGCTACAACCTGAATCGCTGTCTTACCCAATGTTAGCTGAACCTGAAGTATCTCAGATGCATTATGTTGGGCTTCTAGTCTGGAGGTGTGTGCATCCTTTATGAATATGGAAACACCACCGCCTTTGGAGTTCGGTGCAAGTTCTGGAGCCGAAAGGTGTGGAATATGAGTTATAGCCTGGTAGTGCAGGGGTGCTTTCTGCTGCCTTGAACCAGGTCTCTGTTACGGCAAAAATGTCGATGTCCTCCATTTTAAGGAGTGCTTCGAGCGAGTGCATTTTGAGATTTTGACTTCTAGCGTTGAGCAGGATGACCCTCAGATTGCATTTGTTTGTAGCTGTTACGGTGGTAATTTGGTCTTTGGAACATCGCCTAAAAAGGGCACTATAGGGGTGCTTCTCAGGGGCTAAAGTCATACCCGCCTGGGCTACATAATCCGAGACCTCCTCCATGTCTCTTTTCATGTAGTCCAGGGAGGCACGTCTCAGGTCATTCACACCCACATGTACAATGACAGAGACATATTTGTACCTCTTGTTGAGGGACCTGAGTGCATGCATTATGTCAGATTTTGGTGCCTGACAGGCAGCTGACTGTTGCGTTCTCCTTATTCAGTGTAGTGAGTGAGACTTCAGTCTGCCTCACTTTCGAGTCACTTATGACTAGTATGTTGGGCATGCCGTTCTGCTTTAGGGGCTTTGGTTGAGTGGCACACTGTTTAGGAGAGTTGTCTCGTGATTAGTGTTGAGTTGGTTGAGTGCATTTCTGCCTTGGAGGTCTCTGCTGTTTGGGTAAATTTTTATTGGGAGCCTCCACAAAGGTGGGTGTGCGGTTTGTGTTTTCATGTGAAGGCAGTGCTGGTGTGTGTTCTAGAGGGCTATGCGTTCCATGTGGTGTGGTTCAAGTGTTGACCTTCTCCTGTTGACCAGCTATTCTGGTCTTGGCTGGAGAGTGCATGGATTCCAGTTTGGATATACAGGTGCATCTCTCGCAAGTCTTACTGTTGGGAGGTAAGAGGAGAGGGTTGTCAGTATACATGTGGCAGATGCTACATTGCTTCAGGATTCTCAAGTTCATCAGAAAGCACAGGGAACTGACTTTTAGACATGCCTAGAGGGGTAGGCATTAATAAGTACTGGAGCTGTTTCCTTGTGGATTGTTTAGTATTGGTAGCACTTTTGTATGCTACAATAATTGCTCCAAGAAGTCTGGTAAAGTGCTAGACTAATAAGCTAGCAAAAGTGCAGGAGAGGAGAGAAGTAGTAGATCTAAGGGAAATGTTGAAGAGCAGACATTGGCACTGCTCTGAAGCTTACAAACAGTCCTGGATACAGCAAATCTGTGTCTAGACTAGACTAGTTACAGGAAAGACGGGAAAAAACACAAACGCAGGCTTTTAAACCAGAAAGTTGAAAGAGATGGAAAAACTGCCCAAATGGCCAATATACTACGATTTGTGGGCCAGAAACCACTCCTGTTGTGGTAGATGGGCTACCTAGTGCTTACCACCCCCACTGATAAGTTACAAGGCTTCCCTCCAACACAGAAAGGCTTGGGGGCCTCAGAAGCTTACAAACAGTCCTGGATACAGCAAATCTGTATCTGGACTAGACTAGTTACAGGAAAGGCAGGAAACGAGCTTAGAATTTTTTTTTTTTTTAGTAAAATGGAAAGGGAGAAAGGAAGCGTAGAAGATAATTCAAGGTTAAGAAACTAAGTGGGTTGGCCTTCTCAAATGTTCTCTCTGTATTGGGTAGAATGAGCTAATGACACTAGACTGGGAGGAGTGTCCCAGATCATACTTACAGTAGGAGTGGGCAACTGCAAAGCCACCAAGTTCTCAGTAATCATATTTAAACAAATGTCTCTCACCTTGTTCTTTGAAGAGAGTTCCATCCTTAAATAGTCCATCTTGTTATCAAGAGAACTGATACTCCACATGAGGGTCCTAAACGTCCTGTTCTTATTATAAGTAAGAAATGTGAGAGATATTCCTTCATGTAGGAGATACTTCAGACTAAGGTTCTAAGCTTTCTTTCCTGGTGATTCTAGGAAACTAAGGTGGTGATTAATGTAGTAAGTACTCCTCATATGCTTTGTAAAGGCAAGGATTGAAGTTTGAACGTTTGGCAAGCACACACTCCATTACAACTTGAGTTAACATGTCAGTATTCTAAAAATCAGGTCCTTGGTTCCTTCCATTCTTCCTGCAACATTTAAGTGTCTGGGAAGAGAGACAGCTGTAATAATAATAAAAAAAACAAAGAAACTAGTGATGCTGTTTGTGTTTCACTGTCGCAGTCATCACATTTGGGTATTCCTGCCAGGGTAGCCCTTGGCCGGCCCGAATACCAGAGACTTAGTATTTCTGTGTCAGTTGCTGTCGCTTGAGGACTGACTTCAGGTCGTCAGTAGTATAAAGTATGGCAGCCGATGCCATTAGATCAGTCTTTCTTGCCATGGATCCCAAAGCAGAAGCAGTTTGCACGAGTGCCGGTCGGCTGCTACCCGAGTTTAGTCTACCAAATTGAAATTGAAGTCTTCTAAAGCTAAGTACCCTGTTGGGGATCCTTTTTTCTTGCACTAACCAATGTCAGAAAAAGTTAATAATTGTCTCGCCTGTGGAAAACAAATACCACACCAAGACTTCCACTCTTACTGCGTCACTTGTTTAGGTCCAGACCATGATGTTCCTCATTGACGCTTCTGTACTTTGTTCAACGCCAGAGCTATCCATCGTCGGGCCCTTATTGTAGCCAGATATTTTCGCTTACAGTCCTCGAATTCCAATATGGCTCAGGTAAGCCATCTGACAGCAGATCTTCCGAAAAACGTAAAGATAAAGACAAAGACAGACCGCACAATTTAGAAAAGCATAAACTACACATAAAGGGACTTAATTACGAACACAAAGCTATCTAACCATAAACATAATCTAACTATAACACTATAAATATAAAAGTATCTCTAATAATATTATCTAGTAAATGTTCATCCATGTGTATTAGTGTGCATAAAAAAACTAAGTAATTAACAGCTCAGAAAAAAATGCCAGTGCTTTAAAAAAAACGGTCATGACAGTCTATATGTTTACAGCCCCAAAACATGTTTATATAATACAGAAAAAATACAGAAAACAGTGGACAAAATAAACTAGTAATGTATAAAAGTGTGCAGGTGTGTGCATGAGTTTGCATGAACGTCCACCAGTATGGTGAATGGGAGAATTACACCAATACTACATGGTAATAATGGCTTGAAGTGTGTTTTGAATTTATCATTCTCTGGTGTTGATGCATTAAGTCTAATCAAACAGAATTGAGGTTAAAGTAACTAAACATGTTTGCACTTATACACATTCTGTACATAATTTTTATTATTTACTATATTTTTAGTACTAAAATATTTCCTCAAAAATACCCTAAACCATTACTGATTGCGTGGCATCTTATGTAAATTCAATACACTCTTAATAGAGCAATAATAGTTAAGTCCTGGTTTTTTGAATGCATTTAATTTCAACTGCCAGCATAATTATTTTTTTCTCCAAAACACCATTGACGTCCCCTTCAAACTCCTCCATCTCCACACAGTCCAGAATGATAAATGTAAAAGCAGAATGTCTGGGGTGTCCTAATAAATGTTTGGATAAGGTGTTACTCTGGTATTTAGATGACCTGAAATCCTCCTTTACAGTTTATTCAGTCTTACCAACGTAAAATGCAGGACAGTCCTTGCACGTGGCCCTGTATACAACTTTTTCAGTATTACAGTTGGCACCTGCTGAATGTTTAATTGTCTTTTTAAGATGCAGCACTCAGAGTCGCACTCCAAGTATTCACAGAAAGTGCAGTTAGGTGGTGCCCAGATTTTAGTGCTCATGCCATCCTGGTGTTACTTATTTTTCTTTTCCACATCGCTACATATGCTTCTGCTCTTTTTATATACAAAAGTAGGTTGATCTCCTAAAACCCTTACAAACTGCTGATTGTCAGTGAGGATGGCCAAGTTCTCCTTAATAATGGCTTTCATTGTGTTGAAATCCAAGGTGTAAGTTAGAATGCACCTATCCTTACTTTTCTTGGGTTAGGGTGCCCTCGTTGCATAATTCTGCCAAAAGGCCTATTCCGCATAGGGTCATTGTTAGTTGTAGAATCTCTAATGGGACCCAGGATCATGTGCAACAGGTCTGATTCATGTCCTCTGGTTAAGAAATCATTTTGTAGATCATTCATATTTTTGAGAAAGGGGCCAAATCTGTGGTAATGTGTGCTAATCTGTAGCCTTGTGATTTTATTACATTGTGCTTAGTTTTTACTGGATATATACTATTTCTGTGAAGAAAGTAGTTCACTCTTGTTGGTTTTCTTTACAAGTTACTAATTCATTTTTCTCGGTCTTTATCAATACTGACTGTCATATCAAGGAACTTCACTGACTCCAAGCTAATGGAGTGGTAAATTTCAGGAAGAAGGTGGAGTTCTTGATGTAATAGATAAACTCAGTGAGCTTGGATTTCTCACCTTGCCAGACTATGAATACCATATTAGTAAAGCGGAGATAGCTGGTCCTAAAACTCCGGTATTCACTTTGTAGTACAAATTCCTCCTCCCACTTGCCTAAAGGCTACATTAGCTAAGCTAGGGGACATAGCTGCACCCATGGCTATCCCCCTTGTCTGTTTGTATGCCTGGCCATTGAAACTGAAAATTGTTACTCAGTACCAAGTTTATTAGTTTTCCCAAGCATTCAGTTTGCCCCTTGTGTGTAACATTGTTATTTCTGCTTTAAGCCTGTGTAGCTGCTTAAATACAGTACGTGTGGTAACACAATGTGAAGGGCTTCATCGTCGATAGTTACTAAAATGCTTTGTTCATTCACATGCACTTTTATTTTTCTTAAAAAAATCAAGTGAATCTGAAATTAATTATTTTTAGCAAGAGGCTGAAAAATAAAATATAAGTATATGGCAGTGGCCTCTGATATGGAACCTCCACTTGCAATAGCGGGTCTATAAGGTGGATCTTCCCTATTCGTATAGGTTTGGAAATCCTGAAAAAACAAGGTAATTTAGGGTGAGGAGTGTTCAAATACTCAGTTTTCAGTAATAAGGTCTTAATTAAGCATTGTGGTTAGTTTATCTTTCCATTTTGTATATGTAGTTTTAACCTCCTCAAATGAATGTTTAGAATAACACTCAGGTGTGTTCAGCATGTTCTCTGTTTTCATTATATAACTGTCTGTATCTGTAATAAGTATGCCCCCACCCTTGTCAGCCTTCCTAACACAGCTAGTTCTATCATTGCTCAAATTCTTAAATAATATCTCATGCTTTAAAATATTGTAATAATCCTACCTGCGTGACACGTGTTGAACTTGACATAGCAATTTGCCCTTCTGACAGAAATGGAATATGGCTACATGTGACAATAGGTAGACGTCCTTTAGACCTGTGTCCTGTGCAGAAGACTTTGAAAGGTGAAGGTTTTAGTCCTCTTTGGTTAGAACTGTCCCATCTTTTACAAGGATTATGTCTCTTTCCAAGGAGAATGGCATTAAAGACCACAAGCAGATGATAAAACATCCCAGAGGTAGATAGTATGTCCCCAACTGTGTCAATGCATTCAGCTTTATCAGCAGTGTCTGATGATAAAATCTTGCTCTGATTAAGCCCTTATTGGAATATCTGGGTCAGAAGAGGGGAGTTCACAAAAGCCCCTGTTTTGCAGTCAAACATATTCACCCATAGTCCTTTGGTCTTTGCTTTCTACATCAGAGAAATAGAGTCCAAAGAGGATCAGGGCCACGTGCATTGCAAACAGTCTGATAGATTTGGTAATCGTTTTGAAATGGATCTACCAGACTGAATAAACACAAATGTGCCTTTCTTGAAGCCTGTTTGATAAGAATCCCTGGTCAAAAGTTTGCATATATCAGCATTTATGACCTCTGTAAGGACGCATTCCATTACCTTATAAACAATGTTGATGAGATATAACCAAGGTCAGTTATTATTTCTTCTCTGTGACCTTTTCATTGTATTTGCCTGTAATGGCTGATAAGGGTAAGGACCCTTCTGGTTTCAAAAAATGCCAGACGTATGGCCATAAAATTCCCTCTGCAAATTTCCACTCGTGTATATTGACTCCACTCCCTTCATTTACAGGAGGATGGTACCATATGTCACTCCTTTAGCCACAGGGCTTTGATGGAAAGGGGCAACAAGCTTAATTCTAAAAGGACTTTTGCCATCAGCCATTGGAGAAGCCTCATCTACTGCCGATAAAGCTAAGACAGATGTTTCATCTCCCTCCTCTTCTTTGTCTATTGATAAATCTAAAAAACTTAGTCTGTCTGTTCTGACCTGTTCATCGGTTCTGAAAGCCAAAAAAATTGAAGAGCTCTGTTCCAAAAGTTCCCTCAGAACCGAAGGCATCTATTTCTGACATTCCGGTACAGACCACTTCAGTTTTGGCACTGATTACAATTTTGAGTTCTTCGACATCGAAGGTCTCGACACAGGAATTAGAATTTCCCACTGACAGATCGTTATGCCTAGAACATTCTACTCTCCATCAGTAGAGCCCTTTGCTGGAGAACTACCTGAAATATTTTTACAGAGGTCAAAGTATCCTTCCACTGCGTCAGTCCTCTCCACCAAAAGTCTTTCAGAACTTGACGTGGAGAGGCTTGTGAATACAATGTTGTGGGCTAGAGGGCTTTCAGACCCACCTTCGGTACCGATTCCCTCTGGTCTTGGTACAAACACTTCCTTTGTCCTGTTAACTACTCCTCCTCTAACTTCCTTGGAGGTCTTGGAGTGCTCTGTTCCGGTTCTACCAGCAGTCTTTGTTGGCTCTGGAGTTCGCTTCTGCAGAGTTGGAAGTTACCCTGAGTTTTTTGGTTATTTCTGAACCAGAGACCTCCTGGAGCCATAGCTACCTTGTTGGTTCCAGGGAGCAGGTTTTGACTCAAGGCATTTTACAGTCCTCCCTGCTTCTTGGGGCTTCGGCTCGAGTTAGTTCTGTTCTGGCTTCAGTCTTGAGGATCAATTCTTCGGAGCAGGGAGTGATCCTGGTCCCAAAGCAGTCTTTCTCTCTTCGGGGCTCCCTTCCCCTCTTCAGGGGGACCAGCTTTTGAGGTTATGCAGAGGGCCCTTTCTCTTGCAGAGTGTCAGTCGGAGCCTACCCCCTCGGAACAGGTACCCCCCTCTAGCTCTATTATTCATCCTGCTTCTCCACTGGAACAGCGGGTGCTGAAGCCTCAGATGTTAGAGCCACAGGAACTGTCATCTTCTGATACCTCCCCAGATTATCCCCCTGAGGAGGTCCCTCAGAAAAAGAAGTGCAAGAGGAACACTTGGATTCTCCCCAGGAATCAGTCACTGATGATACAGATTTCAGTGAGGGGAAAGGGTCCCCATGGTCACCCCCTGAAGATGTCTCCTTTGGAAATGTCTTGGAATTCCTGAAACAGAGGGGTGGTTGGACGTCCCAAAACCCTTCCTCTGAGGAATCTGTTTACCTGCAGGCATTTGGCACCTGCCAGTCTTCTACTTGGGTGATGACTCCTGCTGATGAACTCATTCAGTTGATTTCACAGTGGGCATGGAAGGCTCCTGACAGCATTGAGCCCATCCCCAAAAGAAAAGACTAAATACTTTCCACATCCGCATACAAACAGTTTTGGTCAAAGGGTCTTACAGTTGATGCTATGGTTGAAGCGACTGCCACTAAAAAGGAGCTAGCTGAGGACAATTCCTCTGTCCATCCGCCCAACAGAGAGTCCCAAGCTATGGACAAATTTGGCACATTTTACCAGACTCCAGTATGATGTGATCAAGGAGTTATCAGATACTCTGGTAGAAGCTGTTGCTGAGGGAGTCCAAGACAAAGTGGCTTCCCAGCTGGCCACCCTGGAGTCTATGTCCATTTTGTCAATGAGGCTGATTGTACATACAGCCGAGGGGGCATCTAGAGCAGGAAGTACAGGTGTAGCCAGTAGGAGACACTCCTGGATGCACCTTTGTGATTTTGCGGAACCATTCAAGTCTTCTTTCATCGGTGCTCCTTTTAATGGAACATCCTTATTTGGCCCAAAAATGAAAGAAACTTTCTCCAGGTCTAAGAAGACTCTTTCTGGTGTGGGTGTACGTTCCCCCCCCCCCCCAAAGTCTTTTTCTAGGAACCAGAGGAGTGGTGGAATAATGTGGTTAAAAAAATTCCAAGTGCCTTTCCAAGACTCATGTGGAGGGAGTTCCCTGAGGGGCATAGGGGGAGCCAAAATTGAAGATGCTGTTCTCGCAGCAGAGGTTGTCTGCAAAACCAGGGCTTCAGGGATTCCTTCCCAGGCAAGCCCTTTTAGCACTCCTGAAGGGAGGCCCAATTGTCTTCCTCTGGAGGCAGTCTGGGTATGCTTAGCCTTGCACCTAAATACCTGACTACACATAACACAGATTCTTGGGTGCAATGGATCATGTGCAGAGGCTATACCATTCCCTTTTCTCAACCTCCCCCTGTTTACAAGAAAATCTCTGATGCTCCACCCAATCAGAAGGTTTCAGCAGTATAAGAAATCCAAAAACTACTGGGCAAGAGTTGTCCGACAAGTCCCACCAGACCACGAAGGATCCAGAATCTACTCAAGATTCTTTTAATGCCAGAAAAGACAGGGGACTGGAGACCAATTTTGGATCTCAGTGTACTGAACAAATCAGTTCAGCAAGCAAAGTTCCTGATGGTCACAGTAAAGTCTTATCCTTCCATTTCTGAAGAAAGATGACTGGATGTGCTCAGTAGACCTTCAGGATGCATATTACTATATAAACATGGACAAGTGCTCCAGAAGGTTATGCCACATTGGCTGGGAGCCAGTCATTACCAATTCAGAGTACTGCCCTTTGGATTCAACACAGCCCACAGGGTGCTCACCAAAGGCATGGCAGTAGTAGCAGCTCACTTGAGACTGCAAGGATTCCATGTGTTTCCATACTTTTATGACTGGCTCATAACCGCTTCGACCAAGCATCAGTTGATAACAGCCAGGAATTATACCCTCCAATATCTGTGCCCATCTGGGGATCACAGTAAATTTAGAAAAGTCACGTTTAACCCAGACATAAAATTTAGAATTCATAGGAGCTGTACTGAATACTCTGATAACGATAGTATCTCTTTTTCCAGAACGTCATCAGAGAATTGTGGCTCGGGTGCAAAAGTTAATCCCCAGAAAGAAGGTCCCAGCACATTTAATCTTAAAAGCTATGTGATCTATGGCAGCTTCTATAACTCTAGTGCCACTAGCCAAGTTACATATGAGAATTCTGTAAAGGCTGCTAGCCTCCCAGTGGTCTACTTCATCACTCATCAGAACAAGTCATGATCACCAATCATTGCAAAATGGATAATCTTTGGTAGGTGATTTCCGATCAAGTTCTCAATGGTCGTGCTTTTTTTTTTCCAGAGCCCATGGCCATATTGACCATGGACGCCTCCCAGATGTGGCCAGGTGGCATTTTTGAGCAAGACGGTCCAACGCACTTGGTCCCATTTAGAGGCCAACTTGCACATCAGTGTACTAGAGATAAGAGCTGTGCTTCTTGCGTTGCAGGCCTTTCAGAAGGCTCTTCCTCAGGGATCTATTGCAGCTCAAATGGACAGTATGGCAGTGATTTCATACATCAGCAAGCAGGGAGGAACCAAGTCTTATCCCCTTTGTCGAGAAGCCCTTAGAGTTTGGAAGTGGGTGATTTCTTCCAGCTGCTTTCTTACAACAATGCACATTCCGGGGAGTTCAATGTGATTGCGGACAAGCTGAGCACATGCATCCTTCAGCCTCACAAGTGGTCTCTCAGTCAAAAAGTGGTGAAGATGATTTTCTGCCTTTGGGGTCACCCTTGCTGCGATCTGTTTGCATCTCCCCTAAACAGCAAGTGCAGTAATTATTTGCCCTGATTCCCCCTCCGGGAAAGTTGCTCAGAGTTGCTGTCCTCTACAGTTGGCCCCCCCGGTCTCCTATATGCCTTTCCCCTGCTACCTATAATTCCCAAAGTTTTACAGAAAGCATTCAGGTTGAAGCACACAATATAATCCTCCTTGCTCCCTTTTGGCATCAACCAGTTTTGTTCCCCTTTCTTTGACCATGTCTAAATCAACAACCCTTGAATCTGGACCCAGTGCCAGATCTCCTGTCCCATCCGAATGGTGTTGTTCACCCAAACATTTTGAACCTCATGCTAACTGCATGGTTCCTCCAGTTCCATTAATTGCCAGGCATCCCAGTATTTCTTCTCCAGTATGTCACATCCTTTTATCGGCTCACAAACCTTCTTCTCAAAAACTGTACACCAGTAAGTGGAAGAGATTTACTATTTGGACTATTGAAAATAGATGGATCTCTTTACAGCTTTCATAGAACACGTCCTAGATTTTTTAGCTACTCTGTTTAACGCTGGAGCTTCTACCTCCACCATTAGACTACAATTAGCTGCCATCTCCAATTTTCACAGTGGCTTGGATGAACATTCTTCAGCCTCTCGTAGACTTAGTAAATGGTTCCTCAGAGGCACTCTTCTGTTAAAGCCCCCATTCAAAGATCCGACTCCTCCTTGAGAGTTGAACCTAGTACTTCAAGCAGTGATACACTCTCCTTTCAAATCCTCTGCAGAATGTGATCTGTAGTTTTTATCTTGGAAGACGCTCTTTGTGGTAGCCTTTACCTCTGCCAGAAGAATTTCAGAGATCCGGGCCTTATCATTTGAGCCTCTTTACCTTGTTTTCCATAAAGATAGAGTATCTTTATGAACAAACCTATCCTTTTTACTTAAGGTTGTGCCAGAGACTAATATTAAGCAGACGATCAATTTACCAGTTTTTTTTTCCCTAATCATTCTAAGAAGGGAGAGTATGCCCTGCATTTATTAGACATCCACAGACAACTACGTTTCTGACTTCACAGAACAAAGAACATAAGACAATTTAGTCAACTGTTTTGTTTCCTTTTCCACTGCAAAGTTGACAAGGCAGTCAGCAAGATTACTTTTTGGAAGTGGCTGAAAGACTGCATTTCATTTAGTTATGATAAAAACAAATTAACCTTGCCTAAACCTGTTAAAACACATTCTACAAGGTTTATAGCCATTTCAGCTGTCTTTCAGTCTAGAGCTTCAATGGATGACGTGTAGCAGCTATTTGGGCTACTCCCCATACCTTTATTACTCATTACAAATTGGATCTGTCGCTAGGAGCCGATCGGCCTTTGGTTCACTGGTGCTCAGTAATATCCTTCCATGACTCCACCCAAGATTCTAGGTAGCTGGGGACTGTTTCCCATCTGTCAAGGATGGAATCAAGATCGACAACATCAGATAAAGAAGTATGTACTCACCATAACTTTCCATCTGCGTTGTCTATCTTCATTCATTCTCGGACCCCCCCCCCCCCCAATTCCCCTGTTCTTAAAAGATTGTTTGGTGGCGTGGATCAAATTCACTTGACTTATTATATTGTTCAACCACAGACTTACCTTACACATATTTTACGATGTGTGTGTGTGTGTGTATGTATATATATGTATATATATATATATATATTTATATATATTTGTTTTATGTGTTTCTATATCTTTTCTGCAAACTCAGTCTGAGGTAATTGAGAGAGAGGGATTCTGGGTAAAGGTGAAGCTCTAGTTTTTGGTTGGTACGAACTATAGTAAAGGCAGAGTCTGTTCTGATGTCGGAACCGAATCAGTCAGTCAATAATGAATGAAGATAGACAACACAGATTAAACGTTATGGTGATTACATAACTTCTGTTTTAATACATTGGGCCGGATTCACGAAGGCTTGCACGGAGTCTAAGAGTAGTGTAAGACTCCATGCAGCCTTCGCGATCCAGGAACAGCCCAAAGTCCGTGTAAGAGACGAGCTAAAATGGCTCTTACACGGAGTGGGCGTGGATAAGCTAATCACCTCACTTGCAGCCGAATAGCATGCAAATGAGGATGATTAGTGATCCAGGAAGCCCAGAACAGCCCGTGTAAGAGCCGTTTTAGCTGCAGAAATGTACTCAGTTTACAACTGAGCACGTTTCTGCGAAAACTGCAATGGAGCCATGTCAGCTCCAAATAAAGGGTGCATATGTGTCAGGCAGCATGCCAATGGCCAAATATGTGGCCATTGGCAAAGTAACCTGATGCAAATATATTAAAAATATAATTTTTTTTTTTTGGCGATTGCCGATGTTTAAACCCAGCGCAGCCCCGCGCAAACGGGCTGCGCTGTATAAAACATAAAAACGAAGGTTATAAACCCACAAATGTGGGTTTTATGCAATACATGGGATGTCAGTGCAGGGACCAGCAGACCAAAACCAACATGGCCACTGTGTAGTGGTTGCTAAGGGAGGAAGCTGAGTCTAAGTCATGTAACTAAGCATTAGTAGGCAATCTGATGCAAATGAGTGTTAGGATACTGAATTCCACTGTCACATAGCAAATGAGCACAGTCTGAGTAGTGTAAGAGTTACAGAAGGGGGAGGAACAGAGTAGGAGATAGGTGACATCACAGGGGGGAATGGTAGAAAGAAATGCAGTTCATTGGAGGTCAGAGTTACATGACAGATGCCAGACAGATATCATGGAAAGAGGTGTGCCACTAGATAAGCATGAGAAAGTCAAGAAATGGAAGGTGTACACTGTTGCCTACACCGAAGTTTCTTGCTGAAGCATGCGCGATGCGCGCCATGAAGCGCGAGTAAGGCAGTGTGAGCGCGTGTAAGGCAGACTGAGCATGTGGGAGCGTGGTGGGAGATGTTTAACACTGTTTGCGCGGGTGTGCACGCGTTTTAATCCGAATAAGCAGATTCTGAACCGTGTAAGTATGTGTGCGCGCGTGTAAGCCACTGTGAGCGTGTTTCTGCTGGTTTACACACTGCTCCACCCTGAGGAAACAGAAAGGGAAAAGGAAGCAACAGATTTAGTAGGAAGCAAGCAGGGAATACTGCTGGAGCTAGCAGGTGAAAACAATTAGATGCAGGCAATTACACAGGCAGAATCGTAGCCCAGCCCAGCACTTAAAACTCTGCAAACAGCAGTGCAGGATGTTTCTCTCAAGAGACACTGCAAGACAGGAGTTAAGTTATCAGAAGTGAAAACTGAAAGAGCTGAACTCAGAGCAGAAATGTTAGGGGCTGCCATAGCTGTCATAATGAGACATAGGCAACTTGCTGAGGGTGGTGACAATGCAGATGGTGCCAGACAACCCACAGTAAGGAGACGGAGAAGAGTGTACAGGCCCAGGGTCACCTACCACGGGTTACATGAGCTGGAGATAGTAGAGCGCTATAGAGTGGACAGAGACCTCCTGCAGCAAATAGTGGAGCTGTGCAGGCCACGCCTCACACAGAACCAACAGAGGGGAACCCATCCCAGTGGAAACCAAGGTATGTGTTGGCCTAAGAATACTAGCAACAGGTACCTTCCAGAGACCAACTGGTGATATGATGGGGATATCACAGGCATCAGCCCCCAGGGTACTGCACCAGTTCCTGGATGCCATGTCAGCACATGTCTGTGATCATGTATATTTCCCCAGTGCCCGTGAGGTATTGGCCAGCAATATGCGTCTCTTCCAGCAAATAGCGGAATGCCCTGAGGTAGTGGGTGCAATAGACTGCACGCACATACGCATCAAAGCACCAGCCGGTGAGCGGGCTAGGGCATACATCAACCGCAAGGGCTTCCCCTCCATCAACTGCCAGGTCATGTGTGATGCCCAGGGCATAATAATGAATGTGTGTGCTGGCTGTCCTGGGAGCTACCATGATTCCCACATCTGGCATTTGACGCAGCTGTACCAGACATTTGCCAATGGGGACATCCCGCATGGACACCTAGTGGGGGATGCAGGTTATGCACTGGAGCCGTGGCTGATGACACCCATCAGAAACGCACACACACCTGAACAGGAACGCCATAATGAGGCACACGCACAAACAGGTAATGTAATAGAGCATGTGTTTGGGCTGCTCAAGTCACGGTTCCAGTGTCTGGACACATCTGGTGGAGCCTTGCAGTGCACACCAACTACATGTACCCAAATTGTCATGGTATGTGCTATGCTACATAATATGATCTTGCGAAAACAGCTGCAGCAGGACCAGCATAGGGCCGGGCCAAACAGCCCCCCACCATTGCCAAGGCCATCACAGGCAGAGCGTGACTCGGAGGAGGAACAACCTGAGCCTGCCCCAGTAGGCAGAAGGAGGCGTGCCCAGTATGCCCTGGCCTTGGCAAAGAGGCAACGCGAGTAGCACATACATTGGCTCAGTAGGAACCCTGGGAATGATACCCCTCTCTGACTCACTCATATAGTAACAGGGATGCCTAACATGACACAACCTGCTCTCAAACATGTACAGGGAAGTGTAATATGCGCATCCGACAGAGGCAGCCCTGCAGCACCACGTGAGGCATGAATGCTATGTAAGTAATGTAACACCATGTACTATATGCACACCTGAGGACCCTGACTAACATCCTACCCTCACCAAGCATCATGCCACAACATGACAATGAGATGATAAAGTGCAATAATTGACTGAAGTATCGCAGTTAGTCAAAGGGGATCCAATGTGTGCCAGTCTGGGATGACATGCTGAGCATGACATGATGCACCACCTGCTAGGACTGGCGTGCACCTATCAGTGCAGGCTGTATGGATACTGGCAAAGGCTGTTGTTACCCACAGTGTGCCCTGAATAGGTAAGGCTCAAAACACAAACCTATCTCCAGAGGTATCAGAAGGGATAAGAAGATAAGGGATAAGTCGAAACAGCAAGATGCATGCAGTCTAAACTCACCCAGTATGGAGAATGTTGATATCTGCGCTGTAACAGAAAACTGAGTCAAGGCTCACAACAGCACCCTAACACTACCAGGTTACACCTCATACTGTGCTGTACAGCCTCAAAACATGGAACAAGCTACAAAAGGACGGTGACTAGCAAGAATTGTCAAGGATAACCACACCCCCATGTTGGTACCACAGCAAAAAGCAGCATGGACTAGCCATGGTCAAGTAACAGTGGCTAAAACTGCCCCCAGTTTATAGCCTGCTACAGACTACTGTCCCAACACCAGGAACTGCACCTGGCCTATGCTGGAATACATGAATATATCAAGTCCTCCAAACCACATTATATTGGGTGACTGAAAATACCCAGACATAGACTGGGAGCATTATACTAGCTCCAACAGTGTAGGACAAAAGTTCATAGAATCCATAAACCAAAAGGCCCAGGAACAACGTACCACTCCCACAAGACGGGTAAGCATACTGAATGTGATAATCAGCAACATGGGTACTGGATGGCAAGATGAGAAGTGTATTGCTCACTGGTAAAACCAGACCATAGAGTAATCACACTGGATATACAAATCCTGACCACAGTCCCTGGCCAGAAAACCACAGTGGAAAACATGTGTTAAGCAATATTTGCACTCCTCCAAACTGATGTGGAATCCATTAAAGGTCCTGTGCAGGTGCAAAATATGGGCCACACCTCAGAACCTGTAATACAGCCATTCCATGAACACTGCCAGGAATGCTTGGATTATGCAATCCTAAATTAAAACAAGACACAATGCCATACACGGGAATCTGGCATGGTGGACACCAGCTATAACCAAACCATGCAAGAGAATGAGGAAGCTACTACATGATAGAGCAAACATAAACAATGAAGTAATCACTGATCAGTAGTATGGCAATAAAATCTGTCCACACATACAATCCACTAAGGCCAGCCACAACAAGTTGAATCTGTGAATCCTGAGGCAATGTTACACCTGCCCCAAGTACACAGACAACCCCCAACTCCACCCAAGAAATACAAATATATGTGAGAGATGCAACCATCTATCCAAACTGGAGGCTGAGCTCCCTCAACTCAGTACTCCCAAAACTAGTCATGAGGAGAAGGTAACCACACACACCACAAACACAGTCCCACATAGACCTATCACAACTGCAAACCAAACACATAAACACAGAAAAGCATTCCCGGAGGCACAAATTACAAACACAGCACACCAACAGAGGCCTCTAAAGCAGACACCCAATCAAACAACCTCCAAACATAGCACATGCAACACATAGTACACAAAGCTGGTGTGCCAAACAGTCACAGGCCAGAAGGAGAAACAACATGCCTGATACAGTTGTAATAGGTGACTCCATAGTCAGACACACTGCTGTCCCACACCAGACTGAACAAGGGAAAGGGTACAGTAAGCTGCCTGTAGGCTGCCACAATACCACATAACAGAAGTATGCAGGTCACTCCAAAGCAAGTAGAAATATGATGCAGTCATAGTCCATGCTGGTGTGAGTGACCTGAGATGTACCTCCCTAGACTACATGAAAAGAGACATAGATGAGCTCTCTGATTATGTAGTCCAGGCCAGTATGACACTCACCGTTTGCAGCATCCTACCCTTACCAAGAATAATGCCACAGTACAAACACGGAATGATCAGTCATAGCAAGTGGCACACTTACTGGTGTCATTCCAAGGGGATCAATGTCTGTCTGCTTGGGATGTCATGCTTGACAAGCCACGAGCTGTCTTGGGATGGCTTGCACCTGTTACCCTGGGCGTCTGGATATTGGATAAGGCCTTTGCCACCTCCATAGAGCCTTTTGTAGGCAAGGCTGAAAAGACTGACCCACCACCCTAGAAAACATAAGTGGAAAGAAACATAAGGGTAATGCTGACCAATGCCAGATGTGTAAACCCCAATATGCATGCTCCCAAGGCCATCCCCAGTATGGAGAACATCGATGTCTGTGCAGTGACAGAAACCTGCTGCAAGCCTCCTGACTGCACACCAGCACTACCAGGTTATACCACGTATCATGTGTCATGGCCCCAAAACCTGGAACAAAACATAAAAGGAGGGTGAGTATCCATATTCAGCACAGACACCCATACATCCAGGTAACTGACAATGCACAAGGCATTGGAGTCCACCCATGTGCAACTAACTTGTAGGCAAGACTGCTGTACAGTCTGTAGCATGCTACAGACCACACTCTCACACACAGGAACCCCACCCAGCCGTCCTGAAGACACTGGACAGTATGAATGTCCCACCAAATACCAAACAAGGTACCACAAATTACCACATAGGTGGTAAACCATTATGTATGGAAGGAGTAACCAGGGACCTAGGGACACAAGTGGACAGTAACCTGTTATGTGACACCTACATTGCCAATGTGGCTAGGAAGACTGTCTACATTTGACACCGTATCAGGAAAGGATTCACATCTACGTCAACAGAGGTCATTGTGCCCCTATACTGTTCTCTAATCACACCCATAATCTAGTACAATGCCTCATATGGGATGTACCTTACCTGACACCTGCAGCAGTTAGAAAGACCTCAAAGGTACCTCACCAAGAGGTTAAAGGGTCTCAAATATATGTCATATGCTGCCTGGCTGTAGACACCCCAGCTGAATGCAGTCACATACTGCCTACACAGAGGCATTGCATGCCTGTTGTAGAAGGCCATGCCCAACACAGGAGTAATGGAAATGCTCCACCCCAGAAAACTCAAATCCATCGGAGCTGTGAGAGTGAGAGATGTCAACCTCAACAAATAATGAAATAGGATGTGCTGGTGGGACAGATACATAATCCAGAGGCTCCCACACCCTGGACCAGAATCCCACTCCATGTTAGGCAGAGCCCCTCACTGACACTCTTCAACAGGAATCTTGCCAAGTGGATGGATGATTGTAGAGTTACTCTGGGGGTCTTCACTGTGTCATGTCCAGACAGAGGCACAGCAAAGCAAATCATAAATGGCCATAATATTCACATAGCAAGGGGTGGCAAAAGCCACACACACTCTGGCTAGGCTAACAAATGCCCTAGGGTGGATAGCCTAGTATGAACCTATGAAGATACAAATTGTACAGGACACTAAGGATAATCCCAAGGCTTTCACAACTGATGGTAGGAACCATGTTGGGAATTCACAGATATGCTCTGAATCAAACAAATATCACAAACACACACCCATATTGCCAACATACATCCTGACAGGTGCAGTGCAACCCCCGAATGCAGAATATCTATCCCAGCAGACTGCTGGCCCCCTGACATTGCAGATGCTGAGGTAACAGCCAACATCTACAAAGCAAAACACACAGCAGCAATGGTATGAGATGGTGTCCTGGGCTTAGTGCAACATGGACTCCAAGATGAATGGAATGCCAAACCACACTACTGCTCAGTCAGCCTTACCACAGAATATGTACCCAAAGAGCAGTGTACAACAACAGTGGTCCTTCTCAACAAAGGTGTTGCCTGAATGGATACTGAAAACTACTACCCAATCCTGAAAAGCTCGGTCTGCACAGCTATGGAAAGGATCAGCATGTACCACAGACATAAAGATATTGGGGACCTACTGACACTGGACCCTACCCAGTGTGGCTTTCATAAGTGCAGATCCTGCCGCTAAACATGTTTGACTCAATTGAAACAGTCATTAAGGTCATTGATGAGGGCAATGTGGTCCACACAGCGTAGCTGGACCTTGCAAAGGCTTCTATACAATACCCTACGTGTTCATTATAGATAAGCTCACCAGCTTAAATATAAACCCCTATGTCAGTAGAGGGGTTGCAAACCAGACCAAGGACAGAACAGACATGGTCAGACATGCTGCAGCCATGTCAGACTACAAACCAGATATAACTGGCATCCCACAAGGCTTGGTCCTGGGATCTCCCTCGTCTGGTATATATGTCCCATAGGTACAGGCAAACATGGAAGGACTGTGTCCGAACATGTTTGCAGAGGACTACAAACTGCTCACCACATATGATCCACCAGCTGACACAAGCATCCCACAAAAGGGCCACATAGAAACAGACAACTGGTGCCATAGCCATGTCAGCAAGCTAATTGCAGAAGCGTGTATAGTCAACCCCGTGGATATACAGTAAGTGCCCACCAATTACCACATAGGTGTTAACCCATTATGTAGTTAACATGTAATGAGAGACCTGGGGACACAAGGTGATAGATATCCTGCATTGGACAAACATGTGCTGTAGTGTTTACAGAAACATACCATATACCCACCTAATCATGAAGGTTGTCAGATCTAGATAAGGGGAGGTCATTGTGGCTCTGCAGTCATCCTTCATCAGCGGTACAATTGACTACAATAGCCCCTGTGGGATGTACCTCAGCAGACATCTCCATCAACCGTAAAGTCCCCAACAGTACCTCACCAGGAGTATCAAAGAGCTTGCACAGATGCCATGTGTTGCCTGTGTTGCTGGTATCAATAAACATGCTGCACCTTGTACAATCTGAATGGCAGTGAGCTATGCACATGAGAGATCTGAACCCCAGCACTGACTTACATAGGACAAGCTGTACTGCATGATCCATAACAGAAGCCACCCCCACCCATGAGTGAAGCCCCAGTACAGGCTACCCATAGAGTCACTTATCAATCTTCCTCAATAGGAATCTTGATGAGTGGATGGGAGATGGTAGCTTTATCCTGGATATCACTGTCATGTCACAGGTAGACAGAGGCACAGTATACTAACCATGACATATGTCATGGCAAACTCCACTTACAATGTGTGTTGAAGGACAAACACACTCTCCAACTAGCATTAGACATGGACTAGGGCACATCGCTAGTGTTTGCAAATGTACACCTATGTTGTGCAATACACTACCAATGTTGGACAAGCCTGGTTTAAGTAGTTCATATCTGAACAGAATGCAACATGGTCAGATGTACACAACTGGCCCCTAACCAGGCTGTTGTGCTCACTATCGAAATGTAAAGCAGTGATAGCACTAAAGCCCAGGATACTGTCCACCACAGTCAAAGTACTACCAGTACACTATACAGTACTACAGTGTTAGGTCAGTGTGAAAGGATGTTGACAACTGTATGCAAAGTATCCCATGCAAACACTGCAGGCACAGTATAATCCTGTTGTGTTCACACACAAAGCAGTTGTACAGTAACTACACAACATGACACACAACCATAAACGGGTGATATTTGTTGAAGTGCACACTCATCCACAAAGGTGGTGGGCTGCAGAGTCCAACATATGGAATGCTCACACTGGGCATGCTCACACACTTTGATAAATGAGACATATGTCAGACAACATGCCATGGGAAGGCTGAACTGGGCATGCTCACACACTTAGGCCAAATCTCAGTTTAGCAGTTGGACACACATATCTGGTATTTTTGTGTTATTCCAGGAACCAACCACATTACAGCAGTCTGCCCAGTGCACACAGTTAAATGACTACAGAGACATACGTGATATAGTGGATCCCTCCCATATGCAAACATCTTCCACAGATGCACAAGTTGTTCATACAAACAGGGAATGCTATGGCAATAAAGATGTGCAAACAGTCTACCAGCAACAAATAATGTGCATTTGACAATTAAACATATGGGTGTAGAGGTCAACACTAGGCTGTTTGCCCTAGGGAATAACAGCTAAGCCAGAGTGTGCTTGGTGTCTGCCTCCCCACAGGATGCACATTCCCCTTTCTAAACACCGATGATGTCAGCACCCTATAAGTACAGCAGGAGAAAAACTTCCCAGTAATGCGAATAGCGCGCTCTGCTAATGCGTCCGTCACAAGTGTCATAACATAGGTAGGGGTTTGAATCCTGCAAATGCTCAGTGTGTGTGTGTGTGTGTGTGTGTGTGTGTGTGTGTGTGTGTGTGTGTGTGTGTGTGTGTGCGTGTAAGTCTGTGGGAGAGAAATGTCCCTTTTGGCAACTAGGAAAACACACTACAGGATGCACATTCCCCTTTCTAAACACCGATGATGTCAGCACTCTACAAGTATAGCAGGAGAAGGGAAACCTCCCAGTAATGCGAATAGCGCGCTCTGCTAATGCGTCCGTCACAAGTGTCATAACATAGTTAGGTAGGGGTTTGAATTCTGCAAATGCTCAGTGTGTGTGTGTGTGTGTGTGTGTGTGTGTGTGTGTGTGTGTGTGTGAGTGAGTGGGGTTGGTGTGTGTGTAAGTATGTGGGAGAGAAATGTCCCTTTTGGCAACTGGGAAAACACGCTACAGGATGCGCATTCCCCTTTCTAAACACCGATGATGTCAGCACTCTATAAGTACAGCAGGAGAAGAGAAACCTCCCAGTAATGCGAATAGCGCACTCTGCTAATGCGTCCGTCTCAAGTGTCATAACATAGTTAGGTAGGGGTTTGAATCCTGCGAATGGCAAGTGTGTGTGTTTGTCTGAGGGGGGTTAGTGTGTGTGAGGGAAATGTCCCTTTTGGCAACTAGGAGAACAGACTACAGGATGCACATTCCCCTTTCTAAACACTGATGATGTCAGCACTCTATAAGTATAGCAGGAGAAGGGAAACCTCCCAGTAATGCGAATAGCGCGCTCTGCTAATGCGTCCGTCTCAAGTGTCAACATAGTTAGGTAGGGGTTTGAATCCTGCAAATGGCAAGTGTGTGTGTTTGTCTGAGGGGGGTTAGTGTGTGTGCAATTGTGTGTGAGGGAAATGTCCCTTTTGGCAACTAGGAGAACAGACTACAGGATGCACATTTCCCTTTCTAAACACTGATGATGTCAGCACCCTATAAGTACAGCAAGAGAAGGGAAACGTCCCAGTAATGCGAATAGCACACTCTGCTAATGTGTCCGTCTCGAGTGACATAAGATAGTCAGATAGGGGTTTGAATCCTGCAAATGGCAAGTGTGTGTTTTTGGCTGAGGGGGGTTAGTGTGTGTGAGGACAATGTCCCTTTTGGCAACTAGGTGAACAGACTACAGGATGCACCTTTCCCTTTCTAAACACTGATGATGTCAGCACCCTATCAGTACAGCAAGAGAAAGGAAACCTCCCAGTAATGCGAATAGCACACTCTGCTAATGTGTCCATCTCGAGTGTCATAATATAGTTAGGTAGGGGTTTGAATCCTGCAAATGGCAAGTGTGTGTGTTTGTCTGAGGGGGGTTAGTGTGTGTGCAATTGTGTGTGAGGGAAATGTCCCTTTTGGCAACTAGAACAGACTACAGGATGCACATTTCCCTTTCTAAACACTGATGATGTCAGCACCCTATAAGTAAAGCAAGAGAAGGGAAACCTCCCAGTAATGCGAATAGCACACTCTGCTAATGTGTCCGTCTCGAGTGTCATAACATAGTCAGATAGGGGTTTGAATCCTGCAAATGGCAAGTGTGTGTTTTTGGCTGAGGGGGGTTAGTGTGTGTGAGGACAATGTCCCTTTTGGCAACTAGGTGAACAGACTACAGGATGCACATTTCCCTTTCTAAACACTGATGATGTCAGCACCCTATAAGTACAGCAAGAGAAGGAAAACCTCCCAGTAATGCGAATAGCGCGCTCTGCTAATGCATCCGTCTCAAGTGTCATAATATAGTTAGGTAGGGGTTTGAATCCTGCAAATGGCAAGTGTGTGTGTTTGTCTGAGGGGGGTTAGTGTGTGTGCAATTGTGTGTGAGGGAAATGTCCCTTTTGGCAACTAGGAGAATAGACTACAGGATGCACATTTCCCTTTCTAAACACTGATGATGTCAGCACCCTATAAGTACAGCAAGAGAAGGGAAACCTCCCAGTAATGCGAATAGCACACTCTGCTAATGTGTCCGTCTCTAGTGTCATAACATAGTCAGATAGGGGTTTGAATCCTGCAATTGGCAAGTGTATGTTTTTGGCTGAGGGGGGTTAGTGTGTGTGAGGACAAATGTCCCTTTTGGCAACTAGGTGAACAGACTACAGGATGCACATTCCCCTTTCTAAACACTGTTCAGCTGAAGGCCATGGCTCTGGCACAAGTTGTCTGTTTCTATGATGCCCCTTTGGAAGATGCTTGTGTCGGCTGGAGAGTCGATTATGGTGGCCAGTTCGCAGTCATCTGCATATTTGGTCAGCCACAGTCCGTCCGTGTTGGCCTGTACCTCCAATAAATATATACCAAACAAGAGGGGTCCCAGGACTGAGCCTTGTGGGACACAACTCGTAACTGGTTTGGAGTCTGGCATGGCTCCAGCAATTCTAACCATGTGGGTTCTGTCCTTGAGCCACTGTGCAATCCATCTAGTGACATAGGGGCTTATATTTAAGCTGGTGAGCTTCTCTAGAATGCCCAAGTGGGGTATTGTTGTGAAGGCTTTTGCAAGGTCCAGGTAGACTGTGTGAACCACCATCCCCTCGTCAATGGCCTTGGTGACTGTTTCAAAGAAATCAACCAGGTTAAACCTGGTAGTGCTGGTGTGCTCTCAGTAGCCCTGAACCAGGCATCTGTTACTGCACAGATATCGATGTTCTCCATGCCAAGGAGTGTTTTGGGTGCATGCATCTGGAGGTTTAGACTTCTGGCGTTGGGTAGCATTACTCTGAGTTTCTTATCCCTTGTGATACCTATGAAGGTGGGTTTGTCATTTGAGCCTTGCCTAACATAGGCACTATGGGGGTAGCAAGAGCCTTTGCCAATATCTGAAAGCCCAGGGGTGACAGGTGCAGGCCGTCCCTAGCGAAGCAGGTAGTTCAACAGAAGATGAATATGTGAAGGTGTAGTGCCTGTGATTAGTTAGCAGTAGCATATATGACTGCTCACGTGGACACATGCCAGGTAAGTCATATGCACTGTGTCACAGGCAATGTACATGTGAACAGGACAAACAGTGACATCCTGTCAAGTGGGACATGGACATACAATACAGTAAGCTATGCAGATGGCACTAGGAGTCCACAGAAGCTCTATAACTATGCATTGCAGGTGTGATCAGTATTCCAGGGTAATTGCAAGCAAACATACATGCAAACAAAGCTACAGTAAACAGGGCTGCATGTAGTCCATTGTACAACAAACAAGCTGTACCAGTTCCAGTAGGTAACACTGCAAATATGCAGGCACTATGTACATGTACATGGAAATACACGGGTCAGATGGCTAGGGTCCAGTCTCAGTGCACACAAGTGTACAGACCATGTACTGTCAGGATGTACAATAACTGGATGGAAACCCATGTGCTCATACCTGCAGTAATACACATGTCAAATAACAGACACTGAGCCTTCACTCAGTGGTTCTATACTTAGTAGGATGTATGCTACCTGGCCTGCCACCACAGTATCCCTGACATATATGGGGACACTCCCTCCTGTGACAGTTAGTTATGTGTGTTGGGGCTGTCTAGCATGGTATGAGATGTGAGCATGCAGTGCTAGGGTGCTCCTGTGTGTCCTGTACCAGTCGTGTAGTACTGCACACATATCAACATCCTCAAACATATGCATTGCAGAGTCCAGTGTGGGCAACATGCCACTTGCAATTTACATGTCCATCATTGTGTATTACTACATTCATTACCTTATCCCCTGTGCTACCTATGTATGTAGCCTTCTGTTGACATCATTACCACCAGTATGCCAACATGTGCAGATGATACACTATGGTACTTACCATGGGTGTAGACAACAGGGCATGACATTCACACACTTACTGCATCAGGTATGCTGTGATATACTCACAATTAATTCAGCACACAGTACTGTTAACAACATGATACTATTACTACACATCTATGTGGTCACCCTGTGCATCAGCAACATGTTAACCTGTACCTGCACAGTTGTTACAGATTGCAGGAGGTGGCACAGTTTCATCATATGCACAGGGTGTGAACTTGGTATGCCTGAGTCAGCCACCGATACCACCAATTGACATGTATGTGTATGTGTGTTGGTGAGGGACAGCAGTAGAAGGTGGGGCAATGTTGATGCAGTGTGTGCGTGTATGCGGTAGCCCTAGGTGTTGTCAATTCGCATGTGTGTATGGATGCACACAGTTCCACCTCATGGCTGCCACAGACTGTACCTGCCAGGTCATACAGATCAGTGTCTCTGGCCACGGACACGGTACCTGTGCCTTGCAGGGGTGCTACGGACCGTATCCAGTACCAACCCAGACTGGGTACTGTCATCAGAAGCAGGTGTTTGTTGACTGGACACAGATCCCTGTCGGGCCCGGCCAGAGCCACGTGCATGTGGTCTCCTGGGGCGGTCTGATGACAGCACAGACCCAGCATTGCTGGGGCGGCTGCTGGCACTACGGGGGCGGCTGCGGCCCTGTTGTCGTCCGCGACAACTGCCAGCTGCTGCTGTTGCTGGCATACGGCCACGTCGACGCCTCAACCACCCACCATCGCCCTGGCTCATGGACATGTAGTTGTGGAACCGGTCTAATATGTCCCCACAACGTCTGTCTATGACATCGGTGAAATCACGGATGGCAGCCGCAATGTCACACATACTGTCAGTCATGGCTGTGCGACACGCTGTCAGCTCCCTCAGACCCTGTCTGGTGTACCATTCCATACGTGACTGTGCCTGCATGACAGCCCGAAACATAGCTGAGGTTGTAAGACCTGTGTGGGCACGTCTGACAGGGGCAGTACGCCCACGGATGCTCCCACGAGAACCCCTGGACATCTGTCTGTGTGGTACCATCTCTGGGCCATGCCCATGGCTGCTGTGTGGGGAGGCATGTGCCACAGATACCACATTACCCTGGTCAATGCCCACTGTATGCTGTCCACCTAGGGACATTGGTGACAAAGGGTGTATTGGCAGGATAACTGTGCTCTTTGATGGGGTCGACAGCTGTGTACTGTCAATCGGCTGACCAATGGCGGACCCTGGCATACTTTCCTGTGCCATTACACAGATGTCATCATTATCAGTACCCACGGCACCTGATTCAGGTTCCCTGCTACATGACACCAGAGCAACAACAGAACCTGTGGGAGGGAAACAGGAAACACAGTTTACAATGTCTACATATTACCAGTGATGCACACATGCACAAGTGCACAGGTGCACACATGCACACATGCACAGGTGCACACATACACAGGTGCACACGTGCACAGGTGCACACGTGCACACATGCACACGTGCACACATGCGCACGTGCACAGGTGCACACATGCACAGGTGCACACATGCACAGGTGCACACGTGCACAGGTGCACAGGTGCACACATGCACACGTGCACACATGCACACAGTTTCACACAATTGTACAGTACACAGTATGCGTGATATCAACACACAGACACACCTACATGCATACAAAGAGCACTACTAAGTGAGCCAAATAGTATTATTACTATCAACACTATTACAGGAATTGTTAATACACACTCACCAGCATGGATAGGCTGCATTGCTGTTATACCAGAGGGTCCTGCAGACGTGAAGAAACTAATATCAGTGGGCACAACTGTGCCATTG
Source organism: Protopterus annectens (assembly GCF_019279795.1). Lineage (NCBI taxonomy): Eukaryota > Metazoa > Chordata > Ceratodontiformes > Protopteridae > Protopterus > Protopterus annectens. The sequence goes on from NC_056733.1 coordinate 629,336,776, forward strand.
TTACTGAGTATGATACAGGTCAGTAGTACAACAGTCGCCTTTCACAGGTCAGCTGCTAATATTGAGGATATCACACTTGCACATTTAATACTATGGTGACAGCTACAAACCAAGGACACACCTCACACATGCATTAACTACCAGTGTACACAACAGTCAACTATACATATGGCATATTACCTGCACGTTCACTGTCTTGCTGCTGCGTGGCTCCAGCCTCCATCATAATGCATGTCTGCTGCTGCTGTTGTTGCTGGCGGACTGGAGCCACTACACTCATGAGTAGTCCCTCCAGTCTGGTGAGTGGGGGATGTGTAGCCACCCCACCACCTGTGGCGACCTGTTGCCTGTGGATATCCGACGCACGCTGACGGACATGTCTGATTAAATCACTGCAGTGAGGTCGTACCTGCTCATATGTCCTATTATGCGTGCCTATGTCATTTACCCGACGGACAAGGTCTTGCCATAGTGCAGCCCTTTCCTGCTGATTCTGGCTGGTGCGGGAAAAGAGTATTGCATAATCCCGCACCAGGCTCTGGTGTATCTCCTCATCCTCAGCTGTGGAGTAGGTGGGATTCCGCGGGTGGGCCATGTACCTGAGAAAGAAAATAACCTGGTATCAGCAATATATGTCAGCAGAATTTGGCACACATACTACCCGACTGTTATGATACAACATATCTCACATATGTAGCATCTGTCTGTCTATTGGTGGATACACATGTAGATGGCCAGGTATCAGTGCTCAGCCAGCAACTGTGCAACAGTACCTGGCACACTCCATACGACATACTACCAAACCCCAGCAGTCAGAACACTGATTCAGGTCAAGAGCACCTCCTCACTCTGGGGGTTTGTATCTAGGTACTGTATGGCCTACATCAACTACTGTGAGCTGACCACACACTGATTGCCCTGGATATACATATCCCACCTCCACCACCAGCACAAACGACTATAGTGCATAACATTACAGATACAAACTTTACACTTTGTAACAGTGACATGGTATCCTTTCAGCCCACTGGGCCAGTGGCAGATACAACCCACAATGCTGACCCCTACACAATTGCTTTCTACAGACATCTCCGAGAATGCATGGATCATGCAATCCCATATATGACCAAGACACTCTCCACAAAGGGACAGCATCCTGTCTGGTGGACCCCAGCCATAGACAGATTGTATTACAGAAGATGGAAGCTACTGCAAGACAGAGCATAATTCCATAAAGGGAGGGCATGTCTGAGCAGCACTAGTAAGGATCTATTTTCCATCATACAAACATCCATGGGCAACTTTGAGAGGGAAATCAAGAGGGACACTACAGATAACCAGAAGGCCTTCTTCAGTTATGTTAGCAACCTGGTCAGGATCCATCCTCTATGCCCATAGTTAGTACACAACAACACATATTTCACTGACACCACAGATATTGACAACATTGTGGCAGACAGGTTCAGTGCAGGTGTCACCCCGCCCTCTCCCCCAAAATAAGACATAGTTATCCCAGCTGACTGTAACCTCCCTGTCATCACAGATGTCCAGGTGAGAGCCACCCTCAGGACAGCAGAATACACAACATGAATGGGACCTGATGGTATCCCCAGTTGCATGCTACGTAAAGTCTGACAGGAGCTAAACACACATATAGAAGTGCTATGTAACACTAGCCTGACTACAGGATATGTACCTGTACACTGGCGCACAGCAGCAGTGGTTCCACTCCACGAAGGAGGCACCTCAACATACCAATACAATACAACACAATACATTACATTACATTACAATACAATACTATACAATATGCTATTGCCCCTGGGACTACAGCAGCGTACTGTTCTGCTACCCTGACCATTGTGACATGTGGTGTGATGGTACCTGCTGCTGTCACAGTTACACAGGGTGACTCATATGGCATATTACCTATCTGACTAACATTCAGCAGGGGTATGTGTGACATGTACTCATGGGGAGTCTTGCTTCTTAACACTGTGTGGTTTATTGCAGGGTATGTCTTATCTGTGGGTAGGAACTCTTACCTCCACATGTGCACTCCATTGCAGTGGCACGGACGACACACAGCAGACATTTAGGTTGTGGATGGTCTGAGGTGTTACTATGGTTATTTGACATCTGTCATGGGTGTGACTTACATATGTAAATCCAGGAGTGGTAACCTCTATGTGGGTAGTATATGTGTACTCTGTGGTGTTGTCAGTCACTGTGCATTGGTAATGTGTTTGAGTGCATTGTCACAGTGTTGTACATGTCACTGTGTCCTTCTCCATATCTGTAGCTGTCATGTGAGGTCCATACCATGGCATCCATTATGTGGTGTGGAGGGTACACCGACCTACATGTCCATAGCTGACACACCATGTCGCTGACACATACCATGTGCAGGTATTCCAGGGATAGTGTGCCACTGTGAATATCATTGGGGCCACTATTGTACACATTTATGACCCTGTTCACCCCTGACACATGCAGTGGTGGGCAGCCAATCACATATCTGGTGGTTACTGGTGTAGGTGATCTGGAATGTGGTATGGTACTCCGGTTTTGACACTGGTGTTCACTCCATGCCTTTGTCACCAGGCACCTGTTGCAATACATCTGTACACATGTGCCTCACTCAGAATTTATATACATCTCTCTCTCTCTCTATATATATATATATATATATATATATATATCTATATAGATATATCTATATGTGTATATATATATATATATATATATATATATATGTCTGTATACATATACACATATATATATATTGATGTACATATATTGCTATAGATGTGGAGGGCACAGAGGGGGTGTGAGTGACAGAGGGGGTGGGACAGGCTGTGTTGCAGGTCGTCATATACAGTCATACCTGTAGATAGTCAGATCAGTCTGTATATGTATCTACATATATCTATATATGTATGTGTGCATTACATAGATATGTTTGTACAATATTCTATCTACATCTGTCTATGTATTCATACATCTCTCTCTCTATGTATGTATACATATATGCATATCATATATATAAATACATATATATATATATATATATATATATATATATATATTTATATATATATACACACATACATATGTTGACATACATACGTATCCATATGGTAGACAGGTATATCAACATATTTGTCTACCATACTGTATACACACACTAACATACTGCTAAATATACATAACTGTGAAACCTACTTTGTACATGGCACTACAACCTACAATCAACGAACATTGATATGTGCACATAGATGCTCTCACATACAAATGTATGTACAGCCTTCACTGATAGTTGCTGTATGTCCCCTGCCCTTTACACATCTTCATATACATATGGATACAGACCAATGACACATATGGAGGGTTCACAGTATGTAGACCTTTATAGTATTACTTTACGTCTGGTTCTCTGTCCTGCTGCTCCACTTCCCAGTTGTCAGCTTTCAGGTAGCTGTTGCTGAACAATTTGTTTGTGTCTGCTTAATTGCAATTTTCTCTGTCTCTGTCTCTCTCTCTCTCTCTGTCTGTCTCTCACGTCCTTCTCAGGGTGCAATGAAAGTATTGCATGTGTGGACTGGGAGTACAGCATACTTTTGTAGGTATCTGCATATGCCCATGTGATGGCCTCTGCACCAATTGTTAGCCAGCATTTGCTAATTGCATGCAGCCAGTTGTGTACTGATTGCAGTTCTCACTGTGATTTCAGAACAGTGCTATAAAAAGGTATGTGAGATAGGCGTAGCCCTTTCAGATTTTAAGGGCAGGGACCATGCTGTTATGCTGTGGACAATGTTCTGTGAGTGTAAAGGTTGGTATCTCTCTCATATTTCCAGGTGTGTTGTAGATTAACATTCCTCCATTCATTTCTCCAGTTTCCTGTACTAACTGTGTATGTACACTGACACCTACAACTACTACTGCTGTTAATGTGTGTGTGTGTGCTTTCCTTTCACCTTTGCTTGCACTTTGTTGCTAAGGCTTCAATAGTTGCCCTTTACAGTCACTACTTGTATGCCTGCTAGGTGTCTTGACTGTAGTGTGCTGCTGTAGCTTTCCTATTTTCCATGTACATTCACATCTTGGAATGCTGGCTATATCTGCTAGGGTGTTACAGCATGCAGTGTGGTCTGGCCATGGTGTGGGCCTTGACATCGATTAGGGTATTTGAGTATGCTACTGAGCAGGCCCCAGAGACTTTCAGGTTCATCTGTTATGTGCCTCATGGAATGGTACATATCAGTGGGGTACACCCATTAAAATGTCTGGTATGCTGCAGTTGTGACTGTGGGTTAGCATGAGCATATGTATTACTACACTTTTTCTGCCATGCAAGTGATGAATACTTTCAGGACTCCATAGTTACCATTGCATGCGTTACACCTTTCTGCCTACTGTTTGTACATTTCACATGGGGTCTGTGGGGCATCCCTGTAACTCATTCACTGTTGCTATGTCTAGGCTCTTAACTATTCAAATATGGTGGTGTCAGACCCGTCATGTGTACAGATATTTGCAGGTTGTCCACATTTCTGCCTCATATTTTGGTCAATATCTCATGCACACCTTTTTCTGGCAAGTCACTCTGGGCTCAAGTCAGAATATGGTGACAAACATTCAAGTTTCAGACTGCATACCCTTCCAAACATCCCACAAAGTGCAGACCCTGTTACTCTCTGAACTGTCTGCGTTTGTTGTAACATTATTTGTAATGTGTCCCTGGTTTTGGGCCTTTGCTCCACATATTTTATTACTTGGTCCAGATGTGTTCCTGTAAGAGGTTGTGGGGTATGGGCAGTGCTTATCCTGCTGTGAGTATGTGTGTGGCTTGCAAGGTGCTATAGTGACATTATTACCTACTAACTTCCAACTAGCATGGCTGTTTCTGTTCACACACTACTATTATGGAAATCCACTAGTTTTGATAGTAATTCTAAATGGCATGCTTTGTGTACTACACATCTATATTCCCTTTACATTCATTCCTACTATTACATGATATATTTATTTTAGCACAATGTTCTTGTATAAGAGTCATGGCTTAGTGGTAAGTCATGCAGACTACTGTTTCCAAGGTCCTGGGTTCGGGACTCACAGTGGGATTTTATTTTGCTTTTGAGCTGAGTACAGGACCTGTCAATCAAAGTGACTAAGGCACTTTTAAGCAGTTGTAACTGGGTTAGCGCCGGTTTGCGCGGAGCTCACGCATGCGCACTGGCGGTTAGCTCCGTGCACACCCGCTTACAACCGCTTAAACGTGCTTACTCTTGCGCACACCCGCGCTATTTTCTTTGAAAGAAAATGGGGAGACAGGAAAGTGGTGAAAAAGGGGTCACAAAGAGGGTAAGACAGTAGGGAAACAAGCTTGGGATGTAGGTAAGGCCCATAGCTGCCCATTTCTTCATCAGCAACAGCTGTGCATATGTATGTAATTTGGTGTGACATTTGAAACCTTCCACACCTGAGAGAGGTGTCAGGACAACAATAATACTTGTTGTACAGCCAGTTGTAATTCATAGGTTCCATGTCCAGTAGACATGTGTGCGGAATGGGCAGCTATGTATGGGGCGTACTTTTTTTGTGGGTACAGAGTGCCCTTTTTTTTTTTTTTTTCAGGTGAGAGTGGTATGTCAGGTGAAGGAAGTCGGTACAGCTGGGGAGGTAGGTTGGGTAGGTAAACAGACAAGACAAACAAGACGCATACAGGGGTGGTGTATGACACGTGTGGGGGGGTTACGCAATTGACGGGGACGGAGGTTTGGATATCCAGAGCCCATGAGCCCACAGATGGCAACAGTGGAACTGATATCCCCACCCATAGGCAGTTGCCATTGTTCCTTCACTGCCCAGGACGGGGCTGTGCTGGGGGCTGTGTAGGCGGGGCAACAGGCATGCCCGTTAGTTGCGCCACCCGTGCCTCGAGCTGGCGTAGGGGCTCGAGAACAGAGTCCCGAATCTCCCTATGCACCACAGTCCGGACGCTACGGAGGGTGAGTGGTGGTTCTCCTTCGGCCACACTTGCAGAGGGGGGGGCGAGCCCCATCCCCTGCAGCGCTTCCACCCGCAGGTGGCACAGGGCCACCGGAGGAGGGTCCGGACTCGGCACTAGTGCCAGGTGCACTCGCCAGCTGAGGTGGGAGAGGTGGGTCCGCTGGAACCCGCCTTCCCTGTCGTCCTATGTTTTGCATTATGTCATGACAGTTTGGGTTAGTGACATATAATACCATTCACAATTAGTTGTAACAGCATGCATTAGTATTCCCATTAACCAAACACCCAGATATTCACACCATTGAACAGCGTGCATAACACATGCATAATTTGAACAGAAACACACAGTCCAACAACATGCAGGGTTAATTGATGGCAACAGGCCATCAGGTGTGGATGTATGAACAGGGCAGATGCATCAACAGACATGCAAATATATATGACCCAACAGGACAAGCGTCCAGGGGTGTTAATTGTGATTGCACATACCATTTTCACGTGGAATGGGTTATATGTGGTTATAGGGTGGGGTGAAGAAAGTAATATTAACACCTTGAATAACAATACATATGCTGTACATTTCTAATAGCTACAGTTATATACACACTACTGTTCTAACTACAGTTTCCTATATGATAACTATTTCAACTTGGTGATAGGACTGTTACTGCAACATCAATATACATTTTATGGTTCTTCATACACATTCATATCTAGCTTTGTTCAGCTACATCATCCTGCTACATTTGCTTTATATAGCTGTAGACAAGTGTGGATGTTTGGTATATCAGGCAAACATCCTATCTGCATATTGCAGACTGAGAGCAACATATCCAGATTTTGGGATACACATTCCAGATGTAGCAACACTTTGAACAGATTTTGCTGTTTGGTTTTGAATCTCACATGCATTTCATTCTGTCTTGACTGCAGTATACTTTATTCAGGGGTTATTACTACTGTATTGCTGGATTCATGACACTTTCTCACACTCTCTCACTTGCTTTCATTGTACTATTCAGGATGGTGCTTCTAGGCTTTATTGACATGTTTTACCAGTAGTTATTACAACCCTTTCCAGCAGTCTCACTTCTGTCATGTTTCAGTATTTCCACAGGGATATATTTCACACATGTGATTTCATCATCTTCTGCAGCTATACTTTTCAGCCTGCTGCAGGTTGTGTACTATTTTCTTACAGGCAGGGCATTTTTATTTCAAAATATATGTCGGACAGTTTCATGTTTAGGTTAAACTTACAGGTTGAAACACACTTTTGTAATCAAGCAATACTTGCATACACTTTCACACTGTTACTTGCAGATTTTATTCCTTACTGACTACACTGCACTCTTTTGCTGACCGTCATACTTGTATATTTCTTTACAGTTACTGGTAGTGGATTACTGACCTGCCTGGTGGCGCAACCGCACCAGCCTATCGCCATAGGCTCTGCGGTTCGCAGAACGGGCACCTGCAGCTGTAATATAAATGAAGTAATATTGGAATACACATCTCCATAATATCAGCTAGTTTAATTTCTTACATACATAATTAAATGTTACGTACTCAGTAGTGGGGCGTTGGGTGTTTGCCGGGCCTCCTGGATCCAAAGGTTCAGTTGGGCCTGCTTGTGTCTCTTCAGGTCCGCATGGTGGTGACGGACCTGCTCACCAGTCCTTGGAATCCCTGTGGCACTGGTGAGATCATGAGCCAACCGGTCCCACGCCTCAGCCCTGTATGCTCCCCAGAGGACCTGGCCCTGTATGAGTTGGGCCTCATGATTATGGACTAGGAGCCAGACCATGTACCTGGACTCCTCAACACCCCACCTCTGTGCTCGAAAGCGACTACCCTCTCCTACTCCTGTCATTCTGCCTGCGGGTCAGTTCTACAATCGTTTATGCTGTGTATTCCCGCCTATGGGGCTTATATAGTCTGTTTTTCCCGCACATATCCATTTTGGAATTGTATCAACTTCAGTAAACCTGCATTGTCATGCTCTAGTTTGTATTCATTCCTATATATTAGCTATTATTGCATTTAAAGGTACTGCTGTCATGGCTTAGTGGTTCTGTACCTTGACTATAGTGTATAGTATCCTGGGTTCGAACCTGGCCACTGCTTTTTATTTTTCATGACTGTCTAGACATGCTGAGGGGTGTGTCTGTGTAAAGGCAGTTTTGATACGGTTTGCTCAACGTTGCCCGTCGGTTAGCTTGTTTGCGCGGTGTGCAGCTCCGCGCAAACAGGGTACGCTGCTTTAAGCCTGCTTTGGCTATCGGCACGCATATTACGCTCAGCTCAGTTAGGGGCACATAGATTTAGCGTGTTAGACCACTGTTCAGCTACGGGCACTCATTTTGCACCAGTTAAACCACTGCTCATCTACGGGCACATGCACTCACTCTGTTAAACTGTAGCTCAGCTATGAGCACATCTGGCATTTTTTCTTCTTTTGTTACTTCACATGTCTTCAATATAAATGGGCTATTTCATTACATTTTACATAAATTATGATTTTATGTGTACATATTTGTCAGGGACTTGTTTCCTGCTTATTTTGAAAAAAAAAAATGGTGTTGTGGGGGCTCGAACCATGAATGCCTGCTCTTCAGCCAACATCTCTTACGCTACGCTATTGCTTCCTGGCTTATTTTGCATATTTAGTTCTTATATGCTTTCCCACTGACTGCTAACTGTAGCTGCGCTACAGGCACGCCCGCGCAAACGAGCACACTCACGGTTAAACATCTTTAAAAAAAATATATAACATGTTCATTTATATATATTTTATGTTCATAGTCTGTGGGGGCATGTGTTGTGTTGTGTTTATTCACATTTCCGTGGACTCTGTTGTGGGTGTTTACTTTGGGCACTTTTACACTTCTGGGGGCGTGTCCGCTTGCAGGGTTCAGCCTACGGACACGCCCCCTACTGTCTTACACGGACCGTGTTAGACTTAGGTGTGATTCAGCATGCTCTCATGAATATGCAAAGCATGCTGACATCACTCCGTTTAACTACAGCCTCCGTGTAAGAGTTATAACTCTTACACGGAGGCTTCGTGAATCCTGGGGATTGTCATTGTCATTGCAACTTGCAGCTGTTTACTACTGTGTGACTTGCGTTATTACACTGTGTGCCAAGTACGGCAAACTTTGCTAAGAGTGTATTTTTATTGCATGAAGTGCCATGGTTATGTTCCGAAATCAGGAAAGATAAACTTAAGTGCTTTGCTAGTGTGTGACATTGAAGTGATTTATACATCTGTAGTATTTTCCCAAAAAGTAATCATTCAGTCCGTTAGTAGACTATGATATTAGTTTTGCATCTGTTTTATTATACTATATGCCAAGTGCTGTACACCTTACTATCCTGTTCCATCGTACTTTTGTTACCTTTCACTTGAGTATAGCTGTGTTTATTGATTTATTGTCTGAGTGACTGATGGTGCTGCATTTGGTTACTTTGTTATAAAATCTGTTGCATACTACAGAAAACGTGCCATCCAGCTACAAATTGTGGAACATTTAATAAATGTCAGCCCACTGAAATAACTAAAGTAAAAACTACACATTTTAAAATAAGAAAGCCCATTTTACATGATGAGTTTATAGTTATCACATCTCCTTTTGCAGTAATTCTGCCTTTGTCAAGTAAACTGTGCTTTCTTACTCTAAAATATGTAACTTTTACATTAGTTTAGTTTATTCAGTGCAACTATATTAAGTTTAATAAACTTGTGTTTATATTACCTGTTTACTGGGCAATTGCCATATACTTATGATTTTTAGTAGTGTGGTCCAGCATTTTGATGACAACAGAGGGGATAACCAGCTTGTATTGGGTAGGCTTGCTGTAGTCTGCAACAGATTTTTCAAAAAAAAGTGATACTGACTACAACACAGTCGATCAGTCACTTTGTTAAGCAATCGGACAATAAATCATTAAATAACTAAATGCATTCATATTCAAATAAAAAGTAAGAAAAGAGAAATTGGAGGATACCAATTCTGCTAATGTATGTAATGTTTTATTTTACATTTTAATAATTAACAACCAACAAATCAAGAACCAAATAATCTTTTCACAATTTAACAAGAAACATCCCTAACAGAAACAAAAGTTTAAGTTCTGAATTATCAGATAATCCATGAAATGGTCATCACAAATATTAACAGTTGCAGAGTCATTCTTTAAACACTGTGTAGAGCAGAAAGACAGATGTAACTCTATAATAAATAGTGGTCCAGCATGGGATGATTGCTCTTAGGAGAAAACTAGCAGTATGTGAATCACTTAAAGTGATAACCTATAAGCCATGTTTGTATGAGTTGTACATATACTAGATTAGTACTGGAGTGAAAAAAAGAAATCATTGAACAGATTGGGCTACTTGGCAAAGCTGAAGCTCCACATGTATGTGGGCCATCTATTGTACAGAGTTCCATAAACTGGTGGAGCTGTACTAGGACCATGCACAGATTCAGTTCAGTTTAGTGTGAGCCATCCCTAAGCGGTTGTGGGGATTGTTTGTAGTGTTCTATTTTAAAAAAATAGATTTATTTCCCTTGTTGACTATTGACCCTGCAACCTCGTCCCTCACCTTAGATGGGATGAATACAGGCATGATGGCCATACCACCTTACAGGAGGAGTGTGATGATGTGAGGTTTTGTCAGCTATACCAGATGAAGTAGGGCAGTGGATGTGAAACGTATGCCAGTGTAGCTAGCTGGAGTTTTGTAAAGAATTATGTCATTTGTATAACAAACTGTGTTGAAAAAAATGTATTTGTAAAGCTGCTTGTGTTAAAAATGTGCCATTAGTGTGTCCTGCTGGACAGAAAAGAAATATCCATGTATGTCAGACTGGACTATAGTAATTGATTAAATGTATACGTTGTAACAGAGAATACTGGAAGAGAAGAGGGTAAGCTTAGCCCGTGCTAACTTTTAGAAAAATATCCTGAAATTAAATTACCTGGTTTAAGCCATGAAGATTGTATCTTACAGTTCTGATTGCAGCAAGAGACGAAATGTCTATGAAAATAAGGACTAGGAATCCTGCTGTATTGTATTAGCAGTGAACTAATTGCTACCCTGGAAGGGGGGAGTGTTGAAATGGTTTTATGGCTTCCAGATACTATAATGCATCTTAGCAAAGCTCTATCTGTGTGTATGGTAACACACGTGTGGAATTCTGGTTCAGTTTCTAGTAAAGGGGGGCAGTATGGGAACCAGAAGGCAGATGACCAGATGTATGCAATACCATTCTGTAATCCAGCACTGAAATGATTTAATACTAGATGAGACAGAAGTCTCAGAGCAGTCTGTTTTTGAAACTTGACATAGAAGGATCACTCACCCACTTCATCTTGCCTTGCTTTAGTAAGTAACCAGGGAATAGTTAATTCTTTAGATCAGTTAGGAAAATATAGTGAGATTAGTTAAGTACTGTTTTTCTGTATCTGTGTGACTCTGTTCATCTTTGTTTTAATATTTCATGTGATTGATACTCTGGTGTTTATTGTACGTAAATGTTCAGTATTTTCGTGTTCTTTTATTATTTAATATATTTAACCATTTCATTTTGGCTTGTCGTTTAGAGAATTTTTTAACCTTTCAGAGTACTTGTATTTTTATGGTGACACTATGGCCACTTCTGGAAGACTTATTGCATTGGTCAAACACTACTGTTTGTATTAAATGAACTTAAAAATCATGGTAGAAATGAGAGAGGAAGAGATGTGGAAAGGAAGTAGCAGGGTTTATGTTGAGGAGTTGACAAAGGTTAAAGGGAAATCTCACAGAATAAGAGGAAGAATGATTACAGAGTGCCAAAGGAAGAGCATGGTAGTGTTTGGCAATATTCTTATTTAAAAAGGTGCAAAAATGTCTAGCGCAATTATTTAGCAATAGAGACTAGAAATGATTGTAGCCAAAATTATGGAGCTGATGTCAAATACAGTAATCAAAGATCCTATAGAGTTATTGGAGATATTTGGAAATTTTAGGAAAATCTAAATAAAGCAGATTAAAGTTGTAAGCAAGAAAAGACAAAAATGGAAATATTGATGGAATGTTTAGATATGTCAAGGTTGGAGGAAGATGAGGTTTAACAATCACCAGCTAATGTAAGAAGAGAAGAAATAAAACAGTGATGTATAATCAATCAACAGAGACGTCTCCAGGAATATACAGTATTCTAAGGAAATTTTCAAGTTAGGATGAAAGAGACTAATAAAGATCTGGAAGGCTTTGTTTTGCAGCATTTTAAAAAGGGAGGTGATACATGTATCTTGGATGACAGCAGTAATGATAGTGTTATGCAATAAGGTAAAGCCCCTTCATATCCAGCTTCATGTAAACATATTAGTTTTAAACTATTGCTGAAAGGTATTTGTCTATATTAGCTAAGATAATGGCAGAGATGTTACCAAAATTGATAGACATGGAACCATAGATGTTCTTCGTGTTTCACTGTTGCAATCATCACACTTGGGTTGTCTGCCTGCAGGTAGCCCTCAGTCTGCCCGAATACCAGAGTCTTGGGATTTCTGAGTCGGATGCTATCACTTCTTCCATGACATCAGGTTGTCAGGGGAATAAAACAGGCACCCGACACCATTGCATCAGTCTTTCTTGCAAAGGAGCCCAAAGCAGAAACAGTTCACAAGTGCCGGTTGGCCGCTACCTGAAATTTTCGTTTTTTGAGTTTCAAACCTGAAGTCTTCTAAAGCTAAGTACCCCATTGGGGATCCTTTTTTCTTGTTCTAACCGATGTCAGAAAAAGTTAACAATTGTCTTGTCTGTGGAAAGCAAATACCTGACAGAGATTTTCATTCTTACTGCATCACCTGTTTAGGCCCAGACCATGACGTCCCTCACTGTCTGTTTTGTGCCTTATTTAACACCTGAACCATTCATCGATGGGCTATCTTTGTCGCTAAATTTTTTCACTCTCGTTCTCCGTATTCCAAAATGGCTTTGATAAGCCATCCGAGTACCGATCTTCAGAAAAAACTCAAAGATAAAGACAGAGACAGACCGCATAGGTCCAAAACTGCCGACGAACCTTCCGTTAAGCTAGTTGCCAGTCCGCTGGTACTCAGTGAGGTGCCTTTGCACCCCCTGATGCCCACTTCTACAGGTTCACAGGCCTCTGCTGAGACCCATTCGGAGTCCGGTAGGCAGCGAGATGCTTCTTCGACTATGGAACCTGCGGATGTCTCTAGCTTGGAAGGGTCTGGAACCGCTGTGCAGGCACTGGCTTCTGAGGGTGTATTCCGACCTGCCGATGTTCAAATTAAACTTAATTTTTAGCTAAAACTACAGTGTTTCTTAGGACCAAAGCATGCACTACGCCTAGAAAACCGATGACCAAAGCGTATGCTCAAGTTCCCATGCCACAAAAACAAATGCTTAGAATGGCTGAAGACCTTATTACCCTAATTAGGGGAAGCCAGCCTTCCCCTGCTAAGAGACAAATAATTGAGTTCATTCTGATTCTACAGACCAGGAGTCTGATGTCTCTGACCCTTCTGATTATCAGGATGTGCCCTTATCAACCTATGAGGATTCAGATGCAGAGGAATCCATTCCCTCTGCCTCCCCTCCAGAGGATTTTTCTTTTGGTGAAACCTTGCATACTTTAAATGAGCATTTCTGCTGGGAATGCCAGGACTACCCTCAGTCCAAAAAGAGACTCAGAAAATTTTTAGAGTTTCCTCAGCACAGGCCTCTAGCTATACCCTCTGTCCTGGATGTTGTAAATGATGTCTTCATGGCATCCAGTCTTACTCCAGACACTTTACGCCCAGCTCCTAGAAAACCTGACCGGTACTACAGAGTACCTGATTCTCACAAATTTCTCTTCAAGAATACAACTGTGTATCCAGAGACCATTTTCCAGGGGCCTAAATGTATTAAGGCTACTACAGCCGAAAATCCTACCCCTTCACACAGGGATTCCAGAGCTTTAGACAGATGTGGTAAGAAGATATATACCTCTGCAACTCTTGCCATCAGGGCATTGAATTGCCAGTTTCACATGTTGAAGTACCAGCAACATATTATGGAACTAATTAAAAAAAATGGGGTTACTTCCAGATTGTGCAGAAAATAAAGATTTACAAAAGTTAATGTATTCTGCAAACCCAAGTTAGTAAGCATACTTTGCAGTGTGACTTTGATGCCCTAGAAGCATCTTGCAGGGCTGCAGTCACTGGGTTTGTACTGAGGAGGCATGCTTGGCTGAAGAAACAAACATTGCCAGATCATGTCAAATCAAAATTACTAGACGCTCCTTTATATAAGGACCGTTTGTTTGGCACCAAAGCAGAAGAGGTTCTTAAAAAGATGGAAGAAAAAGCTAAATCTATGCAAACTGTTAAGGAATTCCTACAAGTGCAGCCACATAGATTCAGTAGGCATTGGCCTTCTAAAAACTGGTCCTTTCCAGCCCCCTTCCAGGCCTTCTCAGTCCAAACCCAGGGGAAACGGGCCACCCAGACTACAGTCTCTGGGTATGCAGAGATCTAAACAATGAAGTGCTCCCACCTCAAAAACAGGGAGCAGTAAGCCGCCCCCATATGGAAAAAGCTCACAATGACTTTTCAGTTATCCTTCACAGCCCTGCCCAATTACTTGTGCCCCTAGGAGGAAAACCTGCCCTTCATGCAAAAAACTGGATGGTCCTAAACATTTTATCCCAGGGGTACAGATTCTGCTTCCATTCACTGCCAACCCCAAGTGGGTTTCCAGACCTTCCTCCAAACCAGTGGGCAGAGGCTCAAAAGCAAGTACTTTCCCTGCTCAGTATCAGAGCTGTTCAACCTGTTCCAGTAGAACAAAGGGGGGCAGGGTTTCTACTCCAGACTTGTTCTGGTGCCCAGAAAAGAGGGCTCTTGGCGCCCAATCCTGGATCTATCAATTCTCAACACCTTTCTGGTGGTCCCAAAGTTCAAGATGCTTACCCTGCAACAGCTTCTCCCTATGCTAGCCAAGGATGCCTGGTTAGTCACTGCAAACTTAAAAGAAGCTTATCTGCACATCCCCATAAGGGAGTCATGCAGGAAATGTCTACGCTTCAGGGCCGGCTCTGCACTGTCAGTTCTCTGCACTTCCCTTTGGCTTATCTACTACGCCCAGAGTATTCACAAAGTGCCTGGCTCCAGCCATTGCATATTGCAGGCAGAGAAATATCCAAATTTTCCCATACTTGGACGATTGCCTGATTCAGGCGGACAGTCAGGAATTGATGCTTCTGCACCTGGCATTTGTAAAAGGCATTCTCACTTCATTGGGGTACCCCATCAATGAAAAGAAATCACAACTGGTGCCCAGTCAAAAGATTGCATTCCTGGGAGAAAGCTTGGACACAACTTCCCAGATGGCATTTCTCACTCCAGAAAAACAGGTCTATCTGACCAACTACTTCAAACAAATGGCCACCAGAACCCTGCTATCTGCAAGGAAAATACTGCAAGCCCTAGGGTTCATGGCCTCATGTATTCTGCTAATTCCATGTGCAAGACTGCATATGAGGAAACTTCAGTGGTACTTAAAAAGTCTTTGGTGCCAACATTCTCAGGACCCGGAAACAATCATTCCAGTTATACCTTGTCCAAGGGCAGAGTTCCTTTGGTGGGCAGAAGCATGCAACCAAAACAAGGACAGCCTTTCACTCAACCCCTCGCCACCCAAACCCTGATAACAGACGCATCAGACTATGCATGGGGGGCTCACATGGCAGGCAAATGTATTCAGGGCCACTGGATCCCATGTCAAATTCTCCTGCACATCAATCAAAAAGAGATGCTAGCTGTACAGAATGCTCTGACAGCCTTCAAATGCCTAATCTGTCCAGGACAGCTGCTGATAAAAACGGACAACACCACAGTTATGTGGTACATAAACAAGCAGGGGGAATCCCATTCTTACCCACTCTTCAGGTTAGCCATGGCCCTGTGGAACACAGCCTTGAGCAACCAAGTGCATCTACAAGCTCAATTCCTGCCAGGCAAACAAAATTCACTGGCAGACGACTTAAGCAGAAATCTCCTAGACCCACAAGAGTGGAAATTGGAGCCAAACACCTTCAACCTTCTAATCCAGAGGTGGGGGACACTGGAGGTGAACCTCTTTGCCTCCCTCGAGAACCACCAGTTGAGCAAATTCTGCACCAGGAACCCTCACAGCCGGGCCTGGAAAGTGGAGGCCCTGTCCTTCCAATGGGAAAACCTCTCAATTTATGCCTTTCCCCCTCTGCCCCTCCTGTCAAAAGTACTACTCAAGATCAAACAGGACAGGACAAGGGCATTTCTTATTGCCCCAGACTGGCCACGTCAGCACTGGTACCCACTCTTACGTAGTCTGACAACAGTGCCACCCTGGCACCTACACCAGACTCCTACCCTGCTGTCTCAGCAGGAGGGACAGATTTTGCATCCACAGTTGCAAACCCTAATCCTTGCAGTCTGGCTTATCCCCTGAATACACCACCAGCAACCCTCAGCAAACAGGTGCTGGATGTCATTCTTGAAGCCAGAAGGCCTAGTACTAGGAAATCCTATGCTGAAAAGTGGAAAATATATTGTTCTTGGAATTAGTCTCAAGGAAAGGACACAGCAGTGCCCTCCTTACCTCTAATCCTGGATTACCTAGCAGAGCTACTCCACAGAGGCCTATCCTTCTCCTCCACTAAGATTCATGCCTCTGCCATCTCAGCTCAATATAATGCTGAGCCACCTGTATTTTCTCACCCTCTCATCAAACAGTTCCTGAGAGAGGCTAACAACTTAAGGCCCCCTAGGAGAGCACCCACCCCTGCCTGGGACCTTAACTTTGTACTGGAAAAGTTCACACTTCCCCCTTTTTTAACTTGCTGTTTCAGCAAAGTTAAAATTCCTCTCTTGGAAAACAGCCTTGCTTTTAAGCCGTAACTTCAGCAAGAAGAGTGTGTGAGTTACAGGCGCTAATGGCTTTGGAACCCTTCATTATTTTCCATGCTGACAGGGTTTCCCCTCAGGACTAACCTGACCTTTATGCCTAAGGTGGTGTCCAGTTTGGCTGTAAACCAACCCATCCATTTGCCAGCCTTCTTCCCTAATATTCAGAATAAAGGGGAACGGATCCTGCACTCCTTGAACGTGTACAGACATCTTAGGGTTCTACCTTGACAGGATTAAACCTTTTAGAAAATCTGACCAGCTGCTACTTAGCTTTGCTACAGAGGGAAAGGCCATTTCAAAACATTTCCAAATGGATAGCACACTGCATCCATTTCTGCTACAAGCACCATGGAAAACCTAGGGGATCAGACCACATTCCACTAGGGCTACTTCTACCTCTACAGCATTTCTCAGGGGAGTCCCTGCCAGGGTATTCTGGATGCTGCAACCTGGAGTTCTGTACCCACCTTCACCAAGCATTACCACTTACCTATTTGTTCTAATTCCAGAGCTGGATTTGTTACAGCAGTCTTACAAGGCCTGCTAGCCAGCCCTAACACTTCTTGACTGCCTCCACCCTTCCTCAGCTTTGGGAATCAACCCATTTGTGATGACTGCAACAGTGAAATACGAAGAACATAGTACAGTTGTGTACACTTATCATAAATGTAGATGTTTGAGTGTATTCACTGTTGCAGTCCTGGTTTCCCTCCCTCCAGCTCCCTGGATTTCTCTATCCTTTCTGCTTCTCCTCTCTATGGCCATTTTTACTGGCAGTGGTATTTACTGTTTACTGGTGGTGTTCCCCACCATGTACTAGCTTCCTATTTGGGGGCTTCTGACATTTGGGGGCAAGAAAAACTGATGTAATGGGGTCGGCTGGCTGTTTTATACCTTTGATGACCTGACGTCATGGAAGAAGTGACAGCATCCGACGCAGAAATCCCAAGACTCTGGTATTTGGGCTGACTGAGGGCTACCTGCAGGCAGATAACCCAGGTTTGATGACTGCAACAGTGAATACACACTAACATCTACATTTATGGTAAGTGTACACAACTGTACTTTGTGTAGTGGGAAGGCAAAACTTGATACTATGAAGTCTTGCTTACCCAAATGAAGGAATGTTTTTGTTGGATATCAAAGCAGAGGACAAGACCCAGTTCAAGTGGGGCACCCCTTTTCTTCACTACTTGTGTGAATTGCTCAATTCTGGTCTTGCCAGACTCTTTATTAAAGGCACACCCCTCCGTCATTTCACCATGTCTGTCTTTGTCTTTGAATCCCTGTGTTTCCTCTTTATCTCAAGTTAAATGATTTAAAAAGGGGTTTTGTAGACCAGACCACCAAGAAAAAATGTCTTTTCCTTGGGATTTGAATTTTGTTTTGATAACAAAATAGCTTTGATAGCCTTGCTGGCTAGGCTTACATAGGCCCTTGGGCCAATAGCCTAGTACCTACCTATGAACCTATAAAATTAACCTGACTACAAGCCTACTGATAGTCATTCTATAACATTTCTAACCTGTAAGATGCCCTTGTGGGTAGCTTTAATGACTGCTGGATGGGTATCTGAGTTATAGGCCAACATGTTTTTCCTGTCTTTTTTATACAAGGACAGGGTTGTCTTAGAACCAGCCCGTTCCTTATGTCTGAAGTTGCCTTTGAATTTACTCTCATTCAAGCTAACCAGCTTCCTGATTTTATCCTGACCTTCAAAACAAATGAAAATGATTCTATATTGCCTGGATGTTCATAAATAACTAAGATTTTATCTAGGCAAGCTTATAAGACTTCAGGAAATCTAATCAACATTTTGTATTCTGTGAAGGTATGAAAAGCTACAGTATCAAAAACTTTTACCAGATCATTTTAACATATTGTTCATTTCTGCTAATTTAACTGTAGGAAAATCTTCCTAAGAATGTCGAGGCTTATTCACTTAGTGCAGTTGCCATATCTGAGACTCTGGAAACTGCTGGACTCTGCATCTGTTCTAGAAGCGTCTACTTGGTCCTCAGTTCATACTTTTACCAAACATTACAAGCTGGATTTCATTTCTAGAGCCAGAGCAGGATTTGCAAGAGCTGTTCTTCATGGACTTTTGTCCTTTTCATCCGCCCTTTGCAGTCATCCTACATGAATTGGCAATTGCAATAGTGATCTAATGAGGAACGTAGTGCAGCTGTGTAGTTTACTTAAAGTAACAGTAAATGATTGAATAGCTCACATTTGCAGCACTAACACCCTCCCTTAATCCCCCTCATTTCCCCTTCCTGGCTAGGGTTGGGTGTCTGCCTCTACTGACAAGACTTTACTTGGAACTTTAGCCTTCAGATTCCCTACTTTGAGCAAGAAAACTGACTTAATGTGTCTTTACCTCCTTATACTAGCATGTCCTCTTATGCTAAGGGTGGCTATATGGTGTGTGAAGACAGTGCCTGAAGCTTTTTAAGACTGTCTGGATGTACAGTATCCTTCTCAGGGTACATCTTGTATGTAATGGGTGCTGGTTGTGCTCTGTTTGAACATCTACTGATATGGTAAGTAAACTAAAAAATCTAAGATAGTACCTCGGAAAGGGAAAAGACAGTGCTCTCTCACTTTTAAAATATAAAGCAATCTACTGTTGAGATTGCTTTATATTAAACTTTAGACTTTAAAAGTGAGAGAACACTGCCTTTTCCCTTTCCGAGGTACTATCTTGGATTTTTTGATTTTAGTGACTGTTTGGTGCCTTTATTCAGCATTGTACAGTGGTAAGTAAACTGCACAACTGTACTGTCTGCATCATCTGCAACATAGCTGCGGATTCAGCCAAAACTGCTGCAGTAAGCGTTGTCATGCACTGACATGCATGGCTCAGGATTATTACTTTTGTGAAGATTATCAATATGGTTTTCAAACATTTTCCCCCTTGCAGGATGCATTCATGTTTGTTGAGGCCAGAGGACATCTGAAAGACATGGAGGCGCACAAGTCATCCCTGACATCTGTGGGCATCAAATTTCAAGCGCTACAATAATTCTTTAGCAAGATACAGAGAAGCCTGAAGTGAATTTGGGAGGAGAGTCAAAGCAGAGAAAGGGGCATGAGAAGTGACAAAATCGGGGCCTGTTTCAGAATAACTGCCATCCTGAAGGATGAGAATTCTTCCACTGCTGAAGAGGCCACAGCTAGCTCTTAGGTAGGTAGGTAGGTAGCAAAGATCCTGATATGTTTTTCTGGAGGCAGCAAAGGAGCAGTTGTCACTTCAGTACCGTCGGTGGATGAGATCACAGGGATATGTGGATAAAGGGCATTATGTCCAGCGGCTGTAAAATACCATTTATAAGACATCCCCCAACATCCAAGTTGTTAATAGATTTGCCACTCATTAGAGAAAAACAGGATAAGATGGAGTCTTTCACAAGAGAGACATCAAAGAGGTCCTACTGTGCCTGAAAGGTTGTAGTTATGACTCTCTTTTGGTGCCCAAAAATAAAAACTAAAGGACCCCCCCTCCAAACCCAGTCTCTATTAGAGTGACTTCACTGCGTACATTCTAAAATAATTTCAGATGGTCTTACTGAACAACTGTTTGCAGTTGCATATTAAATGGAGGCTGGATATGCTGTTTGGATCTACATAATGCCTGCTTGCATGTAAAAATTGATACACTTCAGGAAATGCCTGCTTTTCCAAATAGGAACCATTTAGTATCAATTCAGGAGATCTGTGTCAGAGCATCAAATGGCCACATTGTTGGAACCCATATGGTTGAAACCATATGGCCAACGATTCAGTCCATTGACAGCGTAAAGCCAAACACCCACAAACAATACTTTTCCAGGGGGAAGCCCTCCTGCACCCCCTCACACCTTCTGCTAATTATATATACCAGTTTCGTGTTTGCACTACAGTGGAGAAAAGGTCAAATTCCCTGATCCCTACTGTGCCATGATCTCATTTGCTCCTTCCATTTTACCAGTCTTTTATCCAAAACATGTAAACGGAGAGAATTTTACACACCATAGATATGCATGGATATACGAGATATTACACAAGTGGTAGCAAGGAAGGTAGGCAAACAGACCACTTTGTTTCATGCCAAAAAATCACTGTCCCCCAGTGACTAGGCAGTGTTTCACCTAATATATTGAGTATAACAAGACACTTGTGCATAGGTCAGGGCCTAGTTGTACAAGTTGGCTGCTACCAGTGCTGCTTTACCAGAGTGATTATGAAGTTGCTACCTGAATATCCGTTTGTAGCTAATCTAAACAATGCAAACTAGATGTCCATTCTAGGATTGGGAAGGCTAGCAGTCACTTTACAAGACATGTTTTAACTACATATCAGTGTTCCGGGTCAGACTGTACACTGCTTAGTACTGTCCTGTTCATCTTGTGTTGCATCAGGAAACCTGTTCAAATATTTTTGTTAGTGTTGCGTACCTTCACACAATTGTACTCCCCTCCCCCACCTCCACTCACGGTGAACACCACTCCTTTAAAATTCCTTTTCTGCAATTCTGGGGGGTAGGGCTGTGCACCATTTTTTCACAGTTTGTACTGTGCAGAAGTTTTAGTACCTAACAGAGACCTGTTTGTCAAATGGGTAGGCTAGGAAGGCAGTCATTAGGAAGTCTTTGTTGTTGAAATGGTAGAAGGTTTTGCACTGATGCCAGGAGGGCAGGCTGTCAGTTTTACAGGCAGATTTCCCTTTGTTGCTGAATTACTTAAGCATTCTCTGATGAACAAAGCTGTTTCATATTGCTCTGTTGAAGTGCTTTGTCAGCATGCTTTCTTTGAAAATATGCTGTAGCATCATTTGTACTGTAAAACATTTTTGAATTAGATTCTGCAGTTTACAGTTGTCAGCACAGTGGTCAGTCATCATGGCATATTGCTTTTTTATTTAGAAACGGTTGATTTTATTTCTGTTTTGGAATAATTTTCTGCTAGTGGCTACCTGTTCTAGGAGAGTTTGAATTGCATGGTTTGATGCACTTGCCATTTGTTTAGAGGTTTAACTTAAGGATACTGTGGTCTAGTTAACCATTTTCTCCTCTACATCTAACATGATGTTGGATATAACTTTGTTTCACTTGTCATCATTTTAATGTTTGTCATAACAGTACTGGTGAGAGATCACTTCTTATGGATTAAAGAGGCAAAGATGTCTTGTACTTCAAAGAGAGGGGATTTAAAAAATTGTATCAGTGTTATGGTTGCTCTCCTGGCAAAAAGAAATGATGCTCTGGTAGGAAATGGATCATTTCATTATCAGATGCTTGGCTGGCTGTAGTGGTCTTTGCTTTGATGATGCTTAGCAACTCCTATAGGGTAGAAGAGTAAGTTTCAATTCACTAAAGGCTGCATTCTCAAGCTCTTTCGTCAATAAGTGGGAGGTACATACAATGCATTCCAGTGAGCTTCTGTTGATGTTTTTGCCAAGCATTAAAAGATGGATTGTTGATGTTCTTTGTGTTTCACTGTTGCAAGTCATCACATTTGGGTTATCTGCCTGCAGGTAGCCCTCAGCCAGCCTGAATACCAGAGTCTTTGGATTTCTGCGTCGGATGCTGTTGCCTCTTCCATGACGTCAGGTCGTCAGGGGTATAAAACATGCAGCCAAAGCCATTACATCAGTCTTTCTTGCCATGTGGTGCCCGAAGCAGAAGCAGTTCACAAGTGCTGGTCGGCCGACTCCTGAAATTTTAGTTTTCGCGTTTCAGACCTGAAGTCTTCAAAAAAGAAAAGTACCCCATCGGGGATCCTTTTTTCTTGCTCTAACCGATGTCAGAAAAAATGAACAATTGTCTTGCCTGTTGAAAGCAAATACCTCATGGAGATTTTCATTCTTACTGCGTCACCTGTTTAGGCCCAGACCACAACGTCCCTCGCTGTCAGTTTTGTGCCTTGTTCAACACCCAAAGTATTCATTGTTGGGCTATTTTTGTAGCCAAATACTTTAGTTCTCGATCTCTGTACTCCGAAATGGCTTTAAGCCATCCGACTACCGATCTTCCTAAAAAACGTAAGGATAAAGACAGAGACAGACCGCATAGGTCCAAAACTGCCGACGATGCTTCCGTTAAACTAGTCGCCAGTTCGTCGGCACTCAGTGAGGCGCTTTCGCAGGCCCTGATACCTGCTACTACAGATTCGCAGGCCTCTACTGAGACCCATTCGGAGTCTGGTATGCCACGAGATGCTTCGACTATGGACCCTGCGGATGTCTCTACCTTGGATGGGTCTGAAGCAGCTGTGCAGGCACCGGCTTCTGAGGGTGTATTCAGGCCTACAGGCTTTCATATTAAACCAACGGCATAGTTTCCAACTAGAAGTACTGAATTCTTCAGGTCTAAAACTCGCACTACGCCTAGAAAACAGACGACCAAACCACAGGCCCAGGCCTATATACCTCAAAAACAAATGCTTAGAATGGCTGAAGACCTTATTACCTTGATTAGGGGAAGCCAGCCTTCCCCCTCTAATAAACCTAGAACTGATTTTCTTTCTGATTCTTCTGATCAGGAATCTGATATCTCTGCTCATTCTGATTACCAGGATTTGCCGTTATCTACTTATGAGGATTCTGATGCAGAGGATTCCATTCCCTCTGCTTCCCCTCCAGAAGATTTTTCATTTAGTGAAACCTTGCATACCCTTAGGGAGCATTTCTGCTGGGAAAGCCAGGACTATTCTGAGTCCAAAAAGAGACTTAGGGAATTCTTACTCCTGCCTCAACACAGGCCTCTAGCTATCCCTCCTGATGTTCATCGTGTTACCCTGATGCAGTCATCACACTTGGGTTATCCTGTCGTCAGGCGATCCCGCAGTCGGCTGGAATTCCAAAGTCTTGGTCCGGCGTCGGTTGCTGTTGCTTCTTCTCTGACGTCAGTGCGCCAGGGGTATATATAATGCATCCAATGCCATTTTCTTCAGTCTTTCTTGCCACGCGGTGCCCGAAGCAGAAGAAGTTCGTAAGTGCCGGTTGGCCGACTCCTGAGATTTTCAAAGTCGAATTTCAGATCCGAAGTCTTCAATAAAGCTAAGTACCCCGTTGGGGAAACTTTTCTTGCCTCAGACCGTTGTCAGAAAAAGTTAACAATTGTATTTCTTGTGGAAAGCAAATACCTCATAAGGATTTTCATTCTTACTGCATACCTTGCCTAGGCCCAGACCACGACGTCACTGGTTGTTTTTTTTTGTGCTAGGTTTAATAAGCGTACTATAAAAAGACGCTTTGATTTCGCACGACACTACTTCGGTAGAAAATTTAACTACACTACGCCGTTGGAGCAACCGACTACCGGCATGCACAAAAACCGCAAGGATAAGGACAGGCAGCCTAGACCCAAGCTAGACTCCGAGGCCTCGCTGGTCCGGTCTCCGGTTCACGGGTCTTCAGTGAGGCTCCGATGCAGCCCCTGACTACCGCAGATCTGGAACCCGAGACCGCTTCGGAGCTTTTGCCGGAGAGTACTGGGCCGACACAGCCATTTTGTTTAGCCCCTACCGATGAGAAAAAGATGTCGGTGCTGCAGAAACACCTTCGGTTTCTGAAGGTGTCTTCAGACCGACGACGCTCACCATAAAAACATTTCCTAAGACTAAGACTCCTATTAAACCTAAAAAGACTGCACTTCAGTCTCCAGTTCAAGGCCCCATGCCTAAGAAACATATGTTCAAAATGGCTGAAGATTTGATCTCTTTAATCAGGGGTTCCCAACCCCCACCCGACAAAAGGCCTAGACAAGAGGAAGATTATGCCTCCTCTGAACAAGTGTCTATTTCCTCAGGCTCCTCTGAGGCCCAAGATTACTCCTCCTCCCATTATGAAGATTCTGATGCTGAGGATTCTATTCCTTCAGCTTCTCCTCCTAAAGACTACTCCTTTGGGGAAACTTTACACACTATGAGGGAGCATTTTCACTGGGACGGTCAGGACTACTCTGACTCAAAGAAAAGACTCGGAGAGTTTCTTTTACTCCCCCAGCACAGACCACTTGCCATCCCCCCAGTTTTAGACATTGTGGATGATGTTTACTTTGAACCCAGATTCTCTGCCTCCTGCTCCGGCCAAACCTGACAGATACTACAGAGTGCCTGATTCCCACAAATTTCTTTATAAAAGCCCTGTTGCTGATCCAGAGATCCTCTCCCAGGGTCTCAAAGAGGCTAAGGCTTCTATGGCAAAAAATCCTGTACCCTCTGAAAGGGACTCCAGAGCACTAGACAGGTGGGGGAAAAAGGCTTATACCTCAGCCACTCTAGCTATGAGGGCACTAAATTGCCAATTCCACATGCTAAAATATCAGCAATTTCTAATGTCTCAGTTAAAACAAAAAATGAGCACTCTCCCTCAACAGTCTGAATTGAAAGAAATGCAGGATCTGTTGCATGCAACTGAACAGGTGGGCAAACATACTTTACAATGTGGGTTTGATTCTTTGGAGGCTTCCTGCAGAGCAGCTGTCACTGGGTCTGTTATACGTAGGCATGCTTGGTTAAAGGAACAAACTCTCCCTGATCATGTTAAAGCAAAGCTTCTAGATGCTCCCTTACAGCAGGATGTTCTTTTTGGAGTTAAAGCAGAAGAAGTCTTAAAGAAAATGGAGGATAAGGCAAAATCTATGCAGACAGTCAAAGATTTCCTACAGGTACAGCCCCCTCGCTTCAGCAGAAATTGGCCAACAAAAAATTGGTCCTTTCCAGCTACTGACAGACCACAGAGGGGTAAATACAGATGTCCAAGAGGCAGAGGACAACCACAAGCCCAGTACAAACCTTGCCAATGGGTCACTGCAACACAGGGAGGAGAAGACAGGTCCCAAGCTACCAGAAGGCAAACTCAGTGACTTGCACCTCATCTGGCCGAGCAACACTCTTTTGGCAGCCCACTTGGGAGGAAAACTCGCACTTTTTTCAGACAACTGGCACATTGTCACAAAGAACAAATGGTTCCTTGACATAATTTCACGAGGATACAGATTCCACTTTCACACCTTGCCAATGAAAAGAGGAACACCAAACCTGCCACAAAATCAATGGGCAGAGGCACAAAAACAAATTACAGCTCTCATGGACATGAGAGCCATTCAACTGGTACTTACTCGAGAGCAAGGCCAAGGATTTTACTCAAGACTCTTTCTAGTTCCCAGAAAGGACAATGCCTGGAGACCAATTCTGGACCTTTCAATTCTAAACACCTTCTTACAAGTACCCAAATTCAAGATGCTAACACTACAGCAGCTTCTTCCCATGTTGGGCAAGAAAGCATGGCTAGTAACGTTGGACCTCAAGAAGGCATACCTGCATGCCCCTATCAGGCAAAGTTGCAGAAGATACCTCCGTTTCATTACAGGTTCAACCCATTACCAATTCTGTGCAGTGCCCTTTGGCTTATCTACTGCGCCCAGGGTCTTCACAAAATGCCTGGCACCAGTAATTGCATACTGCAGACAAAGAGGAATTCAAATATACCCATACCTGGACGACTGCCTCATACAAGCAGAAAGCAAGGACATCCTCTTACAACATCTGGCTTTTGTAAAACATCTTCTAAGTTGCCTGGGGTACACAGTAAACGAAAAGAAATCAAAACTAGTACCTTCACAAAATATGACATTCCTGGGTGCCAGCTTGGATACAACAGCCCAGAAGGCTTATCTGACACCAGACAAACAACTACAACTGACTCAATATTTCAAAACAATGGCAACAAAGACCCAACTACCTGCAAGAAAAATTCTGCAGGCCTTGGGCCTCATGGCATCTTGCATACTACTAATACCATTTGCAAAGCTGCATATGAGGAAATTACAGTGGTACCTAAAAAGCGTATGGTCTCAACACAGCCACAGCTTGGACACAATGATATCTCTCATTCCCTGCCTACAACAGGAGTTTCTGTGGTGGTCACAGGCATGTCACCTCAACAAGAGTCAGCCTTTCACCTTGCCCCCAGCCAGGCAAACTATGACAACAGATGCATCGGACTTCGCCTGGGGGGCACACATGGCAGGACAGTGCATTCAAGGCGTATGGACTGCAGATCAAAGGAATCTGCACATCAATCAAAAAGAGATGCTAGCTGTACAGAATGCTCTGACAGCCTTCAAGAATCTATTACATCCAGGACAACTTACAATAAGGACGGACAACACCACAGTAATGTGGTACATAAACAAACAAGGGGGTACACACTCCTACCCTCTATGCAGGCAAGCAATGACCTTGTGGAACACAGCTCTGGCTTACCAAGTTCAGTTACAAGCTCAATTCCTGCCAGGAAAAAAGAACACATTGGCAGACTACCTCAGCAGAAATATCATGGACCCCCACGAGTGGAAACTGGATCCACAAGTATTTGCAATGATAACTCAAAAATGAGGCCTTCCAGACATAGACCTGTTTGCCAGTCCTCAAAACTATCAACTAACAAAATTTTGTACAAGGACACTTCACCATCAAGCTTGGAAAGTGGACGCACTCTCATTCAGTTGGAAAAACCTGATAGTATATGCCTTCCTTCCATTGCCTCTCCTCACAAAGGTGCTTCTGAAAGTCAGAAAGGAGAGACAACGACTGATGCTCATAGCCCAGACTGGCCACGCCAGCACTGGTACCCACTATTGAGGAATATGGCCCAGGGCCCACCTTGGATTTTACCACAAATTGCCCATTTGCTCACACAGTAAAACAATCAGATTCTTCACAGCCAGCTCAAAACCTTAAATCTGGCTGCATGGCAAATCACCTAAGCATCCAGCCAGCTCCTCTTTCCCAAGCAGTTATGGATGTTATACGGGAAGCTAGGAGGCCCAGCACTAGGAAGGCCTATTCGGACAAATGGAAAAGGTTTTGTGCCTGGAACCAAGCTAAAGGTCAAAACACACTTCAGCCTCACATGCCTCAGATTCTACAGTATTTAACTGAGATGTTGCACAAGGGACTTTCTTTTTCTTCCATTAAAATCCATGCATCAGCTATTTCAACCCACTACAACACGGATCCACCCTTATTTTCGCATCCACTTCTAAGGCAGTTCCTCAAAGGGGCAAAAAACATTAGGCCCCCCAGGAGAGCACCTACACCAACATGGGATCTCAATTTTGTTCTGGAAAAACTTATGCTACCTCCCTTTGAACCAGCTTTCTCTGCAGACCTACAGTTTATATCATGGAAGACTGCCCTGCTGCTAGCAATAACTTCAGCTAGAAGAGTCTCAGAGCTGCAGGCACTAATGGCAGTGGAACCTTTCCTAATTTTCCATCAAGACAGAGTTTCTCTACGAACTAATCCTTCCTTCATGCCTAAGGTGGTTTCCAGTGTGACTTTAAATCAAACCATCCACTTACCCACCTTCTTCCCAAATCCACAGAACAAAGGAGAAAGACTCCTGCATTACTTGGACATTCACAGGCAACTTCGTTACTACTTGAATAAAACTAAGGCTTTCAGAAAATCTGACCAGCTCTTTGTATCCTATGCTACAGCTTCACAAGGGAAGGCTATATCAAAACAAACCATTTCCAAATGGATAGGACATTGCATTTGTTTTTGCTATACCCATCATGGAAAACCAGATGTTCATTGTGCATACAGCTGCAGTCATAACAGATGGGTTCTCCTGCCGTCAGGCGGGTCCTCCGTCGGCCGAATTCCAAAGTCTAGGTCCAGCGTCGGTTGTCGTCGCTTCTTCCCTGACGTCAGTGCGACAGGGGTATAAAAGAACCAGCCGACGCCATTTTCTTCAGTCTTTCTTGCCGCGCGGTGCCCAAAGCAGAAGCAGTTCGCAAGTGCCGGTCGGCCAGCTCCTGAGATTACGAATATTTCTCAACCAAAGACTTCTGTAAAGCTAAGTACCCCGTTGGGGAAACTTTTCTTGCCTCAGACCGATGTCAGACAAAGTTAATAATTGCATTTCATGTGGGAAGCAAATACCGCATAAGGATTTCCATTTCCTCTGTATACCTTGCTTAGGCCCAGACCACGACGTCTCGGCATGTCGTTTTTGTGCTACATTCAACAGACGCACTATTAAGCGTCAGGCGGAGTTCGCCCAACACTATTTTGGCAAAAAGTTTAATTACAACATGTCGTCGGATACTCTGACTCCAATTTTGAGTAAACGACGTAAAGATAAGGACTGACATACGAGGTCCGTGACTTCTACCGACACCACAATAAAGCCGACTACATGTGCTCCGGTTCTCAGCGAGGTGCCTAAGCAGCCCCTGACTACCGATGACACTTCATTAGCGGTGTCTTCTGTGCCCGAGGTCGCAGGCTCTTCTGCCCACACCCCGACTACAGATACCGAAGTCACTCTTGGCGGGGAAACTCAGAGTTCAGACAGGCCTGCCACCTCTCAAGGTGTCTTCAGGCCTTCTTCTTCTTTTTCCATTAAGGCTTACACTAAATCTAAAGCAGCCATGCATTCTAAAAGACAAGCTCCACAGGGCCCCTCTCAGGGCCCCATGCTTAAAAAGCAGATGCTCAAAATGGCTGAGGATTTGATTACTCTTATCAGGGGTTCTCAACCCCCGGACAAAAGCCCAGAGTGGAGGAAGAATACCTTTCCTCGGACCAGGCCTCCATTACTTCAGAGCATTCTGAGGACCAGGAACATTCTTACTCCCCTTTCGAAGATTCTGATGCAGAGGAGTCCATTCCCTCTGTCCCCCGAGGATTTCTCTTTTGGGGAAACCTTGCATACCTTAAGGGAACACTTCCACTGGGAAGGCCAAGAGTACTCAGACTCCAAGAAAAGGCTCAAGGATTTCCTCTTGCTCCCTCAGCACAGGCCTCTGGCTATACCTCCTGTCTTAGACATACTAGATGATTTGTATTCAGAGGCCAGCCTTAACCCAGATTCTTTACCTCCAGCTCCAGTCAAGCCTGACTGGTATTACCGGGTTCCTGATTCACACCAATTCCTATACAAAAGCCATGCGGCTGACCCAGAAACTATTTCACAGGGTCCCAAGGGAATTAAGGACTCCACTGCCAAAAGTCCATTACCTTCAGAGAGAGATTCCAGAGCTTTAGAAAGGTGGGGGAAAAAGGTATACACCTCGGCCACTTTAACCATGAGGGCATTAAACTGTCAGTTCCATATGTTAAAGTATCAACAGTTTTTGTTATCTCAGTTGAAAAGCAAAATGTCACAACCTGAACAACCAGACTTGAAGGAGTTGCAGGATTTGATGCATAGTGCAGAACAAGTGGGTAAACATACCTTGCAATGTGGTTTTGATGCTCTAGGGGCCTCATGTAGAGCTGCTGTTACAGGATCAGTCATACGTAGACATGCTTGGCTCAAAGAGCAAACCTTACCAGATCATGTCAAAGCTAAATTACTAGATGCACCTCTTCAAAAGGATGTATTGTTTGGTGTTAAAGCTGAGGAGGTATTAAAGAAAATGGAGGAAAAGGCAAAATCAATGCAAACAGTGAAAGATTTCCTACAGGTACAACCGCCACGTTGCAGTAGAAATTGGCCTTCAGAAAATTGGTCCTTTCCAGCCACGGACAAACCTCAAAGAGGTAGATACAGGCGCCTGAGAGGTAGAGGGCAATCTCAAGGATCATTTAGAGGCAGACAATGGCAAACACCTACACCAAGTGGGGGTGAGGATAGTTCACAGCCATTCAGAAAGCAGACCCAATGACTTTCCCCTTTGCATGCCAAGCAAGGCTCAAATGGCAGCACCTTTAGGTGGAAAACTGGCATTATTTTTGAAAAATTGGCATATTGTCACAAAAGACAAATGGATACTGGACATTATAGACAGAGGCTACAGATTCCACTTTCACACCCTTCCAAAAATGAGAGGCATGCCAAACCTGCCACACAATCAAAGGGCAGAGGCACAAAAACAAATTTCAGATCTCATGGACATGAAAGCTATTCAAGAGGTACCTGCACAAGAACAGGGTCAAGGTTTTTATTCCAGACTTTTCCTGGTACCAAGGAAGGGCAAAAATTGGAGACCTATTTTGGACCTATCCATCCTAAACACATATTTATTCGTACCAAAGTTCAAGATGTTCACATTACAGCAGCTTCTTCCCATGCTGGGCAAGGAGTCTTGGCTGGTGACATTGGACCTCAAGGAGGCATACCTGCATGTCCCAATCAGACAAGATTGCAGAAGATACCTCAGATTTCTTGCAGGTTCATCCCATTATCAATTCTCTGCATTGCCATTTGGCATATCTACTGCACCCAGAGTGTTCACAAAATGCCTGGCATCAGTAATTGCCTTGTGCAGACTTCAAGGGATACAAATATACCCATATCTGGACGACTGCCTGATCCAAGCAGACAGCAAACACACTCTTCTGAAACACCTGGCGTTTGTAATAATGTTGTTGAAATCTCTGGGATACACAGTCAACAAAAAGAAGTCAAGACTAATACCCTCTCAAACAATAATTTTCCTGGGTGCCAGCTTGGATACAAACACCCAGATGGCCTACCTCACGCCAGAGAGACAAGGGCAATTAACTCAATACTTCAGAAAACTGGCAACCTTCACCAGGCTGACTGCAAGGAAAATCCTGCAGGCTCTGGGATTCATGGCATCTTGCATCCTACAAATCCCATGTGCAAAGCTACATATGAGGAAACTTCAATGGTACCTAAAAAAACTTATGGTCTCAACACAGCCACAGGTTGGATGCAATCATACCACTGATTCCATGTCTTCAAAAGGAATTTCTGTGGTGGGCTCAAGCATGCCAAAGAAACATAGGTCTCCCATTCTGCAAGCCTCAAGCAAATCGTCATCACAACAGACGCCTCGGACTATGCCTGGGGGGGGCGCACATGACAGATCGGTGCATTCAGGGCAAATGGTCACAAAAAGAGAAGCACCTACACATCAATCAAAAGGAAATGCTAGCAGTAATAAATGCTATTATGGCTTTCAAAGACCTACTGCATCCAGGGCAGCTATTGATAAGAACAGACAACACCACAGTGATGTGGTACATAAACAAACAGGGAGGAACTCATTCATACCCCCTGTGCACACCAGCCATGTCCCTTTGGAACACGGCTCTGGAATTGCAAATCCAACTTCAAGCACAATTCCTGCCAGGGAAGGAAAACACACTGGCAGACAACCTGAGCAGAAATATGACAGATCCACACGAATGGAAGTTGCATCCTCAAGTTTTTACAATAATTCAAGCATGGGGAAGGCCAGACATAGATCTCTTTGCCACCCACAGAAATTACCAATTGACAAAATTCTGCTCAAGGACCTTTCATCCACAGGCCTGGAAAGTGGACACACACTCTTTCAGTTGGACAACAATGACGGTTTATGCCTTTCCTCCTCTTCCACTGCTGGCCAAAGGTCTATTAAAAGCCAGAGCAGACAGACCAAAGATGATTCTCATTGCTCCAGACTGGCCAAGACAACACTGGTACCCACTCCTGAGGAGCCTGACGCATTCCCCACCATGGATCCTGCCTCTAATGCCTCTTCTACAGACTCAGCACAACTTCAAAACTCTTCACAGTCAGCTGAAAACACTCAATCTAGCTGCATGGAGGATTCCTTAAATTCACAGCAGACCCTACTCTCCGAGGAGGTGCAGGATGTCATTTTAGAGGCCAGAAGGCCTTCTACTAGAAAAGCCTACTCTGCAAAATGGAAACAGTTTTGTGTCTGGCATCAGAAAAAGGGTCAGAATCCTGGAATACTGAATTTACCTCAAATACTACAGTACCTAGCCGAGCTGCTAAGCAGTGGACTTTCATTCTCCTCCATCAAAATCCATGCCTCAGCCATTTCTGCAGAGTACAACACTGATCCTCCTTTATTCTCTCACCCTCTCTTAAGACAGTTCCTCAGAGGGGCTAAGAATATAAAACCCCCAAGGAAGCAACCAGTACCGGCTTGGGACCTCAATTTCATTCTAGAAAAACTAACCCTGCCTCCTTTTGAGCCAGCTGCTTCAACAGATCTGCAATATTTGTCATGGAAAACAGCCTTCCTTCTAGCTATCACCTCAGCACGCAGGGTTTCTGAACTACA
This sequence comes from Protopterus annectens, assembly GCF_019279795.1. NCBI lineage: Eukaryota > Metazoa > Chordata > Ceratodontiformes > Protopteridae > Protopterus > Protopterus annectens. The sequence continues at coordinate 629,369,792 of NC_056733.1, forward strand.
AGCCCTCATGGCTGTGCAGCCTTTCATCATTTTCCATCAGGACAGAGTTTCCTTACGAACCAATCCTTCATTTATGCCAAAGGTAGTATCCAGGGTAGCCTTGAATCAGGCTATCCACTTACCTATGTTTTACCCTAATCCACAAAACAAAGGGGAGAGGCTACTACATTCCTTGGACATTCACAGACAGCTCCGTTATTATTTGGACAGGACAAAGCCTTTCAGAAAATCAGGGCAACTCTTTGTGTCCTATGCTACAGGTGCTCAAGGGAAGCCTATTTCCAAACAGACAATCTCAAAATGGATAGCCCACTGCATACGCTTTTGTTACTCTTTTCATGGTAAATCTGTACCTACAGGCATCAGATCTCACTCCACAAGGGCCACAGCTACCTCTGCAGCTTTCCTCAGGGGGGGTTCCTACCAAAGATATTTTGGAAGCAGCCACTTGAAGTTCTGTACATACTTTCTGCAAGCACTATCACCTACCCTTATACTCCAAAACTAGAGCGGGCTTTGCCACTGCAGTCTTGCAGGGCATCCTGGCTCCACCTAGTTCCACTTAGTGCCTACCACCCCTTTATTAGCTTTGGGATTCTACCCATCTGTTATGACTGCAGCTGTATGCACGATGAACATAGTACAGTTTTGTACCTACCATAAATGTAGATGTTCGAGTGCTAATACAGCTGCAGTCCAGGTTTCCCTCCTTCCTTCCCCTCTTGGGACAGGCCTTATGGTTAGCACCTCCTCATACAACCTCATTGAGGTATTCTTTTATGGTGTATTTGCTTGCAACTACTGTTTTTTGATTATATTGCATTTGCTTTACTACATAAATTTATGTTTTGCCTTCCTTCTGGGGGCACCTGACATCTGGGGCAAGAAAAACTGAAGAAAATGGCGTCGGCTGGTTCTTTTATACCCCTGTCGCACTGACGTCAGGGAAGAAGTGACGACAACCGATGCCGGACCTAGACTTTGGAATTCGGCCGACCGAGGACCCGCCTGACGGCAGGAGAACCCATCTGTTATGACTGCAGCTGTATTAGCACTCGAACATCTACATTTATGGTAGGTACAAAACTGTACTTTCCTGCTACCATTAGGCCCCACTCTACCAGGGCAACAGCTACATCTACATCCTTCCTCAGGGGGGTTCCAACCAAGGAGATTTTGGAAGCTGCAACTTGGAGTTCAGTACACACCTTTACCAAACACTATAACTTACCACTTTACTCTAAAACTAGAGCTGGCTTCGCCACTGCAGTTCTGCATGGCCTTCTAGGCTCCTCTAACCCTCTATAACTCCTCCACCCATCCTTAGCTTTGGGATTCTACCCAAGTGTGATGATTGCAGCAGGGTAACACGATGAACACAGTACAGTTTTGTACCTACCATAACTGTAGATGTTCGAGTGTACACCCTGCTGCAGTCCAGGTTACCCTCCCTCCATCCCCTCTGATCTAACTGGCTAAATCAATACAATACCTTCCTGATGTATTTGCTTATAGCTGGAGGGATTTTGTGTTTGTGCAAAAATTACTTAATTTGGTACTATTTACTGACCACCTTTTTGGGGGCACCTGACATCTGGGCCAAGAAAAACTGAAGAAAATGGCGTTGGATGCATTATATATACCCCTGGCGCACTGACGTCAGGGAAGAAGTGACAGCAACCGACACCAGACCAAGACTTTGGAATTCCGGCCGACTGAGGGACCGCCTGACGACAGGATAACCCAAGTGTGATGACTGCAGCAGGGTGTACACTCGAACATCTATATTTATGGTAGGTACAAAACTGTACATTCTGGCTATTCTAGATGATGTTTTCTTGGAATCTAGCCTTACCCCAGACACTTTACCTCTAGCTCACAGAAAACCTGACAGGTACTACAGAGTACCTGACTCTCACAAGTTCAAGTTCCTCTTCAAGAATCCTGCTGCGGATCCAGAGACCCTTTACCAAGGACCAAAAGGCATTAAGACTACTGCTGCCAAAAATCCTACCCCTTCTGATACAGATTCTAGAGCCTTAGATGGGGTAAGAAGGTATACACTTCTGCTACTTTGGCCATTAGGGCTTTAAATTGCCAGTTTCATATGTTAGTGTCAGCAACATATTATGGGACTACTTAAACAGAAAATCATGTTGATTCCTGACTGTGCTGAACACAAAGACTTGCAAGATTTAATGCATTCTGCAGAACAAGTTGGTAAACATACTTTGTAATGTGGTTTTGATGCTTTAGAAGCGTTGTGAAGGGCTGATGTCACTGGGTCTGTACTTAGAAGGGATGCTTGGATTAAGGAACAAAACTTGGTAGAGAATGTTAAAGCTAAATTACTGTATGCACCCTTAAACCAAGACTGCCTTTTTGGCAACAAAGCAGAAGTTGTCCTCAAAAGGATGGAGGAAAAAGCTCAATCGATGCAAACTGTTAAAGATTTCCTACAAGTACAGCCTCCCAGATTCATTAGGCATTGGCCTTCAAAGAACTGGTCCTTTCCAGTCCCTTCCAGGCCTTCTCAGTCCAAACCCAGGAACAGCAGACCACCAAGACTTCAGTCTTAGGCTACGCACAGATCTAAACAGTGGGGGGCTCCCACTTCCAAAGCAGGGAGTAGTAAGCCACCCCCTATGGAAAAATGGCTCAATGACTTCCTTAACCCTTCCAAGCCCTGCTCAACTACTCGCTTCCTTAGGAGGAAAGTTCGCCCTGCATGCAAAAAACTGGGAACTCATTACCCTGGACAAATGGGTTTTGAATATAGTTTCCCGAGGATACAGATTCCACTTCCACACACTACCAACCCCAAATGGTTGGCCAGACCTCCCCCCAAATCAATGAGCGGAGGCCCAACAGCAGGTACTCTCTATTCTCAGTATCAGGGCTATTCAACCTGTCCCAACAGAACTAAGGGGACAAGGTTTTTATTCAAGACTTTTTCTGGTACCCAGAAAAGAAAACTCATGCCGTCCTATCCTGGACCTCTCTATTCTCAACACCTTTCTGGTGGTTCCAAAATTCAGAATGCTAACTCTTCAACAGCTTCTTCCTATGCTAGCCAAGGATGCCTGGCTGGCAACCCTAAACCTAAAGGAAGCTTAGCTGCACATCCCAATAAGAGAATCCTCCAGACAATACTTAAGTTTCAGGGCGGGCTCCATGCACTTTCAATTCTCTGCTCTTCCCTTTGGCTTAACTACTGCACCCAGGGTGTTCACAAAGTGTCTAGCTCCAGCTATTGCATTTTGCAGGCAGAAAAATATTCAAATTTACCCATACTTGGACGATTGTCTGATTCAGGCAGAAAGCCAGGACTTGCTATTACAACACATGGCATTTGTAAAGAAACTTCTAACCTCACTGGGGTACACCATCAATGAAAAGAAATCTCACGTAGTACCCTGCCAACAGATTGTATTCCTGGGAGCAAGCTTGAACACAACTTCCCAGATGGCATTCCTCACTCTGGCGAAACAAGTTTGACAACCTACTTCAAACTATTGGCCACAAAAACCCAGCTATCTGCAAGGAAAATACTGCAAGCTGTGGGGTTCATAGCGTCTTGCATTCTGCTAATTCCATATGCAAGACTGCATATGAGGAAACTCCAATGGTATCTAAAAAGTGTATGGTGTCAACATTCTCAGGACCTGGAAACAATGATTCCTATCATTCCTTGTCTAAGGACAGAGTTCCTTTGGTGGGCAGAGGCCTGCTACCACAACAAGGGACCCCCTTTCACTCTACCCCCTGCCGCCCAAACCCTAACAACAGACACATCAGACTATGCATGGTGGGCTCGCATGGCAGGGCAGTGCATTCAGGGCCAATGGAACCCGAGACAGATGCACTTGCATATCAGTCAAAAAGAAATGTTAGCTGTACAGAATGCTCTGACAGCTTTCAAAGACCTTATTCTTTCTGGACAACTATTGGTAAAGACAGATAGCACTACAGTTATGTGGTACATAAACAAGCAGGGGGGGGGACCCACTCTTACCCTCTCTGCAGACTAGCCATGGCTCTGTGGAGCACAGCCATGAGCTACCAAGTTGCACCTACAAGCTCACTTCCTGCCAGGCAAACTAAATTCACTGGCAGACAACTTGAGCAGAATTCTCATGGACCCACACGAATGGAAACTAGAACCCAAAATATTCAACCTTTTGAGGAACAAATGGACTCCAGAGGTAGACCTGTTTGCCTCCCCTCAGAACTAACAATTGAACAAATTGTGCACCAGAGCTCCCCACAGTCAAGCTTGGAAAGTGGATGCCCTGTCCTTTACCTGGGAAAGCCTCTCTGTTTATGCCTTTCCCCCTCTGCCTCTCCTCTCGTAGGTTCTACTAAAGATCAAACAGGACAAGCAAAAGACAATACTGATTGTACCAGACTGGCCACGCCAGCATTCGTACCCCCTCTTGCTCAGTCTGACACTGCTACAACCATGGCACCTGCCTCAGACCACTTCCCTGCTGTCCCAGCAGGCGGGCCAGATTCTGCACCCTCAGCTTCAAACCCTGAACCTTGCAGGCTGGCTAATTCCATGAGCTCTTCTCTAGCATTCCTCAGTAAGCAGGTGCTGGATGTCATTCTGGAGGCAAGGAGGCCTAGTACCAGAAAATCCTATGATGAAAAGTGAAAAGATACTGTTCCTGGAGCCAGGCTCAGGGGATGGGCACAACGGTGCCCAGCTTACCTCATATTCTAGAGTACTTAACAGAAATGCTCCACAAGGGCCTATCCTTCTCGTCAGTTAAGATTCATGCCTATGCCATTTCAGCACATTATAATACTGAGCCACCCCTCTTCTCTCACCCCTTGCCAAAACAATTCTTTAGAGGGGCCAAAATTTTAAGAGCCCCCAGGAGAGCTCACACTCCAGCCTGGGACCTTAACTTTGTATTGGAAAAGCTCACTCCCCCCCCCCCCCCTTTGAGCCAGCTGCAACAGCAGAGTTGAAATTTCTTTCTTGGAAAACAGCCTTACTTCTAGCCATCACTTCAGCAAGAAGAGTGTCTGAATTACAGCCCCTCATGGCAGTGGAACCCTTCATTATCTTCCATGCAGACAGGGTTTCCCTCAGGAGTAATCCTACCTTTATGCCCAAGGTGGTGTCTAGTGTGGCCCTAAACCAGTCCATTCATTTGCCTATTTTTTTCCCTAATCCACAAAACAAAGGGGAACGGATACTGCACTCTCTGGACATGCACAGACAACTTAGATTCTATTTGGACAGGTCTAAGCCTCTCAGAAAATTTGACCAGCTGATAGTTGGCTTTGCTGCAGGGTCAGAGGGGAAGGCCATTTCAAAGCAAACCATTTCCAAATAGATAGCTCATTGCATTCATTTCTGCTACGAGCACCATGGAAAACCTACCCAGCAGGGAATAAGATCACATTCCACCAGGGCTGCATCTGCCTCTACGGCATTTTTCAGAGGAGTCCCTGCCAGGGACATCCTGGAAGCTGCTACCTGGAGCTCTGTACATACCTTCATCAAGTATTGCCACCTGCCTATATTTTCTAAATCCAGAGCTGGATTTGCCACAGCAGTCTTGCAGGGCTTAATAGCTGGCCCTAATGATCTTTAACTACCTCCTCCCTTCCTTAGCTTTGGGAATCAACCCAAATGTGATGACTGTAACAGTGAAATACGAAGAATATAGTACAGTTGTGTACACTTAATATAAATGTAGATGTTCGAGTGTATTCACTGTTGCAGTCCTGGTTACCCTCCCTCCCTCCAGCCCCCCCTGACTTCTCTTGGCTCTACCTTTCCTTCTTGTTTGGTACATATATTTTTTCATGTGTATTTGCTTTTTGATGGGGGTGCACCATACCATATAATTGCTTCCTATTGTGGGGGCACCTGACATCTGGGGCAAGAAAAAACTGATTTAATGGCATCGGCTGCAGGTTTTATACCCCTGACAACCTGACGTCATGGAAGAAGCGACAGCATCCGACGCAGAAATCCAAAGACTCTGGTATTCAGGCCGTCTGAGGGATACCTGCAGGCAGATAACCCAAATGTGATGACTGCAACAGTGAATACACTCGAACATCTACATTTATGGCAAGTGTACACAACTGTACTTTCTGAGGCTAAGTGTGGTGTTACAGTGGCAGTCCTTCATGGCATGTTGGATAGTCTCCACCTGTTTTTAGATCTACTACTCACTGATCTCTGCTGTTATCAATCCTGGAGAATGGGAATGGAGAAGAGGGCAGAAGTGTGTAGTGCATTTATGTTGTGTGAATTTCCGTTGTGCGAATTTCCACAGTACTAGGTGCCTGTATTCCTGACTTCTGATAAGGTCTCCTATACCTTTGTCTTCAGTTGCATTTGAATTATGTTTTTCATCTTGTCTTGTTAAAATTGCTGATTTCTTGGTTTGTTGGTATTGATATGCTCAGACAGGTTACCAGGGTCTGCATTTCTTAAGGGCTGAGAATGGAGCTTGTAGAGGTGCAGGGCATGTCTTTGTAAGTACTGTAACATAGTTGTACTATGCTGTCATGCTTTTGTAAGCCATTTACAAGGAGGGACTTTGCGTTTTCTGTAGCTCTGTGATATTTTCCTTCTTTGTTCCTGTGTTTGAGATTGTATGCACCTGTCAGTTCATGCTGTGATGTCACGTGTTGTACTAAAGAGCTTTTCTGATTCCTAAACTATTTTCCTACTGACACATTTTTGATCTCAGTCCTAATGTTTCTCATGAAGATGTTCATCGTGCATACAGCTGCAGTAATCACAGATGGGTTCTCTGCCGTCAAGCGGTCCCTCGGTCGGCCGAATTCCAAAGTCTTGGTCCGGCGTTGGTTGTCGTCGCTTTCTCTTCTGACGTCAGTGAGGCCAGAGTATATAAGACAAAGCCGACGCCATGATGTCCTTCATGGATGCATCTGCAGTCATAACAACTGGGTTGTCCTGTCGTCAGGCAGCCCTTCAGTCGGCCGGATTCCAAAGTCCGGGTCCGGCTTCGGCTGATGTCGCACTTCCCCCGACGTCATCTCTGTTGGTCTTCGGGTATAAAGGCATCAGCCGACGCCATTTTCCTCAGTCTTTCTTGCCGCGTGGTGCCCGAAGCAGAAGCTGTTCGCAAGTGCCGGTCGGTCGGATCCAGAGATTACTTCTACCGAATACTACTTCGAAGACTTCTAAAGCTAAGTACCCCGTTGGGGACTCTTTCTTGCCTCAGCCGATGTCAGAAAAAGTTAATAATTGTTTAACCTGTGGGAAACAAATACCTCATAAGGATTTCCACTCTTACTGCCTGCCTTGTTTAGGCCCAGCCCACGACGTAGCAGCCTGTTCGGCCTGTGCTTCTTTCAACCGACGAACGCTTAGGCCGGTCGGAGTTTGCTGAACAGTTTTTCGGTTCTGATTTTGCATATATTATGCCGTCGGATCCTCCGACTACCCAAACTGCTAAAAAACGCAAAGATAAAGACCGACACTCGCGGTCCGCGGTTTCGGCCGAAACCATGGTCAAGCAAACATGAGTGTCTCGGTTTCGGCCGAAACCGAATGCTGATCAAAATACAGCAGAATCTATCACTACCACTGAGGCCCCTGCTACTTCTCTTGAATCGGCCTCAGAAATTTTATCCACTACGGTGGTTGCCACTGACTTATCAGACACCATTCCCTTGGATGTGTCTACCCCAGCACGTGGTGCTGCTAGGCCTCCAGCAGCCATGTCCATTAAGGCCTTTGCCAGGGCCAAAGCAGCCAAAACTACTAGAACAGTGCCTGCTAAACCCCTACAACACGGCCCTCTTCTAGTTCACAAATGCTTACCCTGGCAGAAGATTTAATTTCATTAATTAGGGGATCTCAATCTCACCCAGACAGGGCCTCTCAGCCCCCAGAGAAGAGACCAAGGGCAGAGCCCCCCGAGCCTGTGTCCTCTGATGATTCTGCTGATGAATCAGACATAACAGACCAGCCAGAGGCTCCTTTCTCCAATTTTGAAGACTCAGATGCTGAAGAAATCCATTCCAGCTGCCTCCCCACCAGAAGAATTTTCCTTTGGGGAAACCTTACATGCCATGCAAGAGCAGTTCCAATGGCAGCAGCAGGATTTCTCAGACTCCAGAAAAAGACTTAGAACCTTTCTGCACCTTCCACAACACAGGCCCTTAGCTATACCTCCTGTGCTCTCTGTAGTGGATGATGCCTTCAATGATGTCTGCTCTGCACCAGATTCTTTACCTCCAGCCCCTGCCAAACCAGACAGATTTTACAGGGTACCAGACACTCATCACCACCTTTACAAGGCCCCACTTGCAGACCCCGAAACTATATCCCAGGGTCCCAAGGCAGTAGCGACCACAGCTAAAACCCTATTCCTTCTGAAAGGGAAGCCAGGTCTTTAGACAGATGGGGCAAAAGGTTTACACTTCAGCTTCTCTCACAGCTAGAGCTATATACTCTCAGTTTCACATGATACAATACCAAGAGTTTATGCATGATCAGTTAACACAAAAGCTATCCTCTGATGAATCAATTGATAAGAAATATGTATTAGAAATGGTAAATAACATACAACAGGTTAGTAACCATTCCTTAAAATGTGGCTATGATGCACTGGAGGCTTCATTTAGATCAGCCATGACTGGCACAGTGATAAGAAGGCATGCATGGCTAAAGGAACAAGCTTTACCGGATCATGTTAAAGCCAAGTTATTAGATGCTCCTATGGATAAGACCAGCTTGTTTGGTACACCTGCCCAGCAGGTAATGAAGAAAATGGAAGAAAAGGCAAAATCTGTTCAAACGGTTAAAGATTTCTTGCAGGTCCAACCCCCAAGGTTTAGCAGGAACTGGCCTGCCAAAAATTGGTCCTTTCCTGACTCCACAAGATCCCAAAGGGGCAGGAATAGATGTTCCAGAGGCAGAAACCAATCCAGAGGAGGTACCTACAGAGGACGACAGTGGCAAGGTAACAACAGAGGCACAGACACAACCACTGCCACTACAACAACACAGCCACAGTGACTTAACTCTAAAACCGCCTACCAGGGAACAAATAGCAGCTCCATTAGGTGGCAAATTAACCTTATTTTCAAAGAACTGGCACTATATCACAAAAGACAAGTGGATTTTACAAACCATAGATCAAGGTTACCGGTTCCACTTCCACACTTTACCAGTCAAAAGAGGAATGCCAAATCTACCTCCAAATCAAAAAACAGAGGCTCTACAACAGATAATGCAGTTAGCAAACATGAGAGCTGTGGAAAGAGTGCCAACAACAGAACAAGGAAAGGGATTCTACTCAAGACTATTCCTAGTTCCAAGAAAGGAAAAAAGTCGGAGACCTATTCTCGACCTGTCCACCTTAAATACATACATCATTGTCCCAAAATTCAAAATGCTGACCCTACAGCAACTTCTTCCCATGCTGGGCAAGGAGTGTTGGCTGGTAACTCTAGATCTCAAGGAGGCATACCCGCACGTCCCCATTCGACCAATCTGCAGAAGATACCTCAGATTTCTTGCAGGATCAGAGCATTATCAATTCTCAGCATTGCCCTTTGGCTTATCTACTGCGCCCAGAGTATTCACAAAATGCCTGGCACCAGTAATCGCCCACTGCAGACTACAGGGAATTCAAATTTACCCATACCTGGACGACTGCCTGCTACAAGGGGACAACAAAAGCAAGTTGACAACAGATTTACAAAGGGTCATTTACTTGCTACAAGCACTGGGATACACAGTCAATTTACAAAAATCAAGGCTGATACCATCCCAGACAAGGACATTCTTGGGCGCGGAATTGGACACAGTAAAACAAATGGCTTTCCTAACTCCAGAAAAACAAAGAGAACTCCCTCTTTACTTCTTGGCACTAACAAAACAGAACAAGTTAACAGCAAGAAAAGTACTGCAGGCCTTGGGCTTCATGGCATCATGCATAATCTTGGTCCCACTTGCCAGACTACATATGAGAAAACTACAGTGGTACCTAAAGAATTTATGGTCCCAACACAGGCACAGCCTAGAAACAGAAATTCCACTAATTCCATGCTTAAAACAGGAGTTCCTATGGTGGGCTCAAGCATGCCAGTCAAACCCAGGGCTACCCTTTCGCAGATGTCAAGCAAGCCAGACCATCACAACAGACGCTTCAGACCTAGGATGGGGGCCCACATGCTGGACAAATGCGTGCAAGGATTGTGGACGCAGGATCAACTTCACCTGCATATCAACCTAAAAGAAATGCTGGCAGTAAAACTGGCAATCCAAAACTTCAGACCATTTCTCAGAGGGCCAGTTGATGATAAGGACAGACAACACCACAGTCATGTGGTACATCAACAAACAGGGAGGCACTCATTCATACCCCCTATGCAGAATGACTTTGGAGCTGTGGAACCTGGCACTCAGCTACAACATCCAGATACAGGCAATATTTGTACCGGGAAAAGAAAATACTCTAGCAGACATACTAAGCAGAACCACATCTAATGCCCACGAATGGATGCTACATCCGGACATCTTCAAGACCATCTCAAAGAAATGGGGAATGCCTCAGATAGATCTATTTGCTTCCCCTCTCAATCACCAGCTCAAAAAGTTCTGCACAAGGACATTCCACCCACTAGCATGGAAAGTGGATTCGCTCTCCTTCAGCTGGAAAGGCCTAACAGCATATGCATTCCCACCTCTTCCCTTGATACACAAGGTATTACTAAAAATCAAGGAAGAACGTCCAAGGATAATTCTAATAGCTCCAAACTGGCCAAGACAACACTGGTACCCACTGCTCAGGAGCATGTCTCAGAACAATATGTGGCCAATACCCCTGATGCCTTTGATGTTAACTCAGAACAACTACAGCATCATGCATCCAAACCTAAAAACGTTGCAACTGACTGCATGGAACATCACATAGCAGCAGCTAATCCAGAACTTTCCCAAAGAGTTAAAGACATTATTCTTGAAGCCCGCAGACCTTCAACAAGAAGGAACTATGCAGGAAAATGGAAAAGGTTTGTCATTTGGAGTACTGAAAGAGGAAAAGATGTGTCAAACATAGATATGCCTAACATTCTGGAGTATCTGGCAGAACTTCTACATTCAGGCCTGTCCTACTCCTCCATCAAGATACATGCATCAGCTATATCAGCAGAATACAGCTTTGATCCACCTGTTTTTTCACACCCATTACTCAGACAGTTCCTCAGAGGACTCAAGAATGTAAAACCTCCAAGGAAACCACCATTACCAGCTTGGGATTTGAACTTTGTGCTAGAAAAGTTGACACTATCACCCTTTGAGCCAGCAGCAACAGCAGACCTACAGCATCTTTCGTGGAAAACCGCCTTCCTACTGGCAATAACCTCAGCCAGGAGGGTTTCTGAACTCCAGGCCCTAATGGCAGTACAACCCTTCCTAATCTTCCATCAAGATAGAGTGTCCATGAGGACTAATCCTACATTTATGCCTAAGGTGGTATCCAGAGTGTCTTTAAACCAGGCAATCCACCTACCTACCTTCTTTCCCAACCCACAAAACAGAGGGGAAAGAATACTGCATACCTTGGATGTACATAGACAGCTACGCTACTACCTGGACAGAACAAAAAAGTAGCAGAAAAACTGATCAGCTTTTTGTAGCCTATGCAACAGGAAGGGAAGGAAAAGCTATTTCCAAACAGACAATCTCCAAATGGATAGGAAATTGCATACGGTTCTGTTACTCCTTCCATGGAAAACCAATTCCACAGAACATAAGACCTCATTCTACAAGGGCAACAGCCACTACCACAGCCTTTTACGAGGAGTGGCAACCAAAGACATTATTGAGGCGGCTACTTGGACCTCCGTGCATACATTTGCCAAGCATTATAATTTGCCTCTATATTCCAGATCCCGAGCAGGGTTTGCCACTGCTGTACTGCAAGGGATCCTAAACACACCATAATCTAGTTTCTTCCTCCTCCCTAGTTGGCTATGGTATTCTACCCAGTTGTTATGACTGCAGATGCATCCATGAAGGACATAGTACAGTTTTGTACCTACCATAAATGTAGATGTCCGAACTGGATAGCATCTGCAGTCAGGATTACCCTCCTCCTTCCCTCTGTGGTACTCCTAGGGTGTTTACCCTCCTAATAGCTAGCTGGTGGGGAGTCTTTATGGTGTATTTGTTGTATATATGTACATACATGCTTATTTTTGTGTTTACCACTATCTTTTGGAAACATTGGCATTTATCCAAAATTTTTAGCCTTCAAGAGGGCTACTGGCATCTGGGGCAAGAAACACTGAGGAAAATGGCGTCGGCTGATGCCTTTATACCCGAAGACCAACAGAGATGACGTCGGGGGAAGTGCGACATCAGCCGAAGCCGGACCCGGACTTTGGAATCCGGCCGACTGAAGGGCTGCCTGACGACAGGACAACCCAGTTGTTATGACTGCAGATGCTATCCAGTTCGGACATCTACATTTATGGTAGGTACAAAACTGTACTTTCTCCAGTCTTTTTTGCCACGCGGTGCCCGAAGCAGAAGCAGTTCGCAAGTGCCGGTCGGCCAGCTCCTGAATTACGAATATTTTGGAATCCGAAGTCTTCATTAAAGCTAAGTACCCCGTTGGGGAATCTTTTCTTGCCTCAGACCGATGTCAGAAAAAGTTAATAATTGTATTTCTTGTGGGAAGCAAATACCGCATAAGGATTTCCATTCCCGCTGCATACCTTGTTTGGGCCCAGACCACGACGTCTCGGGCTGTCGCTTTTACGCTACCTTCAATAAACGCACTATTAAGCGTCGGGCGGAGTTCGCCCAGCACTACTTTGGTAAAGCTTTTGATTATAAAATGTCGTCGGACACTTCGACTACCGTTTTGACCAAAAAACGCAAGGAAAAGGACCGACACGCGAGGTCCGTGGTCCCCGCCAAAACAGGCTACACGTGGTCCGGTTCTCAGCGAGACGCCTTTGCAGTCCCTGACTACCGACGACACTTCTTTGGCGGTGTCCTCTGTACCCGAGACCGCTGGGTCCTCGGCCCTTTCCCAGACTACAACCGAAGTCTCTGCTAATGTTGAGCCTACTAATGTGGACAGGTCCACCTCCACCTATGGTGTATTTAGGCCCTCATCTTCTTTTTCAATTAAGGCCTTTACTAAATCCAAAGCAGCCAGGCAGCCCATGAGGCCTGTTGTACAGGGCCCATCTCCAGGTCCCATGCCTAAAAAACAGATGCTTAGAATGGCTGAGGATTTAATTACTCTTATCAGAGGTTCTCAATCCCCTCCAGACAAGAGACCCAGAGTGGAGGAAGATTCTCCCTCTTCTGATCAGGGATCCATTTTATCAGAACATTCTGATGCAGAGGAACACTCTTATTCTCCCTTTGAGGATTCGGATGCAGAACAGTCCATTCCCTCTGTATCCCCTCCTGAGGATTTTTCCTTTGGGGAAACCTTACACACCTTGAGGGAACACTTCCATTGGGAAGGCCAAGACTTTTCAGATTCCAAGAAAAGACTTAGGGAATTTCTTTGTTACCTCAACACAGACCTCTGGCTATACCCCTGTTTTGGACATACTGGATGATGTCTATTCGGAGGCTTGTCTTAACCCGGATTCTCTGCCTCCTGCACCAGTCAAACCTGATAGGTATTACAGAGTACCCAGCTCTCACCAATTTCTCTTCAAAAGCCATAATGCTGACCCTGAAACCATTTCACAAGGCCCCAAGGGATTGAAGGCCTCTACTGCCAAAAATCCACTTCCTGCAGAAAGGGAATCAAGATCTTTGGAAAGGTGGGGGAAAAAGGTTTATACCTCGGCCTCCCTAGCCATGAGGGCTTTAAATTGTCAGTTTCATATGCTTAAATATCAACAGTTCCTGTTATCACAATTGAGGAACAAAATGTCGCAACCTGAACAACAAGATTTAAAGGAGTTACAGGATATGATGCATAGTGCAGAACAAGTGGGTAAATACACCCTACAATGTGGTTATGATGCCCTAGAGGCCTCAAGTAGAGCGGCAGCTACAGAATCAGTCACTCGCAGACATGCCTGGCTTAGGGAACAAAATTTACCTGATCATGTGAAAGCTAAACTTCTAGATGCTCCTTTACAAAAGGATGTGCTGTTTGGTACTAATGCTGAGGAGATACTACGGAAAATGGAAGAAAAAGCCAAATCTATGCAAACTGTCAAAGCTTTCTTACAGGTCCAACCACCACGTTTTAGCAGAAATTGGCCTTCAGAAAACTGGTCCTTTCCAGCCACTGACAAGCCCCAAAGAGGTAGATACAGACGCACAAGGGGCAGAGGGCAATCACAAGGATCATATAGAGGCCGACAATGGCAAACTCCAGCACCAAGCGGTGGCGAAGACAGTGCACAACAATACAGGAAGCAAACCCAATGACTCCCTCATTTCCATGCCAAGCATGTCTCAGCTGGCAGCACCTTTGGGAGGAAAACTAGCACTATTTGCAAACAATTGGCATATTGTCACAACAGACAAATGGATCCTGGACATTATAAACAGAGGCTACAAATTTCAATTTCACACTCTTCCAAAAATGAGAGGCATGCCAAATCTGCCACAAAATCAAAGGGCAGAGGCACAACTGCAAATTTCAAAGCTCATAAGCATGCAAGCCATTCAAGAGGTTCCTACTCACCAACAAGGTCAAGGTTTTTATTCAAGACTTTTCCTGGTACCAAGGAAAGGAACCGACTGGAGACCCATTTTGGACTTATCCACCCTAAACACATTTCTAATCGTACCAAAATTCAAGATGCTCACATTACAGCAGCTTCTTCCCATGCTGGGCAAGGAGTTCTGGCTGGTAACATTGGACCTCAAGGAGGCATACTTGCATGTCCCAATCAGACAAAGCTGCAGAAGATACCTCAGATTTCTTGCAGGTTCAATCCACTATCAATTCTCTGCATTGCCCTTTGGCTTATCTACTGCGCCCAGAGTATTCACAAAGTGCCTGGCATCAGTGATTGCCTACTGCAGACTTCAAGGGATACAAATTTACCCTTATCTGGACGACTGCCTGATCCAAGCCGACAGCAAGAACATACTTCTGGAACATCTGGCATATGTGACATGGTTACTGCTTTCTCTGGGATATACAATCAACAAAGAGAAATCAAGGCTAACACCATCCCAGAAAATAACTTTCCTGGGTGCCAACTTGGACACAAACACCCAGATGGCCTACCTTACACCAGAAAAACAAGGGCAACTATCTCAGTACTTCAAAATACTAGCAAAAAGTACCAGGCTTACTGCAAGGAAAATCCTGCAGGCTCTGGGATTCATGGCATCTTGCATTCTATTAACCCCATTTGCAAAGCTGCATATGAGGAAACTTCAGTGGTACCTAAAACACCTATGGTCTCAACACAGTCACAGTTTGGAAACAATAATACCAATAATTACATGTTTGCAAAAGGAATTTCTATGGTGGGCCCAAGCATGTCAAGCAAACAAAGGCCTCCCATTCTGCAAGCCTCAAGCAAAACAAGTCATAACCACAGATGCCTCAGATTACGCCTGGGGGACGCACATGACGAACAGGTGCTTTCAGGGCAAATGGTCCCAAAAAGAAAAGCACCTTCACATCAATCAAAAAGAAATGCTAGCAGTAATAAATGCAATTACAGCTTTCAAGGACTTCCTGCATCCAGGACAATTACTGATAAGAACAGACAGCACCACGGTAATGTGGTACATAAACAAGGAGGAACACACTCATACCCCTTGTGCAGACTAGCCATGACTCTTTGGAACTTGGCTCTGGAAAGACAAATCGAACTTCAAGCACAGTACTTGCCAGGATTGGAAAACACACTGGCAGACAATCTAAGCAGAAAAATGACAGATCCACACGAATGGAAGTTACATCCTCAGGTGTTTGCAGAAATAATCCAAGCATGGGGGAGGCCAGACATAGATCTTTTTGCCTCCCACAGGAATCATCAATTGGAAAAGTTTTGTTCAAAGACCTTTCACCCAAAGGCCTGGAGAGTGGACGCCCTTTCATTCAGTTGGACAGCATGGACAGTTTACGATTCCCACCTCTGCCTCTTCTGCCCAAGGTGCTTTTGAAAGCAAGAACAGACAAACCGAAGATGATACTGATTGCTCCAGATTGGCCGAGGCAACACTGGTACTCACTCCTGAGGAGCCTAACACATACTCCTCCCTGGTCCCTGCCTCTAATGCCTCTTCTGCTGACTCAGCACAGCTACAAAACTCTTCACAGTCAGCTGAAAACACTCAATCTCGCTGCATGGAAAATTCCTTAACACCACAACAGAACCTACTCTCCAAGGAGGTACAGGATGTCATTTTGGAGGCCAGAAGGCCAGCTACTAGAAAAGCTTACTCAGCAAAATGGAAGCGGTTTTGCTCTTGGAATGAGAAAAAAGGCCAGGACCATAGAAAACTGAACTTGCCTCAGGTATTACAGTACCTAGCAGAGCTATTGAACAGTGGACTTTCTTTTTCTTCCATAAAAATCCATGCCTCAGCCATCTCTGCAGAATTCAACACGGATCCTCCTTTATTTTCTCACCCACTCTTACGACAGTTCCTCAGAGGGGCTAAGAATATAAGACCACCAAGGAAACAACCAATACCAGCCTGGGATCTTAATTGCATACTAGATAAATTAACATTGCCTCCTTTTGAACCAGCTGCCTCAACAGATTTGCAATATTTGTCCTGGAAGACGGCCTTCCTTCTGGCCATCACTTCAGCTCGTAGGGTTTCTGAACTTCAGGCCCTCATGGCGGTGCAGCCCTTTCTCATTTTCCATCAGGACAGAGTTTCCCTTCGTACCAACCCATCATTTATGCCTAAAGTGGTATCCAGGGTAGCTTTAAATCAAGCCATACACCTACCCACCTTTTACCCCAATCCTCAAAACAAAGGGGAAAGGCTGCTACAATCCTTAGACATCCATAGGCAGCTTTGTTATTATTTGGACAGAACAAAGTCCTTCAGGAAATCATAACAACTCTTTGTGTCCTATGCTGTAGGGGCTCAAGGGAAGCCAGTTACAAAACAGACTATTTCAAAGTGGATAGGCCACTGCATACGGTTTTGTTACTCCTATCATGGGAAATCTGTTCCTGCAGGTATCAGATCACACTCCACCAGGGCCACAGCTACCTCTACAGCCTTCCTCAGAGGAGTTCCTACCAAAGATATTTTGGAGGCAGCCACTTGGAGTTCTGTACATACCTTCACAAAACACTACCATCTGCCTTTATATTCCAGAACAAGAGCAGGCTTTGCCACTGCTGTTTTGCAGGGCATTCTGGCTCAACCCAGTTCCTCCTAGTACCTACCACTCAGTGCATAGCTTTGGGATTCTACCCATCTGTGATTACTGCAGCTGTATGCACGATGAACATAGTACAGTTTTGTACCTACCATAAATGTAGATGTTCGAGTGCTAATACAGCTGCAGTACAGGTTTCCCTCCCTCCTTCCCCATTTGGTAAAGGCATGAGGCCTAGCAACCTCTTCATACTACCTGACTGGGTTATCCGGCTATGTTTTATTTGCTTGCTACCACTGATTTTGGATTATATTGCATTGCTTGTATATGTATATAAGCACTATTTAGGTATTGCCTTCCTTCTGGGGGCACCTGACATCTGGGGCAAGAAAGACTGAAGAACATGGCGTCGGCTGTGTCTTATATACTCTGGCCTCACTGACGTCAGAAGAGAAAGCGACGATAACCGACGCCGGACCAAGACTTTGGAATTCGGCCAACCAAGGGACCGCCTGACGGCAGAGAACCCATCTGTGATTACTGCAGCTGTATTAGCACTCGAACATCTACATTTATGGTAGGTACAAAACTGTACTTTCACATGTTCAGCACATAAAAAGCTGGAACCTTCCAGGTCCTCCTTTGAGCACCAGCTCACTAGCCAGTATTCATACCAGTGTTGCTTTTTTACACGAGTGCCTTAGCCAGGCCACACAAACATGAACCTTGACGTCTACAACAATTCACTTAATGTGCCAGCTGTTTATGTACTTTTACTCACCATTCAGAACAACATTAATCTGCCAACAAATGTATTGGTATGTTGTAAGGGAATTTTTAACTAGCTGATTTACTTTAAGGATAATTAAGAATTTAAAAATATGAATAAATAACTGAAACTACTAGAGTGAGAGAGTTGATGGAGGGAGGAGATGCAGAGACCGGCAGATTCTAGTGCCTACCAACTCAGATTTCTTGTAGTTTTATAGTGTTTAACATTATTTAAACCTCTTAATTGAGTCTTCGCATTTTAAAATATAGACGGAGTACAAATTAATGAAAAGAAACATGGCATCATGCCATTGTTTTCATGCAGTATGCATATGTATAAATCACTTAATTTCTACTTCCCCTTAAACCTGCCTCTTCCCCCTGCTCCTGAACATTTTTCTGCTTGTATTGTTCCCAGAAACTTTATTTGTATACATTTTGCTACTACCCTTTTCTAAAGATTATACCTTCACTTCTTTTTCTTTTGCAGTATGCCATACTTCAGTTACAGTTGGTTTATATTTTAATTTCCATTTTCTAGTAATCGTTTTTTTGACAGCTAATTGAATTAAACATAGGCCTTTCTATGTCTAGTTAATTCAAATCCTGTATACAAGCTCAAAAGAATCATAATTACAACCACTTGAACCCCAGCATTTCTGTGCAAGATCTCTGTAACAAGTTTTTTTTTTAAATCTGCAACTTATTTTCCAAAAATGTCTCCCGTTACCTCTCACTGTTTCCCATCACATCTCCATCTTTTGCTGTCTGTCTGAGAGAAAATTCTCTGAAGTTTGATTGGGAAATGGAAATACTAATTAAAGCACTTCTATGCAAAAATCCTAACCCTTTTGGACTTTGGGTACTTGTAAGCCATGCAGATATCCTCCCATATATATATATATATATTGCCCTTCCATTCTAATTTTCCAGTCTTTTCTAATCTGTTCCGATTTTATTCTTATAGTTATACTGTTTCATATGCCCTATTAATTTTTATTGAGCTTCCCTCTAAAAAGGCTTCCATCATTGTTTTATCTGCTGTTTGTGTTGCCTGCAAATGTCATTGTGCAGGCAACATTATGTTTTGTTGTTTACCCAGTGTGCTCAGTCTGTGGCGAATAATAGTCTTCTGTTTAGAAATTACTTGGGCACTAAACTGTTCACTTAATTAAAGCTAGCAGTCGCCCTAAGTGCACTTCTAAAGTGTTACATTACCTTTTCACTAAGTACACTTTACTGAGTTAGCTGATGCTTTAAAATATTTAAATGAGTATAAACTCTCAAATTTAAGAAACCTTTTTCTTTGTTATCAGAATACTAAAGTGGTGGTAT
This sequence comes from Protopterus annectens, assembly GCF_019279795.1. NCBI lineage: Eukaryota > Metazoa > Chordata > Ceratodontiformes > Protopteridae > Protopterus > Protopterus annectens. The sequence goes on from NC_056733.1 coordinate 629,389,204, forward strand.
TAAATTTCTAAAAGGTATCAGAGGTCTGAATATTTATTCCAGTTAATTCAAAGCTGCCACCGTTGTAAGTATGCTTTCCCAAGTTTTTTATTTTTGTTAGGAACCACATTTTTCAAATCGATTTTGTACTTTCACCCACCTCAACTGACTTAACTTGCTCCTTTATTCCACACCACTGATTTAGCACTGTCATTCATCGTTGTTATTTCTGTAGATGCTCATAAATGTATATGCCTTACCTGCAAATACTTGTAAAAATATTTATTGCCAAAAATGACACTGAATACTTGCAAATAAACCTCCTAACATGTCTGAACATAGCAAGTTGTGTTTTTCAACACATTTTCTGTAAAGCATATGATATGCTGTTAGATTTTCTAGTAGCAGTACTGTATGTATTTTTTTCCAAGACAAGGTCAGCATGATAACTGCTAATACTCCTTTAATCCTTTTGTATGCAAGTAATACTATTCATACTTGTCATAATTCATGCTTATGAAGAAATAGCTGTATGTATGGGTGTTCCATGTTTTTTCAACGTCTGGTAAAAAGAGTTTTGGCAAAAGATGGTGACTATTGCAGATATCACAGCTTCTGTCAGGATGGTTCTTCATAATCTCTGGCTGATTGAGCAGCGTAAGATTATTAAATCATAGGTTAGATGTTGGACAGATTTGAATTCCATCTCCCAGCAAAACTTCATATGCTGTCAGCTGTTCTCTAACTAGTGAGAGGTCATGCTAATGCCTATTATCTTTTGAAGCACGTGAGAGTTGTATTCCTGGCGGTCTCTGTGGAAGAGTCTGTACTACCATTTGCTAGATGTTTTAACTTGGGTCACGAAATCTTCTCCTCTAGGCTTGCACCAGCCATGGTTCTACAGGCAAGGCCAAAGATACTCCCTTGAGTCATCCTGCACCTGTTGGGCTCACTTTTTGGATATTTGTCAGTATGATATTTGTCAGTGGGACTAGTCATACGTTTACAGGTACTTAATGTGCTATTGATCTGTGAGACTCTTAAGAAGCCTAGCTTTAAATCCCCATTTTATTTTTTACCCTTCTATTTTACATTCAGATAACCCAGAGGTATGCAGAATATGGATGTGTTGGGACATTCACTTGTTGCCCCATCAGTGAGGGACATGGCTGCTAAACCAGGAGTAAATTTGCAGATATTCTTCGTGTTTCACTGTTGCAGTCATTACATTTGGGTAATCTGCTGGCAGGTTGCCCTCAGTCGGCCTGAATTCCAAAGTCTTGGGTCCTGCGTTGGTTGCTGTCTTCTCTTCCATGACGTCAGGTCGTCAGGGGTATAAAACATGCAGCCAACGCCATTTTCTTTAGTCTTTCTTGCCGAGCAGTGCCCGAAGCAGAAGCATTTCGCAAGTGCCGGTCAGCCGACTACTGAAATATTCGAGTTTGAGTTTCAGAACCGAAGTCTTCACTAAAGCTAAGTACCCCGTTGGGGAAACTTTTTTCTTGCTTTTTACTGATGTCAGAAAAAGTTAATAATTGTATTACTTGTGGGAAGCAAATACCTCATAAGGATTTCCATCTATACTGTATTCCTTGCCTAGGCCCTGATCACAATGTGCCTGGCTGTCGGTTTTGTGCTAGATTTAACCAACGCACTATTAAGCGTCGGTATAGTTTTGCATCAAAATATTTTGGAAACAGATTTAACTACCCAGAAATGTCGTCGGATAGCAATCCGACTACCGGAGTACATAAAAAACGCAAATAAAAGGACAGAGAAAGGCAGTCGAGATCCAAAACCGACGAAGCTTCTCCTAAGCCAGTCGCCGGTTCGCCGGTACTCAGTGAGGCTCTTTCGCAGCCCCTGATACCCGCTACCTTCGAGTCACAGGCCTCTACCGACACCCATGTGGTGTCCGGCATGCCGCAAGATACTCAAGGTATTGGACTGACAGATGTATCTCCCTCGGATGGGTCCAGAGCCACTGAGCAGGCATCAGCTTCTGAGGGTGTATTCAGACCTCAACATTTATATATCAAACCGACGACAGCTGCAAAACCAAAGGCAAAGACAACTTCTAAAACTAAAAAACCGACACCTGACCCACATGCACAGGCCTCTATGTCTAAAAAACAGATGATCAAAATGGCTGAAGACCTCATTACCTTGATCAGGGGTACCCATCTCCCTCCAGATAAGAGGCCTAGGCAAGACACTGATTATGAATCTTCAGATCCGGTTTCTATTTCTTCTGATTCCTCTTCAGATCAGGAATTATCTATACCTCCCTATGAGGATTCTGATCCTGAGGAGTCTATTCCACCTGCATCTCCTCCAGAGGATTATTCATTTGGAGAAACCTTGCATACTTTTAGGGAGCATTTTCACTGGGAGAGTCAAGACTTCTCAGAATCAAAAAAAAGGCTCGGGGATTTCCTTCTTCTCCCTCAGCACAAGCATTTAGCCATTCCCCCTGTTTTAGACATTGTGGATGATGCGTTTTCGGAGTCTAGCTTGACCCCTGACTCCTTACCTCCGGCTCCCAGTAAGCCTGACAGATATTACAGGGTCCCTGACTCCCATACATTTTTATTTAGAAACCCTGCTGCTGACCCTGAAACTATTTCACAGGGTCCAAAAGGAGTTAAGGCCTCAACAGCAAAAAACCCTACCCCCTCTGACAGAGATTCAAGGGCACTAGACAGATGGGGATAAAAAGTTTATACATCTGCAACCTTGGCAGTCAGGGCCTTAAACGGTCAATTTCTTAAGTACCAACAACATGTTATGGGATTGCTGAAACAGAAAATGATAATGATTTCGGAATGTGCAGAAAATAAAGAATTGCAGGAATTATTGCATGCAGCTGAACAAGTTAGAAAGCATACTTTGCAATGTGGTTTTGATTCCTTAGAGGCCTCCTGCAGGGCCGCAGTTACTGAATCTGTGATTAGGAGGCATGCCTGGTTAAAGGAACAAAATTTTCCTGATCATGTTAAAGCTGAATTGCTAGATGCACCTTTACAGCATGATTCTTTGTTTGGTATCAATGCAGAGGAGGTTTTAAAGAAAATGGAAGACAAAGCTAAGTCTATGCAAACTGTTAAAGACTTCTTACAAGTGCAGCCACCAAGATTCAGTAGACACTGGCCTACAAAAAATTGGTCCTTTCCTGTGTCAGACAGAGCTCAAATTGGCAAATCCAGACGCCCTAAGGGTTCCAGATACCAGGCACAAGATTCTTACAGGTCAAAGCAATGGGGTGCATCTACCCCCAAATCAGGGGGTGATAAAGCGCAAATCTACAGAAAATAGTCCCACTGACTTCCCTCTGCTTACACCAAGCACTTATCTTTTGACAGCACCCTTAGGGGAAAATTAGCACTTTTTGCTCAAAATTGGCAGTTAATAACCCAGGATAAGTGGGTACTAAACATAGTATCACAGGGATACAGATTCCATTTCCACACTCTGCCAATGGCAAACGGTTGGCCAGATCTGCCCAAAAGTCAGTGGGCAGAGGCACAGAAACCAGTTACGTCCCTCATGGATATTGGGGCCATTCAACCAGTTCCAGAACAGGAAAAAGGACAAGGTTTTTACTCTACTGTTCTTGGTACCCAGAAAGGACAAGGCCTGGCAGCCAATACTGGATTTATCAATTTTGAACACATACCTGGACATTCCAAAATTCAAAATGCTGACATTGCAGCAGCTTCTGCCCATGCTGGGCAAGAATGCTTGGCTGGTGACATTAGACCTAAAAGAGGCATACCTGCATGTCCCAAAAAGACAATCTTGCAGAAGATACCTTGGATTCAAGGCTGGCTTAATGCATTACCAATTTTCTGCAATGGCCTTTCGTTTTCTACTGCGCCCAGGATCTTTACAAAGTGCCTGGCACCAGCAATTGCATGCTGCAGACAAAGTAGTATACAAATATATCCTTACTTGGACGACTGTCTCATTCAAGCAGAGAACAAGGACACTCTTCTTCGACACCTGGCATTTGTGAAAAGGCTTCTAACATGCATAGGGTACACTATAAACGAAAAGAAATCACAACTTGTACCCTCTCAAAAGATAACATTCCTGGGTGCAAGCTTGAATACAACTGCCCAGATGGCTTACTTTACGCCAGACAAACAAAGGCAACTGACTACTTGCTTCAAACTGATGGCAACAAAAACCCAGTCTTCTGCAAGACAAATTCTGCAGACTCTGGGCTTCATGGCATCCTGCATCCTACTAATTCCATATGCAAGATTGCATATGAGGAAACTTCAATGGTACCTAAAAAGTTTATGGAGGCAACATTCACACAGTCTGGAAACAGTGATTCCTCTCATTCCCTGCCTGCAGCAGGAGTTCCTATGGTGGGCAAAGGCCTGTCACCAAAACATGGGACGGCCCTTCACTCTACCCCCTGCCAGCCAAACCTTAACAACAGACTCATCAGATTATGCCTGGGGGATCCACATGGCAGGAAGATGCATTCAGGGCATATGGGCACCAAAACAAATGCATCTACATATCAACCAGAAAGAGATGCTAGCTGTTCAAAATACCCTAACAGCCTTCAAGGAATTACTTCATCCAGGACAACTACTGATAAAGATGGACAACACCACAGTCATGCGGTATATAAACAAGCAAGGGGGCACACACTCATACCCCCTTTGCAGATTAGCCATGGCACTATGGGACACAGCTTTGACCTACTAAATACATCTTCAAGCTCAATTCCTGCCAGGAAAACAAAACACTCTGGCAGACTATTTAAGCAGAAACCTTATGGATCCTCACGAGTGGAAATTAAATCCACAAGTCTTCAGCATGCTAACAGAGAAATGGGGGAGCCCAGACATAGATCTATTTGCCTCTCCTCTAAATTATCAACTGAAAAGATTCTGCACAAGGACTTATCACAGACGAGCATGGAAAGTGGACGCCCTATCCTTCAGTTGGAAAAACCTATTGGTTTACGCCTTTCCCTCCTCTGCCCCTTCTACCCAAGGTTCTCCTAAAAGTCAGACTGGCCTCGCCAATACTGGTACCCAATCCTAAGGAACTTGTCTCAATACCCAGCTTGGACCTTGCCTCAAACACCACAACTACTGTCCCAGCAAAACAATTAGATCCTGCACAATCAACTACAGACTCTAAACCTGGCAGCATGGCTAATCAGGTAATCATACAAACAACACCTCTCAGTAAAGCTGTGATGGATATCATTTTGGAAGCCAGAAGGCCTAGTACTAGAAAATCTTATGCTGACAAATGGAAGAGATTATGTGCTTGGAATCAAGCACAAGGAACTGATACAGCAGAACCAAATATTCCTCAGATATTACAATACTTAACTGAGATGCTTGACAAAGGCCTACCTTTCTTATCAATCAAAATCCATGCCTCTGCCATTTCGGTTCATTACAGTACAGAGCCACCAATCTTTTCTCATCCTTTACTAAAGCAGTATCTTAGAGGAGCCACAAATTTAAGGCCCCATAGAAGATCACCATTACCTGCATGGGACCTCAATTATGTGTTGGAAAAACTCACCCTGCCTCCATTTGAACCAGCTGCTACCACTGATATAAAGTTCTTATCATGGAAGACAGCTCTGCTACCAGCAATTACTTCAGCAAGAAGAGTTTCAGAGCTACAGGCCCTCCTGGCTGTAGAGCCGTTTATCATATTTTACCCGGACAGGGTGTCTCTCTGGACAAATCCTACTTTTATGCCTAAGGTGGTTTCCAGTGTGGCTCTTAACCAAACAATTCATCTGCCAACTTTTTATCCAAATCCGCAGAACAAATGGGAGAGAATTCTGCATTCCTTGGACATTCACAGACAGCTAAGATTCTACTTGAGCAGGACTAAAGCTCTAAGAAAAAATGAGCAATTACTAGTGTCATATGCTGCAGGATCAGAAGGAAAGGCTATTTCAAAGCAGACAATTTCAAAGTGGATAAGCCACTGCATCCGTTTCTGCTACTTACACCATGGTAAACCTGTGCCCAAGAGCATTAGGTCTCATTCCACCAGAGCTGCAGCTACTTCAGCAGCCTTTCTCAGAGGAGTACCAACCAAAGACATTCTAGAGGCTGCTACTTGGAGTTCTGTTCACACCTTTACAAAGCATTACCATTTGCCTCTCTACTCTAAGTCCAGGGCAGGCTTTGCCACTGCAGTGTTGCAGGGCCTTATAGCCACACCTAATGCTATTTAGCTCCAGCCTCCCAACCACAGCTTTGGGATTCTACCCAAATGTAATGACTGCAGCAGTGAAACACGAAGAACACAGTACTGTTGTGTACACTTACCATAAATGTAGATGTTAGAGTGTATTCACTGTTGCAGTCCGGGTTACCCTCCCGCCATCCCCCTGTCATTCTGAAGTTTATCTTTCCTTCACTATCTCTTACAACCTATGTGGTGTATTTGCTTGTAGATGAAGGTAAAGTTTATATTGATGCATGTATTTATATATATGTATGTGTGTGTATATATATATATATATATATATATATATATATATGTGTGTGTGTGTGTGTGTATATAATATTGCTACCTTTCTGGGGGCACCTGACATCGGGGGCAAGAAAAACTAAAGAAAATGGTGTCGGCTGCATGTTTTATACCCCTGACGACCTGACATCATGGAAGAGAAGACAGCAACCAACGCAGGACCCAAGACTTTGGAATTCAGGCCGACTGAGGGCAACCTACCAGCAGATTACCCAAATGTAATGACTGCAACAGTGAATACACTCGAACATCTGCATTTATGGTAAGTGTACACAACTGTACTTTTGCATGTATTCATCCAAATTGTTTGAATAGATTTATGTGGAGTGGGAGACAGTTACACAGAAGATGTATTCTCTGTGATGCATACATATCCCACCAACACGTTCTGTTTGTGGCAAGAGAGATTGTAATCTCTTGAGCAGGTGTTCAATACTTGGGACTTGTGAATGTGTAATAGGTCTGACATGATAGGGTCTGCCAAGGCTCTCTAAATGAAGTACAGGTTGCGTCTTAGAAACCTGTATGATACCAAGAAGTGAGATTAGGTTTGGAGATGGCTTGCCTAGTTTTTGTGGTTCATTCCCTTGCTTTTCTAGTGAAAAAGCATTGTGGTCGCTGCATTAGTTAAATGTTTGGAGAGGTACTTGTTGCATGATGCATTGTATTCATTGATTGGCATGATGAGAGCCAAGTGTAATGCAATGATTACATCCCTGGACCTTTAGGGCGCAAGCTGCGTGATGAAGGACTTCATACAGTAGTGGATAAATGATGATCAAAGGAACAGTTCATTTTCAACAGGTTCCCAGATCCCGGACTGCTGGATCAACTTTCAGGGGTGTGCTGTCAGTGTAATAGTTGCAAGGGAAGTCATGCTTGCCAAAGGATAAAACTGTACATTTCTTGGCATTTAATTTTAGTCCATGATTTTGACACCAGCTATTTGTTTGGGAAAGGCCCTACTGGAGGGTTTTGGGGGTCTTCTGTGGAGTTTGACTGCACCAAGTTTACTGTCGTCTGCAGGCGTGGTCATTCATAAATCTTTTATTTATTACTTCCATAGTGATCCTTTCTGTAGCCTTAAAAATGAGGTTCAACAGGCTTATGGGTCCATAATTCTCTGGGTCTGTTGATGCCCCACCTTTGTGCAAAGGGATATCTGTTGCTGTTCATTCTGGCACAGAGGCTGTTATTGAATGACACTGTAGATGTTCTGAAAAGTCATGTTTCAAACTGACCAGCAGGCAGTCCGTTATGATGTTCTGAACAGTAGAAGTAGTGTTCTTGGCCTTGGATAGTACTTTGAGGACTTGTCCTTGAGAGATTTTAGGAGGGACTTGTAGATACAGGTATGTGATCTGGAGTAAAGGAGGGAAGGGGGCAGGTGATGTTTGAACTAAATTTTCCTCTAGAAGCTTGGCTGTGTTCTCTGAGTCTAAGTATGTGATATCTCTTAATGTTAGCTTTGCATAGTGCTGGGCATTCTTTCTTATATTTCTACCAGAGTTAAAGAAGGGTTTGTGATTATCCTTAACCTGAGTGGCTACTTTTTTTTACCTCATATCTGGTTTTGGCTAATTTGATCAGGGTCTGAAGTCCTTTGTTGAGTATAGCAAGACAGTTATTGGCATCTTGTGAGTTGAGTCGAGTTTTGTGTGCACTGAGTTTTTCTTTATTTTATTATAGAGGCTGTTTATATTACGGTTCCACCAGATGGGTTTATTTTTTTTAATTTTCACTATAACTGCTACTGAGTAGGCCAGATACATCTGTGCAGCTATTTACATGTATATGAAATTTGGCAGTAAAAGATTCTGCATAAACAGTGGAGTCATCAAGATGGGAAGAAGTTTTGAATTTAGCCAGGTTTTCACTCAGTTTTACTAGATTTGCCTTGGAATAATCTCTGAATACTGAACTATTGGAATGTGCTTCTGGTTTCATTCTTAATGTGAATATGACTGATCCCTGGTCCAGTGTTTCCAGGGAGGAAGTTACAGTTGATGAAGAGCAAAGCTGCCTCTTATTGGTAAGGAACTCTTACCAGATTTTATCACCCAGGTTATGGTGCAGATTAACTGGTGCAGAGGGTTTGTATTGTTGAAGTCCAGAGATTTCTGGGCATGCATGTTTGTGTAAAACTTCCAGTTGATGTAGGGGTAGTTGAATTCTCCTGGTAAAGTGGTGCTTGTCTTGATGCATGTTGACTCCATACTGGTTAGGTCAGGAGGTTTAGTCTGAGGGGAACATGGGGAGTGTCTGTAATTGGCTATGATATGAATAAGGGGTTTTGTGAAGTTGGAAGTGAAGGAGTAACAGGTCATTTTCTTGCTAAATGAATCTGGAGGTGAAATGGCTCTTTAAGAGTATGGAGACACCACCATCTGTAGTTCTTTCATCTAATGGGATGGGCTTGAATGTGCAGTAGGCATTGAAACCTTCCACTGATGGAGTGCTCTAACTAGTTTTGAACCAGGTCTCTATGACGATGCATCTATCGATTCCCCACCACTACCATCATGATAAGGAGTGAAGCTTTTTGTTAAGGCTCCTAACATTGAATAGCAATATGTTTTTGTTTCAATTCTGTTTTGTTATGTTGGAAGGTTTAAAAGAATGACTTTGCCGTAATAGCACTATGGGGTAGAAAAGGGTTTGTCCAGTATATTAAATTTTGCAGGAATAGGTGCCAGGCCATCCTGGGCAAAGCAGTTTGGATAGTCTTTCATCTCTTCCCAGGTTGACATGTATAGTACTCCCCCCTCGAATGACACCAAAAGCTAAGCCAATTGTTTGTCAGTCTTCTTATATTGCATCATCATTGTTGGTCATGTTAGAATGCTACTCAAGGCTAGGTTTGTAACTGCCTCAGACACATTCCAAGAGCTCCATCAGGTCTCTCCTCGTGTAGTCCAGGGAAGCATGTCTCAAGTCTTTCTTACTCGTGCACTATGACTGTATTATATGTGTAACTGTGGTGCAGAGACGTGAGTGGATACATAATATGTTGTATTCTGGCACCTGGTAGGCAACTGGCTAGGATTTTGGAATATGTGGAGGTCTACCTTATGGGCTTTTTGAATTGAATCATTTTAACTCTTAGGTATATATTTCATGGTGGGTGCTACTTGTGTTGTGTGTTTGTGAGGTTGCTGAGGTTACTTGTTTGCTAGATTACATTTAGGAGGCCTTTGTGGTTTAGGTAGGTTACTTTTAAGAGCCTCAACATATGTAGGTCTTTGTGAATTATTTTTCATTCTTAAGCGTTTTCAGAACGTTAAACTTTCCCTGATTAACATTTGTTTAGAATCTGTTTGCTGTATTTTTCTTTTGATATGCGAACATAGACCCATCCTGGAATGCCTGTGTGGCAACAGTTTTACAAGTTTCCCCTGACTTGAAGTGCATTCATGAAGGGCCTTTTTATGTTAGACTTTTTTTGTGGATGACCATTGTCTTAAAATACAGGTTCTCACAGGCAGCCTTCTCCTTGAAACATGGCAATCTCCTGTGAGTTCTTGTCACATTCTGGTAACTCTTCTGCTCAAGAGACACCACAGAGATTGTCCCTCTTTGGTGAGAGTTAGAATACGCTCTTGACATCTATCCCTTGTTCCGAGGCCCAGACTTTGCATTTATAACTTGCTAGCCTCCCTTCAAAGTTAAACCAGTCCAGAAACCCAAAGCAAAAAAAATCTCACCTTTCCACCTAATCAGTATGGAACAATGTGTCTTCATTCATTCTGCCAAAGTCATAGAACCTGTAATATGCTCTGAATACATAAATACATGAATAAATGTATATACTGAACCTACCCATCTTCACCATCTAACCAGCATTTGCTGTTGCATATTACAGGCCTTACCTAGCCACTTGCATCTAAGAACACTTAACATCTTCCATTTAACTTCTTACTGGTAGACATTTCCTGTATAGTTGCCTATCTCTTACTAATCAGTATAAACTCTTGTACTATAAGCTGAGATATTAATACCTTTAAATGCACTCCTCCCAAGATGGATATCACAATACTCCTTCATTGTACTGCTGTTTCTACTAAGAAATATTGTAGCTATTTCTCCAGACATGCAAGCGTACACACACACATATGTATTCTGGCACCCACCCTTTCACATTGCAGACCCTCTTAGTATCAGCAGCAGTCATGCAAAAAATGTACATCCAGTACCAGTACAGGAATCTTTATAGCCAGCAAACTGTGACACTGTCTTTAAAAAATTTTTAAACTGTCAGTGCCTCTAAAAAAAATAATGTTAGCTGTGAAGCTTAAAAAAAAAAAAAAAAACGTAATAAATACATCAGTAAGACTGTCTGTGGTGGTGCAGTGGTAAGTGTTGTCACCTCACAGCAAGAGCTTCTCCGGTTTGATTCTCTGCTGAGGTGCCCTCTGTGCGTTGTCTGCATGTCCTCCCTGCTGTCATGTGGATTTCTTATGGGTGCTCCTTCCTCCCACATTCCAAAGACATGCAGTAGGTGGATTGGACACTCTAAATTGACCGTAGGTGAAGTGAGTGCACAAGTGAGTGGTACGAATTAACTGTTGCGTTAGGGCTAGCCACCTGACGGTGTAAACCTTGGCTCAAGATGATCGTCACTGCGGAAATGACACCCCGACTCCATGTGCAAAATGGGAAACGGGGTTTAGGATGGATGGATGAAATACATCAGTAAGACATAATTAAGTCCTGTACCAGTACTGCATACTGAAATTTATATGCCTCAATTTAACAGTTTTAGCAGGTAATGTACTCCGTGACCCTGTCATTCACCAGCAACAGTGGAAAATAAGACTAAACTTACCTCAAGATCAAGCCTGAGTGAACTGTAAAGGATAGAGTCATAAAACTGAACAAACATGGCCTTTGCAAGAAAATAAGTGACACCCTTTTGATTTTTAAGTAATACGTGTGTTGGTTATAATGTAAAACTGGCTGCTTGGAATTCACCCCAGTGGATTTTGATGTCTTCAGGCAGGATAGATCCAATGAAATAGAAGTTGCTACTCTTACCAAGAACAACCTCAAAAGTAGCATCTCCAGTACAATAAAAAATCTCCATGTGATATAAACAATACGTTTGTCACCACATGATCAAGTTACCTTTCAAATTAGCTTGCGTACTAGAATATACCTTACACTGTTTACTGGAAACGCCAGCTGTGAGGGTCTGTGTTGGTGATGCAAGCATTAACTAGACTAACAGTGCCAGAATGAGTGATCTATTTCAACAGTGTGGTCTAACTCATAAAATTACACTTCCTTCCAGAGCTGACAAATATATAATAGACGCAGCATCCTTAATTGAATGGTTATATCACAATCAGAACACATTTTTTAGCTGAAATACTAACCAGTACTTAGTGACAATCACCTAAGCTTCTCCATCTGGAATCAAATGAAGCTCATAATAATGCACAGCTACCACAAGGTGTGCAGCTTAAGGGCACGGACCAAGAGTACTTTAATTAAATGTAGTATCAGAACTGCAGTCTTGTAAAAATGCTGCCAAACATTTTCCAAAACAGTAAATTACTTTTCTCTTCTATCCTTCTATCACAAGAATTTGTCAATCTCATGTCTTGCCCCTCTAAATTTTTTCAGTTAAAAAAAAAAAAAAAAAAAAAACCACTAACCATTGAATGACCAGGAGCTAAAGGCAATGATGAATGAAATACAAAGGCTGGACCCACTATAGAAAAACAAAGCTACCAGCTGATGGAAGTATAAGCAGTTGTGGAATAAATGTTTATCCGCTGTCAAGAATGGTAAAATAAACTTCAACGAAGACACCTTATTTTCAAATTCTCCTAAGAAATGTTGACATAGTTTATAGGTACTTAAGAGACTGTATGAGTATCCTGAGAAGATTAGCCTTGCATTCCCATGGTACCTTTGGGCCCTTGTGTTTTTATACGAGTAACCTAGAGGTGGACAGAGCAGGGATATGTTGGGACATTTACTTGTTGCTACTGCCCATGGGGGACGTTGGTGCTAAACCAGGGATGAACTTGCAATGTCCCATGCATTCATCCAAATTACATTTGAATAGAGTAAGAGAAGTACTTTACTTTTTGTGTAGTGGAATATGGTTCCATAGAGGCTGTAGGTGAGGGCTGCCACGGTGGTGCAGCGGTTAGCGTTGTCGCCTCACAGCAAAGAGGTTCTCCGGTTCGATTCTCGGCTGGGGTGCTTTCTGTGTGGAGTCTGCATGTCCTCCCTGTGGTCGCGTGGGTTTCCTCCGGGTGCTATGGTTTCCTCCCACATCCCAAAGACATGCAGTAGGTGGATTGGACACTCTAAATCGGCCCTAGGTGTGAGTGTGTGCCTTCTGTGGAAGGTTGGGCGCCGGGCTGGCAACTCGACACCATAAAAACTCCACTGCCAATCATGAGCGGACAGATGATCTGCTGTGGCGACCCCTAACCGGGAAAAGCCGAAAGAAGAAGAAGAGAGGCTGTATTCTTTGTGTTGCATACCTATTCCCCCAACATTTTCTGTTTGTTACAAAAGAGGTGGAGATCCTTCAGCAGGGTTCCCACTACTATTGGACTTGTGAACAAGTAATAGGTCAGTAAGAACCAGGTCTGTTAAGCCTCTACTCAAGGCACTGACCACCTGTTAGCAACCTGGATTATAATGAGAAGATGGATAAGGCTTTGACAAGGGTTGCATAGTTCCTATGATTTAGGCCCTTGACTGTTTTGTTTTGAGAAAGCATTACTGTCTTTCCAGTTGTAATAAGTGTTTTGACAGATATATACCAGAAGCCGCATTATACTCAATGACAGGGCTGATGAAAGATGAGTTCAGTGGAATGATTTCATCCTTTGACCTCAACACCATACATTTAGATTTAATCTGTGTGATCAGAAAGGACAACTTTATAGTAAGGATATGTGGTGATCAAAGGACAGTTCATTGTATACGATAGTTTTAGATCCCTGATTATGGGTTCAACTTTCTGGGGTGTGTTGTTGATGTAGAGTTACAATGGGAGTCATGCTTGCTGAAGTATACTGTTATACATTTCTTGGCATTTAGTTTTAGTCCCTGGTTTTGACATCAGCTGTTGGGAAAAGCCTTCTTGGTGAATCTTGGTGCCATTTGAAGAGTTAATGATGGCACCAAGTTTACAGTACTCTGCAGATTTGGTCAGCTATAAGCCCTTAGCATATGCTTTGACATCTGAGAAGTAAATGCCGAAGAGGAGTGGCCCCGAGGACTGTACCTTGGAGTACACCACTAGTGACAGGTCTTAGATGACCTAAACCTCTCGACCTATATCCTCATTAATTCCATAATTATCCTTTTATTAGCCTTACAGATGAGGCTGGTCAGGCTTATGGGTCTGTAATTATCTGGGCCTGTTGACATACTACCTTTGTTCAAGGGGTTGACTGTTTCTGTCCTCCAAGTTGGCACATAGCTTGTTTGGAGGCTGATACTGGACAGCCTGTGTAGGGGGTCTGGCAGGTCTTACTGCAGCCTGGCCCGTAAGCAGTCTAGTATGTTATTCAGCCTCATAGTGGTAGTGATTTTGGCCTTGGATAGTGCCTTGAAGGATGACTTCTTTGGAGATTTGAGGGGAAATGTAGATATGGGTATGTGGTATGGGAATATGGGGAGTTAAAAGTTTGCTCTAAACTTGTCTGTCAGTAGATTGGCTACGTCCTGTCTGTCCAAGTATTTGATGTCACTTGCTTTTAGTTTAGCAAAGTGCTGAAAATTTCTGAGGTTTCTAACATAGTTAAAATCTTATAGGTTTACTGATTCATAGGAGATTACTAGGCTAATGACCCCAGAGAGGGTTTTTTAAGCTTAGCCATGCTTCTGACGTATATCTGACAAGTTTTGATACCCTAGTGTAATTTTAAAGGGTTTATCTAGGCTTGGGCATGGGTAGTCAAGCATTTACAGTCTGCCTCTGCCTACTGGTGACATAGATGCCAGACCAGGGGCAGACTTTCAATTCTTTGTCTACTGGCTTTGTGGTTATCCTTCACCTGGGTGGCTATTTTTACCTTGTATCTAGGTTTGGGTGATTTAATCAGAGTCTGGAGTTCCCTGTTAGGTTTAGCAAAAATGTTTTTGGCATCATGAGAGTTGAACTTACTTTTGCATGCAGTAATACATTTTTTTCTATTTTTATAGAGGCTGTTTTTATTTGGATTCTACCATAGGTGTTTATTTTTAAGTTTGGCATTGTATTTACTTTCAAGTGGGACAGCTGCATCTATGCAGCTGTTTACGTGTGCTTAGAATTCGGTAGTAAAGAAGTCTGCATAAGCAGTGGGATCATCAAGTTGGAAGGAGATTTTGAATTTAGCCAGGTCATCACTCAGTTTTAGTAGATTATCCTTAGCATAATCTCTGAATAACCACAGAACTAGTAATCCACTGGTGCTGGAATATAAAAAAATTCAATAACCAAGAAAAACACCCAGATGTTAAGACTCAACGACCAAGAATGGAGAAAAGTACTTTTAATAACCAGATTAAAATCCACAAAAAGAAAATGGTAATACAAGGTTAAGCACTTTCGTCGAGACTTCTTCAGAACCATTGAACAACCTTATGCAGCCATTCAGCAAGTAAAAGAATGTAGTGTTAGTACACACCTCCAAAAACTACCATTGAGGCAAATGAAGCTAATAGTTTGAACCAATAAAAAAACATTTAGCAGAACCAATTGAAGTAACTCAGAGAAAACTAAACCAGTCTACTAAAAACTATGATATGTTAATGGGTTTTGTTGGTAGCAAGTTGGATGGTGAATAGTTCAGGTAATTATCTTGTCTAGCAAGTATAGATGTGAAATGTTTTTTTTTTTTTTTATTATTGTAAATGGACTCCTTACACCAAATACCATAATCATTCCAGATCCTTCTCAACATTTTCCAGCTAAAACCACATAGAACTTGTTAAACCATTTTTTCTTTTCAAAAAGCTGTTCCTACTATGCTTAACCTGTTTCATTTTACCTCAGGCATTTTTGACCTATTTGCTCTACAGAAGTTAATAAACGGAGTCATCATCTTCACAGTGGGGGGGCTCTTCTGGAGATTTAAGGACGTTGGATCAGCCAGTCTGGGTGAATTACCACTGAAATTCCTAACACTTGCTGCCAGTCACTCTCTTTATCTCTCACCATACACGAGCAAAACTTTCACAGAATGTGTTGTGCCTGGCTTATGGAAAGCAAGACATATAAAGAGGGTGTATCCATCAAACCTTTTAATTGTAGACAAATAGATGTCCTAAATTTACTGTAGTAAACACTAGAGTAAGTCATTTATCAGCAGCTAACGTGTTACACTAAGGCTCACAATGTACTCAGCATTTCTCCACATGACTTTCATAAAGGTTACTGTTAACACAGTTTTGCTGATTTCTCACCAGCTTAAGTAGGGGAAGTAGTTGCAGGACTGTTTAGATCTTTTCAAAGCATTTAATAACAGGTTATTTAGGCCTAATGTATAGATGAGCATGTTAAGCTTCCACTTCCCAGCTCTTAAATGATTCGATAGTTATTTGTCAAGTAGAAAATGTTGTTTATGGTAGGGACAAGAACTATTCATGAACTTCACAGCATTTATTATAACTGTAATTGCCTTAATATTGCTACAACTCAAGTGCTCTAGGTTGCACTGTATCTGAAGTGTTTGTGTTTTAGCTGCTTTTCTGTATATATAGACTTCTCTGTTTCTTTAACTAAATAAGCTCTGCAAAGTTGTTTTACTGCATTCCTGCCTGTATTTCTGAGTTTTTTGCACTTTTAAAGTTTGTTTTTGCTTAGTTTAACTGGTAGGCTACACACTCAAGTGCGCTAGCCGAATTAAAGCATTTACTGTGTTTCTGTACCTAATTTCTGCTACTTTGTAATAAAAAAAAAAAATCCTTGTTTCCCGCCTTTACTGAACTAGAATAGTCCAGTCTTCAGGTATTGCTAATCTCTGGGCTGTGTCATAGTTACTGTGTTGCCCATATCCTTATTTGGATAGGAGGAAGCTTCTTTGTTCACCAGTGAGAGTGGGGAGCTCTGAGCAGCCTATCTGTCCCTTGAGGAGTGGTTCCAGCCCAGTGACTTGTAGCTTATTGGCCGTTTTGGGCCATTTCCTATCTCTTTCTAACCCCCTGCTTTAAAGCCAGCTTTAGCATGCTTTTGCGCTTGTAATTTAAAGTTTGTCCTGTTTGTTGCATTTACCTGTTGAGGCTACTCACTCAAGTGTGCTAGCCTGTGTTACATATTTATTGCATTTTCCTGCTGTTTGTTGCAAAAAAGAAAAAAGAAAAAAAATTATCCTAGTTTCCCGTCTTTCCTGACCTAGAGTAGTCCAAATACAGGCTTTGCTGTATTCTGGACTTTAGGAAAGTTCCTGTGTTGCCCATTTCCTTTCTTGGATAAAGGGAGGCTTCTTTGTTCACCAGTGGCAGTGGGGAGCTTAGAGCAGCCTATCTATCCCAGGAGGAGTGTTCCCAGCACAAGAATCTGATAGTCTATTGGCCATTTTGGGCCAATTTCTAGCTCTTTCAAGTCCCCCTGTATAAAACCCGCTTTGGCGTGGTTTCTGCGCTTGTTACTACTCAGCCAAGCTCATCGTGGTCCTGCAGAGTGGTGCTAGCAGCAGAGAGGCTAAAAGAGCGACTGCTAACCTGATAAAAGTGTTTTTTTTTCCTGCTACTACCTGGACGACTGTCCAATCTAGCTAAACTGCAAGTATTTCTGCTTCTTGAACTGTTTTAAACTATTTAAAGTTGTTTTTGCACCTGCACTTTTAAAGTTTGTCCTGTTTGTTGCATTTATCTGTTGAGGCTACACACTCAAGTGCGCTAGCCTGTGTTACATATTTATTGCATTTTCCTGCTGTTTGTTGCAAAAAAGAAAAAAAAACAAAAAAATTATCCTCGTTTCCCGTCTTTCCTGACCTAGAGTAGTCCAAATACAGGCTTTGCTGTATTCTGGACTTTTGGAAAGTTCCTGTGTTGCCCATTTCCTTTCTTGGATAAAGGGAGGCTTCTTTGTTCACCAGTGGCAGTGGGGAGCTTAGAGCAGCCTATCTATCCCTGGAGGAGTGTTCCCAGAACAAGAATCTGATAGTCTATTGGCCGTTTTGGGCCAATTTCTAGCTCTTTCAAGTCCCCCTGTATAAAACCCGCTTTGGCGTGGCTTTGTGCGATTTTGCGCATAGCGCACCATCGGGCAGCTCCGCTTAATTGGGTTTAAACCATTCTCGGCTCCACAAAGTCTGCTCTTCACTTTTTCCCTTAGAACTGATCTAGTTCTCATAATAAACACCCTATTCCTACTCTAAAGCCTGGCACTTGCTCACTAAAGCGATTATATAAGTCAGCACTAAATAATTAAAAGCACTACATACACCCTCACAAACTCCCGTTGAGTACCTTGTTCCCCATTGGCCCTTTTTTAAATTATAAAGGAATTCCCAATACTATTCTAGCATGTCCAAAGGTCAGTTGTCAATCTCCTCTCCGGTCCAGCTGGTGAATCTGGGAATCTTGAGGCAATGTTACAACTGCCTCATGAACACAGACAACCCTCTCCTCCTCCCAACAAATTCCAACAACACATGTGAGAGATGCAACCATATAGCCAAACTGGAGGCTAAGCTCTCTCAACTCAGTACTGGTGTAACCAGTCAGGAGGAAAAGGAAACCACACTCACTACAATTCCAGTCTCACATAGACCTACCACGACAGCAAACCAAACACATAAACACACAAAAACATACTCAGAGGCTCTAAATAAAAAATCTGCCTAAGCAGCAAAGACCTCCAAAGCAGACACCCAAGCAACCGCTACCCCAAAACAAAACACGTGCAACACATAGCTCACAAAACCAGTGTGCCGAACAGTTAGAGCCCTTAAGGCTAAACAACACACCTGATACACTTGTAATAGGTGACTCTATCATCAGGCACACTGACGTCCCACTCACCAGGCTGAACAAGGAGAAGGTCACGGTGAGCTGCCTGTCGGGCGCTAGGATCCACCACATAACATAAGCACTCGGGTCACTCCAAGGCAAGTACAAATATGACTCCGTCATTGTCCATGCTGGTGTGAATGACCTGAGACGTACCTCCCTGAACTACATGAAACGAGACATAGAGGAGCTCTCTGAGCATGTAGCCCAGGCCGGTATGACCCTGACCTTGAGTAGCATCTTACCGTCACCAAGAATGATGCCACAATATGAAGACAAGATGATCAATTTCAACAATTGGCTTAAGTATTGGTGTCATTCAAAGGGGATCCAATGCCTGTCAGCCTGGGATGACATGCTCGACAAGCCACGATGCTTCGCTAGGGACGGCTTGCACCTGTCACCCCTGGGCTTTCGGATATTGGCAAAGGCTCTTGCCACCCCCATAGTGCCTTTTTTAGGCAAGGCTCAAAAGGCAAACCCACCTCCATAGGTATCACAAGGGATAAGAAACTAAGAGTAATGCTACTCAATGCCAGAAGTCTAAACCTCAAGATGCACGCACTCGAAACTCTCCTTAGCATGGAGAACATCGATATCTG
Organism: Protopterus annectens; assembly: GCF_019279795.1. NCBI lineage: Eukaryota > Metazoa > Chordata > Ceratodontiformes > Protopteridae > Protopterus > Protopterus annectens. The sequence continues at coordinate 629,408,286 of NC_056733.1, forward strand.
TGCAGTAACAGAAACCTGGTTCAAGGCTCCCGAGAGCACACCCCAGCACTACCAGGTTATACCTCATACCATGCTTTTTGGCCCCAAAACTTGGACCGAACCACAAAAGGAGGGGGAGTATCAATATTCGTCAAAGATACCCACACCTCCAGGTTGGTGGCACAGCACGAAGCATTAGAGACTATCCATGTGCAACTAACAGTGGGTAAAACTGCCTTCCAGTTTATAGCCTGCTACAGACCACCCTCCCAAACCCAGGAACCCCACTCGGCCTTCCTGAGAACACTGGAAAATATGAAGGTCTCTCCAAACACCATTATATTGGGCGACTTCAACTACCCAAACATAGACTGGGAGCATTACTCTAGCTCCAACACCCTAGCCCAAAGGTTCCTAGAATTTATAAACTCATATGCTATGGAACAACTTGTTACCACTCCTACAAGAAGGGAAAACATACTGGACCTGATCATCACCAACATGGGGGCTCTATGCTCCAGACCAGACCTGAAGTGTATCCCTTACTGGTAAGATCAGACCATAAACTATTCTCACTGGATATTCACATCCCGACCCCATCCCCTGCCCAGAAAACCACAGTGAAAAACTTCTTTAAAGCAAATTTCACACTCCTCAAAACCGAGGTGGAATCCTTCAAAGCCCCCGGGCCTGTGGAGGCCCAGACCACAGAATCCTTTATAAATGCATTCTATGAACACCTTCAGGAATGCATGGATCATGCAATCCCAAATAAAACCAAGACCCAATCCTCCAAAGGCAGGCGTCCTGTCTGGTGGACCCCAGCCATAAACAAACTATACAATAGAAGGAGGAAGCTACTACATGATAGAGCAAAATCCCAAAAAGGGAAGGCATCTCTGATCAGTATTAGCAAAAAACTACGGGCACTCATAAAATCGTCTAAGGCCAGCTTTAAGAGAAAAATTGCACAGGACACTAAGGATAATCACAAGGCTTTCTTTAGTTATGTTAGGAACCTGGGTGGGAATTTTCGCATATGCTCAGAATTAGTCCAAAATGACAAAAAATACACCGAACCCACAGACATCACCAACATCCTAGCTGACAGGTTCAGCGCAAACTTCTCCCCCTCTCCCCACCAAAAGGGCAAATATCTATCCTTGCAGAGTGCTGCCCCCCCTAACATCTCAGATGCTCAGGTAAGAGCCGCCCTCTCCAAAGCAAAAAAACACAGCATCAATGGGACCAGACGGTGTCCCGGGCTGCGTCCTACATGAACTCCAAGAAGAGCTAAACCCAAACATAAAACTAATGTTCAATCTCAGCCTTACTACAGGATATGTACCCAAAGAGTGGCGTACAGCAACAGTGGTCCCTCTCCACAAAGGTGCTGCCTCAACGGATCCTGGAAACTATCGCTCCATAAGCCTGACTAGCTTGGTCTGCAAAGCTATGGAAAGGATCATCATGGACCTCATAAATAAAGATATTGGGGACCTACAGACACTGGATCCTACCCAGTTCGGCTTTAAGGGCAGATCCTGCCTCTTAAACCTGGTCGATTTCTTTGAAACAGTCACCACGGCCATTGACTAGGGAAAGGTGGTCCACACAGCCTACCTGGACCTCGCAAAAGCCTTTGATACAATACCCCACTCGGGCATTATAGATAAGCTCACCAGCTTAAATATAAACCCCTATGTCACTAGATAGGTTGCAAACTGGCTCAAGGACAGAACCCACATGGTTAGAATTGCTGGAGCCATGTCAGACTCCAAACCAGTTGCAAGTGGCATCCCACAAGGCTCAGTCCTGGGACCTCTCTTGTTCGGTATATATTTCTCGGAGGTACAGGCCAACACGGAAGGACTGTGGCTGACCAAGTTCGCAGATGACTGCAAACTAGGCGCCATAATTGACTCTCCAGCCGACACAAGCATCCTACAAAAGGGCCTCCTAGAAACAGACAACTGGTGCCAGAGCCATGGCCTCAAGCTAAACGCCAAAAAGTGTATAGTCATCCCCTTTGGCAAAAACAAAGTGCCCACAAATTACCACATAGGTGGTAATCCATTAAGTACGGAAGAAGTAATTAGAGACCTGGGGACCCAAGTTGATAGCAGTCTCTCATTTGACAACCACGTGGCCAAAGTGGTTAGAAAAACATTTTATATAGCCCACCTAATCATGAAGGGATTCACATCTAGATCAGGGGAGGTCATCGTGCCTCTTTACTCATCCCTCATCAGGCCCATAATCGAGTACAATGCCCCTTTTGGGATGTACCTTACCAGACACCTGCAGCAACTGGAAAGACCCCAAAAGTACCTCACCAAGAGGATCAAAGGGCTCAAACAGATGCCATATGCTGCCCGGTTAAAGAAACTCCAGCTCTACTCAGTGGCATACCGCCTGCTCAGAGGCGATCTGTGCCTGGCGTATAAAGCCATGTCCAACCCAGAATTAATGGACATGCTGCACCTCAGAAAATCCAAATCCCATCGAGCTACGCACTCGAGAGACTTGAACCTCAGCACTGAAATAAATAGGACATGCTGGAGGGACAGATTCATAACCCAGAGTCTCCTTTCACTCTGGAATAAAATCCCAGTCCAGGTTAGGCAGAGTCCCTCATTGACTCTCTTCAAGAGGAATCTTGATGAGTGGATGGGAGATCGTAGGTTTACCCCGGGTATCACTTCTGTGTCACTGTTAGACAGAAGCACAGTATACTAACTTCGAAAAAGGGCATAGCAAAATTCATTTAAAATGGGTGGCGAAAGCCAAACACACTCTGGCTAGGCTTATAAATGCCCTAGGGCAGGTAGCCTAGTATGAACCTATGAAACCTATAAGGGTGTTCGTTCCCCAGTGCTTTGTTTTGTTTTAGGGTCCCTACTACTATAACGTTTGTCAAATCTTGTGACAATGTATTGCAGTGAACTAAAAGTCTTCCATTATTCAGAGGAGACACTATTACTGAATTTAGATAACCATACTAAAGCCAAAGCTGAACTAGAATCAGGCTTCCCAAAAGTTAGGACAATGACGTCTACTCAGTAGCTCATACTGAGTACCTCAGAAAGGAATGCTGTACTGTTTAGTACAAAAAAAGGCAAAATTCCCATCCGTCAATACAAAAAAAAAATCAAGATGGCATTAGGTAGGACCACCCCTTTCTTCACCAAAGCCAGGTACCTAAGTACCTATTCTGAATGATGTACCTGATTTAAAAGAGGAAATACATGCACCGTTAAAAAAAAATTCAGTATTACACTAGGAATATTATACAGGCTAAGATAAAACATGTCACTACCCTTGTACATAGCATTCTGTTCTATATCAGCTATATACAGTTATAAAATATTCTGGTTACCTCTCTGTACAGTTAATTATTTGAATCTGTGGTTCTTATAGCCTTTATAAAACTAATGTCTGTAATCATTGATGTTCTGTAGTCCTATCTCGCCTTCATTCTTTCATATGGGTTTGGAGCCGATCCTGTGCTCCGACTCTGCCTTTTTGCAAGGTCAAAGTCTTCTAGTTGGCTCGTGGCTAGGTAGGTATCCCATGGTGCATCAGTACAATCCCCAGATATCATTTGCCGCGTTGACGAGTTCGGATGTGCTTCTTCTTGGCCGTGGCTTAAGTCTAACACATTTTGCTAAATTATTTTGCTATTTTGTGCGATTTTCAGTTTTAGATTTATATAACATTTAAGAGTGTCATTTCCTATAGTTTAGCCATTTACAGTATATTTTTTTCTTGTTTAGATAATTATTGTTGAGAACTGGTTGGCCGTTGGCCTTGTTGTTCTCATTGGTGCCAGTTAGTTTCTTTCTGGGTGTTTTGCCCTTAGTGTTTTTTTCTCTAGTAGTTCAGATAATATTTAGTGTCCTAGGCGCAATTGCACTTAATTTAACTTGTGTGTTTAGTACTCTGTACAGCGTAGCTATTTAGTGTTCTCAGTGTGCTGTGTTGTTAGCTTTAGCTATTTTTTTGCGGAGTAGTCCGCATATTTTTTTGCCTTATTTGCCTTAGCTGATCAGGGTTTCTGACTTTTCAACCCTTATCTCTTATAAGGCTTAGTTATTATATAAAGACTCTTTCTGCTGTGTGTGTGTGAGTTACTTAATTTGTTATTTCTGACCTCTATCCACTTCTAGGTCCATTTTAGTTAGAGGACCTAGGTTTCGCCCTTCTCTTTCTACCCAGGGCTAGGCCCGTTTGAGTTAGAGGGCCTAGTCCTCGTGGTTGTGTGATTGCTGGTGCATTAAGGGCTAGGCCCGTGTAAGTTAGAGGACCTAGTCCTCTCTCTGTGTGTTTGAATGTGTCTCTTTGGCTTCATCTTCAGTGAGATGTCTAAGGAGGTTAAAGATCATAAACCCTCTGAATTTAAAAAGTGTGTGAAATGCTCACAGAGGATGTCCATTACCGATGGCCACAGTATCTGTGTGTACTGTCTCGGGGCCATCCATTTACAAGAAACATGTCTATTTTGTCACTCATTTAGTGCCAGGGTATTGCAAGACAGAAAGAATAAACTGATACTAAAAGATCTCCTTAAGCCCTCTTTTGAGGAAGACCTGGCCAGCTCGTCTTCCTCTTCTAAATCGCATGGTTCCAAGAAAGACAAGTCAAAACCTTCTAAGAGGCATTCCCCGACACCGGCTGATGCATCAGAACTACCTCCCAAAATTTCCAAACCTGACAAGTCTTCCTCCTCCTCCTCAGCTCCATTGAGTTCGTAACCAATAAAGGATACTGCTACTATGGCTACAGTGTTGACACCAAACAGTTCGAAGCTGACCACTGATAGCAGACATCGGAGCCAGTCTACAGATCCTTTGCCGGTATCCTCTACACTAAGGTTCCCTATACTACAGAGGTCTAGATCTCCCACACTGTCTTCCAGATCTTCCAGGAGCTTATTGGAAGAAGATGTGGAGAGAGTAGTGCTGAGACTCCTGAAGTCATCTGCCTTACCGAAAATGCTGTTGCTCCGACCCAGTCGGTTCCCAAGTCACTTGAGTCCATTATCCCTTCTGTGATTCCTCCTCCGAGCCGTGCTGGGCTTTTGGAGCCAGATTGCTCTGTAGCACTGGTGGAACCCTTGTTTCCAGCTCCCCCTGAGGTTGTCTCAGAGCCGAGTTCTGCTCCAACACCTTCTGTGCCATCCGTGGTGTCTAGGAGCCGAAGCTCCCCAGTCGGCCCCAACAAGGACGCCTGGAACCGGACCTCCAGTTCCAAGCCTTCCTCTGGGTGCGTCGGCTAGGGTGAGCTCAGACCCTACATCTGTCTTGGAGCCGATGGACCACAAAACCAGGGAGGCCATGATTCGTTTTGGTGCTGGCCCTACCAGCGCTCCTGATGTGTGGCCTGACTGTGCTTCTCTGGAGCCGGTCAGGGATCGCATTTCTTTGTATCCGGAAGCCTGGCTAAGTATCACTCGAGACAGATGGGTACAAAAAATTATCACTAGAGGTTACTCCATACCCCTTTCTCTTCCACCTCATATCCCCAAGAGGATCCCGGATGTTCCACCCAATCACAGGGATCAAGCAGCTGTAGAAATGAACAAGTTGCTCACAGAGTCATCCAAACTGTCCCCGCAGACCAAGTAGGATTTTTTTAGTGCCAAAACATACAGGGGACTGGAGGCCCATCTTGGACCTCAGCAAATTAAATGAATCCATAAAGAAGGACAAGTTCCGGATGGTGACACTGCAGTCTATACTCCCTTTATTAGGGAAAGGCACTTGGATGTGCTCAATAGACCTTCAAGATGTGTACTACCATATAAAAATGGACAGAGCGTCAAGGAGTCCTCTACGCTTTTGGCTGGGAGACAGTCACTACCAGTTTCATGCTCTGTCCTTTGGTCTCACCACAGCCCCCAGGGTGTTCACCAAGTGTATGGCAGTAGTGACAAGCTCACCTGAGATGTCTAGGATTCCAGGTGTTTCTGTATCTGGATGACTGGCTCCTGACTGCCCCCACCAGGTATCTACTTCTTCAGATTTGAGATGCCACTATTCATCTTTATGCCCAGTTGGGGAATTACTATAAATTGGGTAAAATCTGTCTTATCGCCCTCTCAGTTTGTGATTTTTATAGGTGCAGAAATAGACAGTAGCCATGTTGGCTCGTCTTCCAGTAGAAAGGGCACAGAATCTTTTACAACAAATTCACTGTCTTCTCCCTCTCCGAAGAGTCAAGTCCAAAGACTGTTCTGAAACTTCTAGGGACCATGGCTTCCACCGTACTACTAATACCTTTAGCCAGACTACACATGCGAATTCTTCAATGACTTCTGTCATCTCAGTGGCCCTTCCAACAACTGCCCCCAAATCACCACAATCTGTTAACTGAGTCTTGCAAGAAGGACCTCAGTTGGTGGATCCAACCCAACAAGTTAACTACAGGCACTCTATTCCTCCCTCGCCAACCCGTTGCCACTTTGACCATGGATGCCTCACAGATAGGGTGGGGGGCCATTATCTTAGGCAGGACTGTCCAAGGCACATGGCAAGATTATGAGGCCCACCTGCATATCGGTGTTCTAGAGTTTAGGGCAGTGCTCCTGGCATTGCAAGCACTTCACGACCTTCTTCCTCTTGGGACGATTGTAATACAGTCAGACTACATGTCGGTAGTATGGTATCTCAACAAACAAGGCAGAACCAAATCATACCCACTCTGTCGAGAGGCCACTCAGGTTTGGAAATGGGCAATATCTTCCCAGCGCTTTCTTGTGGCTACGCACATCCTGGGGACAACCAACGTGATAGCCAACAAACTCAACCGGGCAATCTTGATGCCTCATGAGTGGTCTCTGAAGTAGGAAGTAGCAGAACAGATTTTCTGCAGATGGGGCAGCCTTGCTGCAATCTTCTTGCCAGCCCGTTCAACTCAAAATGCAGCAGCTATTTCTCCCTCATCCCCCCTCCGGGGGAGTCACCGAGAGACACACTTGTTCACGATTGGCCCTGGGTCTCCTTTATGCTTTCCCACCCTTTCCTCTCATATCCAAGGTTATTCAGAAAGTGAAACTGTTGGGAAGCAAATTGATCCTCATCACTCCTTACTGGCCTCGTCAGGTTTGGTTCCCCTTTCTCAGGCCTCACTTATTAGATGATCCATGGACTCTGGACCCAGTGCCAGATCTATTGAACCACATGTCAGGCTCTCCATCCCAGCCTACACACCCTCAGTTTGACAGCTTGGCACCAGTTCCATCCCAACTCAGGCTTCATGATGTCTCACCCTCTGTGGCTCATATTCTTACATCTTCTCATAAACCCTCCACTAGAAAGTTATACACCAGAAAATGGAGAAGGTTTTCTATCTGGGCTGAGGAAAGGAATGTTGACCCTTATACTGCATCTATTCTGGTGGCATTGGAATTCTTGTCTGAACTTTTTCACCAGGGCTTTGCTGCTGCCACAATTAGGGTTCAGTTGGCAGCAATTTCAAATTTCCATTTGGGTCAACAGGATTCCAGTCTGATGTCACATAGGTTGTTCAAGACCTTCCTTAAAGGTGCCACTTTGTTGAGACCTCCCTTTCAGGAATTGGTTGCTTCATGGGATTTTGAACTTTGTTCTATCCAAATTAACGTCTCCACCCTTTGAGCCAGCTCATTCATCTCCTTTGAAGTTTCTGTCTTGGAAGACTTTGTTTCTGGTGGCAATCACATCTGCTAGAAGAGTTTCAGAGTTACAAACACTGTCTGTCAAACCCCCTTATTTGATGTTTCACAAAGTCAGTGTCTCTTCGTAGTAATCCATCCTTTGTCCACAAGGTGTGCTCCCTAAACAACTTGAACCAATCTATAGAGCTTCCGGTGTTCTTCCCTAATCATTCCAATGCAGCAGAATACAGATTTCATCAGTTGGACGTTCACAATTACGGTTTTATTTACACCAGACCAAGGAATTCAGGAAGTCTGACCATTTATTTTCCTTCTCCGTCTCCAGATTAGGTCTCCCGGTTTCCAAAGTGACCCTCTCTAATTGGATCTCCAGTTGTATATCCTACATTTATTCTTCTGATGGTAAGCCTTTACCTTTCAAAATTAAGGCTCATTCCACAAGATCTCAGTCTACTTCTGCAGCCTTTCAAGCCAAGGTCCCAATTGATAATATATGTGCAGCAGCAACATGGGCTACCCCTCACACATTTATTACTCATTACAAATTGGATTTGACCTCTAGGGGTAGAGCATCTTTTGGTTCCACGGTACTCAGGAGTATTGTTCCGTGAGCCACCCAAGAATAAGGTGCTAGGGACGCTGTCCCATATGTAAGAATGAAGGCGAGATAAGACTACAGAACATAAAGAAGTTATGTACTCACCACAATGTTCCATGTTTGTAGTCCATCTCGCCCTTCATTCTTAATAACCCACCCTCCTACCCCCATCCTGGAAGGATCTGGAGACAGAAAAAAATGTATTATTAAGTTGAGACCTTTTATTATTAGATTCTTTCTGCATAGTTTTTGTTTTTTCTCTCTTAGTTAGCAGCAAACGAGATCTAGGGATTGTACTGGTGCACCATGGGATACCTACCTAGCCATGAGCCAACTTTAAGACTTTGAGCTTGCAAAAAGGCCGAGTCGGAGCAGAGGATTGGCTCCGAACCCGTATGTAAGAATGAAGGGCGAGATGGACTACAAACATGGAACGTTATGGTGAGTACATAACTTCTTTTTTACGTGTGCTAATTACTTTACCACAAGTAAACATGCAACAATGTTTGTTGGAATTTTAACACAATCGGCACCCCAATAATCAAAACATAACTTGCACAGTACTGTTATTTGGTACCACCAATAGCCCAATTTTTTTTAACCAAGATGTCAGCCGTTGTAGTAGAGACTTTATAGGAAAACAAATTATATCTGTTGCCCTTAGTTGGATGACGGTCTTTAACGACTTGCTCAGATAATTCAGTGGTGGTGTCTTTGACTTGAAGTTCACCTGTGGTTGCAGTCTCTTGGGATCTCAGTGAATTTGGAGAAGTCATCTTTAAGTCTAATTCAGAGGATTGTTTTTATTGAGGCAGTGAAGAAGAGATCTGAAGGTAGTGCACTTCATTTGGTCTTCAACCTGTGGATACCGGATCCGAGCCAGCAACTTCAAAAGGATCTGCTCCGAGTTCCAACTCCTCCCCTTACCCATAACACACCACCACCACTGCCTTCCACCCCCAGATCTCGTTTGCCATGGCTACCCAACACATCGTGATTCTTGAGCTCCGAGTTGTGAGTAGGTTTTCTCAAAATTAGTGTTTTGTGTCTGTGTGCTTGATAGTGTAGATTTCCTCTTTCTCCCCTTTGTTGGTGCATCGAGTTTAGGGCTTTTCTTAGTTTTTAGGTAGTTAGGTAGTTTTAGTAGTTTATCCCCCCCCCCCCCGCCCCTTCAGCTTTCTGTGTGCTTGTTGGAGAGTGTGGTGAGCAGAGTGTGTTGTTTAAAGTTTGTTCTTGTTTAATGGGATATGTCAGATCTCCCTAAACAAGTTTTCAAGAGATGCACCGAGTGTGGCCAGAAATTGTCACCTGCTGATGGCCACACTCTTTGCATGATTTGTTTGACTTTGGCCCATTTAACCTCTGCTCCATTTGCGCGGGTTTTAACCCGGGTGCCCTTAAGGATCATCGGTCCAAGTTAGTTATGAAAGGCCTGCTACCTTCTTTGGAGGCGACCGCCCCCTCTTCTGCTCCGGCCACAGCTGTTGCTGTGACCACCTCTCCTTCTACTTCTGTCCTTCCTTCTCCTTCCCAGGTTGGGACTCATCCTCCTGCCTGTAAGCCTGTGGAAGCGGAGCATAGAAAAGGCAGAGAGAAGGAGAGAGAGCACAGACCAGAGAAGAGAGAGAGGTCCTCGGACCTTTTGGCTCCGACTGGACCTCCTGTCAAGTCAGCCTAGGCACCGTGACTCCCCTCAGCTCCAATCTCCTAGATTTTCTCTGGAGCCGGAGGAGCCCAGACCACCCTCTAAGAGCCTCTGTTCCCTGACTCGCCAGGTTGGAGTCAGCGGCTTCATCGTGATCCACCCGCAGTATTTCTGAAGTCGATATGGATAAAATGATGCGGAGATCTATTCGCACACAAATTCAGATGGGAGTCTTGCCAGCCTCCTCTCCCTCTGGAGGAGGGTGCTCACTTCCTTTCTTTACACCTATATCCTTCTCCGATCTGACCCCCGGTTTCGGAGTACATGGATCCGATAGTGCCCCTAGTCAAGGGGTTGGCGCCGACAGTACCTGCCTCCTCGATGCCAGTAGCTGCCTGGAGCTTGTCAGATCAGACTACTTTGGATCCGAGTGGCTCCTGGAGCCAGAGCTTGGGTGTCAGATCCGAGGGGGTGGAGCTGTTTCCATCGGCTCTGACTTTGTCGGGTCATGGCCCCCTCCTCGAAGCGCCGTCTACTTTGGGCCCGGCTCTGATTCTCACTTCAGACCGAGGGAGAGCAGTTGCCTTAATGGTGTCCCAGGAAGCCTGCTCTCCCTCTGCGTTCGACGTTGTGGAAAGGGTTCTCTCCAGTGGATCGAGGCCCCTGACTATATCTTTGGACTTCACCCCAACTCCTCCTGCTTTGTGTGTGAATCCCATCAGTTTACCACAGGGACAGCCCGTGCTTGAGGAACCCCAGGCAGTTCTCCCTGAGGAACAAGTGGTTTGCGATTTCCCTCCGGAAAACCCCACCGGAGAGGTTCCTCGCAAGTATTCGTGCAAGAGGATGCACTTGGGCTCCTCCCCGGAGTCCCTCACCGAGGGCACGGATTTGGATGATAGGGAAGATTTCCCCAGATCACCTCCTGAGGATGTCTCCTTCGGAGACGTCATGGAAATCTTGCGCCAGCCGGGGGGGTTTGGTCCACCCCAAAACCTTCCATAGAAGAATCCGTGTTCCTGGAGGCTTGCGGCACGGGCCCATCTACTTCCTGGATGTCTCATCCTGTGGATCCTTTAGTGAATTTGGTCACCTCATGGGCTTGGAAGGAGCTGGACATTGTGGAACCAATCCCCAAATGCCTGGACAAAATATTTAGCCCCCCTACAGATAGGGCCTGATTGGAATAAAGGGTCCCCTGTAGATGCTATGGTGGTAGCAGCCACCACCAAAAAGGAACTAGCCCAGGAGAATTCCTCGGTCCATCCTCCTGACTGTGAGTCTAGGATGACAGACCGCCTAGGGAAGCGGGTTTATGCGTTGGCGACCTTTTCTATTGGGGCTCTGAACTATGTAGATTACAGCACAACCTGGTTAAGGAACTGGCTTAGTCTCCCGCAAAGTCCGTGTTGCAGGTGGACAGAGCCGTGTTCTCTGCGAGGATGGCTACCTTGACAGCTGTTTTAAACATGTCTATGTGACTCCTCACATGTGACTGAAGGAGCAGCTAGGGCAACTGGGTCCAGCATGTCCATGAGGCGTAATGCCTGGCTGAGATTGTCAGTTAATGGAACCTTTCAAAGTGTCTTTCGCGAATGCCCTGTATGACTGCTCTTCCCTCTTTGGTAAGACTGTCCGGGACACCTTGGTCCAGAGTGAGAAAGATGGGAAGACACTCTGCTGTCGGAATCCGCTTCTCGAACCCTTCTCGAACCCTCAAAGATCCTTTTCCCAGAATCAGTGAGGGCAAAATAAGATGTGGTTCCAGAAGTCTCAGTATTCCCGGGACACTCGGGGCTCTTCTTCCCCTAGAGGCAGAGGGGGACAGGATAGACGTCGGCCCAGGGGCAGTGGGTGTCCGAGGAATTTTGGGTCTCAAAAACCGTTCTCGGACAGGCCTGCGCAGCAAACCTGAGGGGTTGCCCGACTGCTCTGGAGGCAGTCGGGGTTGCCTGTCATTGCACCTGGTGGCATGGGATTCCGTGTCATCAGACCATTGGGTGCTTCAGATAATTTTCTGAGGCTATTCAATCCCGTTTGTGGTTCATCCTACACCTTACAAACACCTCCCAGACGTGCCACCCACGCAAAGGGCAGCAGCAGTGCTAGAAGTTTCCAAGCTGGTAGAGAAACGAGTCATCGAACCTGTCCCCCCAGATCAGTCTGGATCGGGCATCTACTCCAGGTTCTATTGGTGCCAAAAAAGATGGGGGACTTGAAGGCCATTCTGGACCCATCTACTCTGAACCTTTCAGTTGCCAAAGAGAAGTTCCGGATGGTCACTTTACAGACCATCATGCCGTACCTGCAAGAGAGTGACTGGATGTGCTCATTCGACCTCCAGGACGCTTACTATGACATAAAGATGCACAGAAGCTCCAGGTAGTTTCTCCGCTTCCGGCTAGGAGCCAATCATAATCAGTTTCGAGCCCTACTCTTTGGTCTCATCACAGCCCCCAAGGTGTTCAACAAAGTGATGGTAGTAGCAGTGGCTCACCTGAGGCTTCAGGGGATTCAGGTCTACCCTTATTTGGACAATTGGCTCCTTACTGCTCCCACCAAATATCTGCTTTGTTGGACCAGAGATTATTTCCTAAAGCTTGCACACTATCTAGGGATTACAATCAACACAGCCAAATCTCTTCTGAGTCCTGTGCAGGTGATAGAATACATAGGGGCACGGATAGACACGCTACAGACAAAAGTTTTCCTGACCACGGAGAGAGTTTGAAACCTGAGGTTGCATGTCACCTTCATTTACTGATCTCACCTTCCCTCAGCAGAGTGGGTCTTAAGGGCCCTGGGTTCTATGGGAGCGATGATAACACTCCTTGGTTGGTTACATATGCGAGCTCTACAGTGGACTCTAGCGGTGCAATGGTCCTTGTCAGATCTTCCATTGTCGCACCCAGTACACCTCAGCCGAGTCTGCAGGTCGTGCCTTCTTTGGTGGATGCAGTCTTTGGAAATCTTGGAGGGACGACCTTTTTTTCCAGCTCCTGCCCAAGCCACAGTGACCACGGACGCCTCTCAACTAGGGTGGGGGGGTGCATTGTTCGGGAAGGACCGTCCAAGGCATGCGGTCCCTGATCGAGATCAGTTTGCATATAAACGTTATGGAGATGAGGGCGGTCCTTTTAGCTTTGCAGGCCCTTCATGCCTTTCTGTCTCTGGGAACCATTGCAATCCAGTCAGATGACATGTTAGTGGTCTGGTACATCAGCAAACAGGGAGGAACCGGATCTTTACCCCCTTTGTCGAGAGGCTATGAGAGTTTGTAATGGGCAATCTCCACCAGTCTTTTTCTGGTAGCAACGCATATTCCGGGACGGTCCAACATTCTAGCGGACAAATCTAAGCCAAACTATTCTGATGCCTTATGAGTGGTCTCTGAATCCTTCAGTAGCGGAGCAGATCTTTCTAGAGTGGGGTAGGCCTTACTGCGATCTCTTTGCATCTCCTTCCAGCGTGAAGTGCAGTGAGTTCTTCATTCTGAACCCCCCACCGGGGGAGTCCCCCAGAGACGCACTAGTCCATGTTTGGCCTCCCGGTCTTCTTTATGCTTATCCTCCTGTACCCCTCATTCCAAAGTTTATACAGAAACCTTGTGACTGGGGAGCAAAGTGATCCTCATTGCCCCATTTTGGCCTCGCCCGGTCTGGTTTCCCTTCCTTTGGTCTCATCTTCTAGCTCCACCTTGGATGTATCCTTCAGATCTACAAGGATAAAGGTTTGTCTCCTCTGGGTCAGGTTAAAGTTCACTCAACTAGGTCCATGGCTACTTCTGCGACCTTTTGGTCGAGAGTATCATTAGAAGACATTTGTTCTGCGGCTACTTGGTCCTCATCTCATCCCTTTAGTTCTTACTATAAAATGGATTTGATTTCTCAAAGGACAGCATCCTTTGGTTCCGCGGTGCTTCGGAATATCCTTCCATGAGGGCCACCCAGGTATTTAGTAGCTGGGGAATCTGTCCCACAGGTTGAAAATCAAATGAAGTAAACTACTTCAGGTAAAGAAGTTATGTACTCACCATAATGTTCCATCTCGAGCAGTTCAACTTCATTTGTCTTCAGCCATCCCTCCCTCCTTCCCCCTGGCCTTACCATATGGGCAGCATTATAGCTGTTTTTTAGGTGTGTAAGGTATTTTTTTGGGATTAGGTTGTTCAGTGTAAGGTGCAGCAAACTCGATCTGGGGGTTGGAAGGTAGTAGTGGTGTATTATGGGTAAGGGGAGGAGCTTGGAGCAGATGCTTGTGAAGTTGTCGGCTCAGATCCGATACGGATTCGTTACCCACAGGTTGAAGACCAATGAAGTAGAACTACTCAGATGGAACATTCTGGTGAGTACATAACTTCTTTTTTTCATTACTTGTTCTTGCCTTCAGAGAGGAGAGGGAGGTTTATCCCATTAGACTCCTGGATGAGACTGCAGTGAAGGGGCAAGGCACAGACCTTCCTGAACCACCTCTTAGACCTGATGGTATATGATTTTTGCTGTTTTCTTTCCCTACTAGAGGATGAGGGTGTTTTAGCATATGTGAAGTTGGCAGTGTCTGAAGTATCACCACATTCCCATGGTTCTTCAGTATCTTATTTGGGCTTTTCCTTCCTTCAGTAGAACCCATCACAACTAATGAGGATGGATGTGTCAAAAGTGGGTTAAAATGTCCACCTTGACTTCCATGTCTGAAGGGAAAGAGAACCCCCCCCCAAGAAAAAAGGGACTTGCACACCAACCACCTGGAACTGTGAGCAGTTTTTCTTGCCAAAGATATCCAAAAGGTGCATCAAGGCCAGAGTCCCTTCTGTTATTTTTAGTTACCCATTCCATCGTGTGATGTGCAAGTGATCAAGCCCACACTCTGATGTACCACTTTCATTTGCAGAGATGGTGTGCTTCTGCCACTGAGGCAGAAGTATCACCTTCACAGCAGTTCATATCACAGAGGAGTTAAGTATATCAGGGGGACTTTTTGAGCTTCGTTACCTCTCAGAGCAGAGAATTTATGAAGCCATTCTAGTCAAAACCTGCTTGGAGTGATGTATCCAGAGATGGCCTGCCCTCCTCAATGGAGAACATCATTGTTCCCTTTTATGCTGACAAGAGATGTTGATAACTGATGTATTCTATCTTCTGTAGCAGAGGACATCATTGTAAATCCTCACTGTCCTGTAGTTATGCTTTTCCCAAAATAGAGAAGCAAGACCAAGACTAGGCCTTCATTACCCCTTGGTGGTAACAAAGGGTGGTGGTTCAGGCTTTCTGGTCTCTAAAAGTGCAGGAAACTATACAAGTACGTGCTATATTAGTCCCTCTTTCTTGGTGTGACACTTTGCTTCAGATTAGAACCTAGATTTTGTGTACTTGAACTTTATCTATCCCCATAGTGCCTTTTTTAAGGCTGTGCCAAGTTGTTTAGTCATCCAACATAACAAAAATCACCCCACTGTCTAAAGGGACTGCTGCTCAATGCTAGGAGTTTAAGTAAAAATTTGCACTCCCTGGAAGCACTCCTCACCCTGGAGAATGCAGACATATGTGCAGACACAGAATCGTGGTTCATTACCATGGAAAACACCTAGTCTAACAAAGGTTCCAATGCCTTTAATACTCTTTGATCCCCTTCAGCTCAGGGTAAAACAAAGGGAGGAGATGTCTCTGTGCTCATAATGGACAAGTACGTGCTAGACCTGTCCGACAACTTGACTCACTTGAGCTGCTCCATGCCCAACTAGCCATAGGTCCTCCCCATATCATTATCCTTGTTATCAACAGATCCCCTGACATGAGCCTGGAAAACAATACCCCTTGACTAAACCTGTTGGAATCTCTTAACATTCAGCATAAGACTGTACTTATGGATGACTTCAACTATCCCTCCATACACTGGGAGACTTGTAAGACCCATAATTCATTTGCTCAGAGGTTTTTGGACATTAGTTGCTGCAAGGTGTTTGCATTGACAGCTTCCCATCTAGAGGTACAAAAGTCCTAGACCTGGTACTTACAAACATGGGGGGGTGCTGCTACCTCCCGTGCATTAACTCCTCTCTGGTAAGATTTTTTTTTTCAATAAATGTCTTAATTAAATTATCACATATGACATAGGCAATCTTACATTTATATAAATGAAAAACAAACACTGACAGCATTTTAGTTACAAACATTATACATCACAGACACCATTGAAACAACTGTAGTTGCAAATATTATACATCACTTATCTATCCAATCTTTGTCAGTTAAGCATTATGTCCTGCCTCTCAGACTTTGTTCCTTCTCTGCATATATTGTTACAACAATTCCCATTTTTTCCTATGTAGTTTGCTCCTTCACTTTTTTAAAGATCCCAATTCCACTTGTTTTATCTCTGTTACTGTAGTCACTACTTCTAGTAAAGTTGGTCTAGACTTTGACTTCCATTTTCTAGTAATTGCTTTTTTGGCAGCCATCGTAATTAGACTCAGCAAGGCTTTACTATGTCTAGGCAATTCAATTCTGTATCATAGCTGAACTAAATCATCTCCTGGGTCAATCCAGTCTGCTCACCAAGCATCTCCTACAGAGCGGTTGAGAGGGAATCCCTGAAGTCTGACAGCTCATTACACTGCCAAAAAATATGTTCCCAGCCAACTCTTTCTTGTCCATCACACCTCCAACATTTGCTATCCACCTGAGGCAGGGAGGTGGTCACTAATAGAATTGGACATGGTACCTCAGGTAATATATTTAGAGGGGTCATTGACTAAAATCCAGTCTAAAATTTTGCCTTGATTGGTTTTGTTGTTGTACCTAGTAGGGCTAGCGATAAGTTGGGTGAAATTAAACAAAGTTATGCTAGGGTAGGAGTGAGTAGAGGAAGTGGAGGCCCAGTCAGTATTCATATCACCAAGAATAATAGTTTCATTTTTTATGTTGAAGGAAATCCAGGAAAGGATATTTTCTAAGATTGTGATGTTATTTCCAGGAGGTATATAAATGACAATGATAGAGTTTTTTTAGAGCACATAATATATAGAAAGGAAATTAGTATCTCAGCATTTTGGAATTGAGGGATGGAATGTTTAAATGAAGAGATGCTTAAGGTGTTGGGGTAGATGAGTGCAGCGCCACCTCCTTTTTTGTTCATTCTTTTTGCTCTAAGTATGTTGAAGTTTGGTGGGAGTATCTCAGAATCCTGTATAGAAGGTGTTAGCCTGGTTTCTGTAGCAGCTTATGATATCAGTTTTGTAATGAGGGAGCCAGGCTTGCAGTTCAGTGGATTTATTACAGATACTTTAGAAGTTTAAAGTACTGATTTGAAGAGTTTTGGGGCATTTAGCAGAGGTAATATGAGAAGAGGAGGAAGTGTTGTAGGATCCAGGGTTAGGATGCATGTCTCCAGAACAGATGAGGGAAGAGAAGATGCGAGAAAGGTGAAGTGAAATATAAGATAGTTTGTAGGAGATGTGTAGAATTGGGTCCAACACGTTGAGAGAATAGTGTAAGGAGTAGTTGGTAGGGAAGATAAATTTATTTGTAGTAAGAAGATAGTTTAAGGGAAATAAGTTGAGTGATGTTGAAGTAGAAATCCTGTGGGGAGAAAGTGAAGTGGGATGCATAGTGAGTGCACACTAAAAGCTGAATTGAGAGAGGAGAGAAAGAGTAAAGAAAAGAGAGCATAGTAGTACAGAGTGGTAAATGGGGGGAGGCATTTTTAGGGTCTCAAAGGGGTGGGAAGTGGTGAGTGTTTGACATGAAGTCTGGAGGAGGGAGTGTGGAAGAGGGATTGGTGAAATGAGCACAGGGGAGTGGCTAAGAGGATATAAAACTAATGAATGTGGGGGTGGGTGGAACTGGGGGTAGGGTAGGGGAGCAGAGTGCAGCCGGGTGAAGCGAGGGAGCACGGAGCAGGGTTACACCTCCCGACTGCTGACACTAACAGCAAATAAGAAAAGCACTCTACAGTCAGGTAGGAAAGATTTTACTTAACTTTATTAAGTTTGCCTTTGATTTTCTTTTGTTTTACTTTCCTCTAAAATTTAAGTCCCCATAGGATGTTATGGTCCTGCTGATTGTTGACTTGGTCTAGTAAAAGATAGCACTGCAATTATTCAGAAATGTACGGTCAGTAAGCAACTACCGAGTATTAGGCAACAGAGCAGTTTTACACCAAGCTTGGGAAAAGTGAGGAAGAGCAGAAGTATTAGGGGGCTGGAAGAAAGTATTCAATACTGCCTACAGCTGTTGACCCAGTGGCATGCACCCCAGTGCTGCTTATAAAGGAAATTGCACTGTTCGTTCGATTAAAATAAGGCAGCTACATGTTATAATAGCAGCACAGTTACAGGACAGTTTCTAAATGAGCCCCTAGTAAATTAAACTATAGTGAAGGTTTCTGAGGCTGGCGATGGTCCAGTGGTCTCACGCAGGTAAGAAGAAATATGGAACACGGGAGGATGTAGAAAGAACTGGAAAGAGTGAAAAGATACAAACAGAGTTAGGGATAGAGTTGCACAGTAGAATGCATATATTACTACAACAGCAAGAGGTCAAGTGCAGTTTAGCCTGGCTACAGTGATATCATACACAGACAATGAGCTAAAGACACAGGGCATGCAGATAAATAATGGTGGTAATGCCTTAGGAATCACAGAGAATGACTTTTAAACCAGCAAACTAGCATATTGTCTGCCCATAGCTGATAAACATTGCACATTAAATAGTTACTGTTTCAAGTACACAAATCAATAAACAGGAGCAGGGAACTAATTTGTTCTGTCATGTCTGAGTTTTTCAACAGAAAACAAAATAGAGGATTTCTAAGCAGTCTAAGCAAGCTAACGCATTGTGCTATTTGGCAGTACATTACAGCAGAGTTAAATACGAGTCCAAAAGCAACCTATCCACACTAGAAAAAAAAACATGCAGTCAAAAAAAAAATACATCTATTTGCCAGGAAAGCCCCAGCAACTTAAGCACATGAAAGAATGAGGCTGTTCTACAAATAGTCACAGCAGCCAATATACAATAAGGACCCACAACTATGGTAATAAAATCACAGTAAGAATTTCTAATACTTCTACAAGATCTCTTGTTATCTTCCTTTGTTATATAGGCCCTCTAAGCTTGGTGACAGCCCTGTCCATTTTCTTTTGCCTGAGTCATTGTGCTAAAAGTTTTTGTGCTCTAGGATTATTGTCAAAAAATGTTGCTTAACAGCAGTCTTTCTAAACTCATGCATATTATCGAGGTAATCCCTTATTTTCTGTTTAGCATTCTGCAGTTGCTCCTTTTCTTGTTCTGAGAGATTCCCCCTATTTTGCAATACTTTAGCATTTGTCAGTCCCTCTTCTTAACCATATCTCCCTCTCCTTTATTTCCACCCTAGTTTTAAACTCCACTTTAATTTTATCCCACTCCTTAGCTATATTTTCAGAAGAAGTTTCTCTTCTCTAGTAGCTCCTGAATTAATTCTAAAACTCATTCCGTAAATTCCTCTCTTTTCATCCAATGGGTGGGAAAGCTCCAGTGTCTCATTTTTATTTCATTACCTTGTGTTTTTTAGTTATTGGCACATGATGTGAAATAGTTATTGGGTGCTTTTCAAGACCTTCAATTAAATGCACATGTTCCTGTGAGATATAAATTCTGTCTAGCCTAGCCCAGTTTTTATATCTTGGAAAATATGTAATTTCACTCCAAACTCCTATTACTGAATTCATATCTTCCATGCCAAACATTTTCATAAATTTCTTCAAAAATCTGTCCTCTGTTTTATTTTCCCTTCTAGGCCCCCAGACACATCTTCATTGTTGCAAACCAAATTCCATTCTCCGCCTATAAGTAATATTCCTTGCTGAAAGCCGATTATTTCTCCCAGAATTTTCTAAAGCTCCATTATAGGAGTTTTAGGTAGAATGTAAATGCATGCCAGTGTAATCCTCCTCCCTTGCCAGTAGCCCCTTAGTACGATATATCTTCCATTATCTTTTTTTCCCCTCTTCTGTCACTGTCACTGTTGGAGATTCTCTTGCAATTAGTACAAGTACTCCTCTTTTCCTTTGCCCCAGATATTTCACTGAATAACCATCCTGAAAAACCTTTCTTTATCAAATTCACATATTCAGTTCTTTCCAAGTGTGTCTCCTGCAGTATAGCTATTTGCACCCTATATTTTTAATGTAGTTTACTACTTTTTCTTTTTATGTTTATCTGTAAGACCATTCAGATTGAAAGACATTACAGAAAACATTTTCTTATATAGGTATTACCACCTTTTATGTATAACTGCTTTTTTGTTAAATGTCTAGTTTCACTTTTTATGTTACATGCATATACTGTTCCAGCAGGTTGGTCTTTTACAGTTGTTTCTTGTCGTATCCATTTGAGCCTATCCCACATCTTGAATAATTTTTTTATGAAAGCCCTCAAAACAAACAAACAAACCCCCACCCTCAAAACTTATTAACTTAATAACACACAAAGCTATGAACATCTTCAAATATTGAAGTTTTTGTTTCCTAATAAGAACAAAAGTTCCAAGTTGATAGCCACATAGACAGGCTAGAGTTAACCAAAAAGAAAAGGTTAGTCATGCTAAGATGCATGGTACAGCCTGTGCTATTAGTACCATGCTATTTGATTTTTTTCCATCTTTATAGCTCTCCCAGATGAGAAAACACTTGAATGCTTTCAGTAAACACTTTTTCTAAGCCATTTCTCTTTATCAAATTGTCTTCTAGCGACATGCAGTCCAGACACAAAGCTGCTAAGGGTACCTTGTTTACCAAATATTATTTTTCATTTACATGCTTTGTAATAAACTTATTACTGGATAGCACCTAAGGTCTTAACCCAGTCATTTCCATATGCAAACATGGGAAAAAGCACACTGGCATACCTTCCTCTTGCGGTGCCTACGTTTCTTAAAACTGAACAAAGAAAAAGAGAGAAGGGAGAAAAATAAAAAATAAAACAAAAGCACCTATTTATATTCTTATCCCCATTGCATTAAAAAACTGAGAAAACTTTACTTCAAGTTTAATTATTTTTGTCTTCTCTTTAAAGCTCTCCAGCTGGGAAAATCCTGGATTGCTTTCAGAAAACAGTATGTCCTAGTAAATTTCTCTCTTCAGTTTTTTTTTTCTTTTCCCTTAGCCAATCCCCTTCCACCAGACTGTCTTCAGTTTCTCTTTTATCAGATTGTCTCCATAGAGACATGAGCACTAGACAGTTTCTCTATATCAGATTGTTTCCATGGAAACATGAAGACCAGCTGCAGAATTGCTACTAAGTATACATGCATTTGCTATTAAAAAAAAAAAAAAAAAAAAAAAACTCGTAATATTCAGTATTCTTTTTAATTTTCTTTCTGCCTTTTAAAAACTTATCAATCTGAGGTCCTTAATTCAGTAATTCCTTCATGCAAGAATGAGAAAAAGCGCATTCATTTTAACTCTTCGTGCCTTTTTAACCAGGCTCTTTTTTTACATTGCATTGCCTATATTTCTCAAAACTGTACAAGAAGAAAGAGAGAAGAGGGGAGAAAAAGAAAACAAAAGCACCTGTTTACAGTCCCCATTACTATTAATAGCATGCAAAGAAAACAATGCACCACAAATACAGTACTATTGAGAAAAGAAAATGCCTTCTTTACTTAATTAGCTTTCTTCCCTCTCTTCCCCTCCCCATACCATTTTATGAACATTAATGACATGAAGTGGTGCAGCGGTTAGCGTTGTCGCCTCACAGCAAGAGGTTCTCCGGTTTGATTTTCGGCTGGGGTGCTTTCTGTGCGGAGTCTGCATGTCCTCCCTGTGGTTGCGTGGGTTTCCTCCGGGTGCTCCGGTTTCCTCCCACAACCCAAAGACATGCAGTAGGTGGATTGGACACTCTAAATCAGCCCTAGGAGTGAGTGTGCGCATGTGTGTGCCTTCTGTAGAAGGTTGGGCGCCGGGCTGGCAACTCGACACCATAAAACTCCACTGCCAGTCATGAGCAGACAGATGATCTGCTGTGGTGACCCCTAACTGGGTAACTAAAAGCCGAAAGCAGAAGAAGAAGAATGACGTGAAGTAGGACATATACTTTAGAGTCCCCCACAAATCCGGCAAATTTTGAAAAAATCTAATATTTCCAGATTTTGTTCTGTCATATTTCACAAATATAATTATTGCATTGTAATCCCACATTGTTATTGGTTTTATTACTGTTCTACTTCACCTAAATCCTGTCTCTGCTTCATTTCTAACATACTCTCAGTTCTTCTAGGCAACTGTCTTACTCCCTTCCTTCAACATTTTCTGTTGAAGTACTGGAAAAGGTTTCACAGGTACAGCCTCTCTCTGCCCTCTGTTACCAGGAGAACAAGAATCAGAATCTCCTTCTTTTCACAGCTCACATTTTGTTGGACAAACTTTTGTATTTCCCCTTTGGCATGCACTTCATCAAACAATGATTTTGTCCCTCCAGGGAAGAATACCTTAAAGACTGCTGGATACAGAAGTCTGAATCTCACACCTGTGTCTCAACATTCCCTGAATAGTAGAATTAATTTATTCCTCTTCTATCTGGTGTACAATGAGTAGTCATTCTCCACAAACAGTCTGCTGTCTCCTACTTTTAGTATTTTGTCCTTCTGCCAGAGTTTTGTCAGAATCAACTCCTTTTGCTTGTAGGATTGTATCTTTACTGTTAAAGGTCTAGGTTGCTTTCTTATAGCCAGGTTTGGAGCATACACGTGACGTGCCCTTTCAGCTAACGACTTCTACTGTAGTTTACCAGTCCAGTTGCTTATTTGTACTTTCAGTCTGTTCCTTCCAGCTTGTCTGGTATAGCTGACAATTTCAGGTTTTCCCTACATGCTCTGCCCTCTAATTCTATTATTGTTTAAACATCTCTTCCTGAGCAGTCTCATATTCAGCCAGCCTTTTCTCTGTTTCAGCCTTTGATGTTTTGCATCTTTATAATCTCATCTGAATATCTGGTTAAAGCTTCTTCCATTTTTTTCCAGCCTTTTACTGTTTTGTGTTGATATACTCCATCACTGTTCTGTTTATTTTAACCAGGTCTGTATGCAGTTGTCTTGCATCTTCTTGTAGGTTATTGGAAGTCATGTCTGAATGTTGCATTGCTTTTTGCTGAACAGCTGCAGCACTTTCCCCAATTAGTGTTTCTTCCTCACTTTTTATAGCTGATTTTCACATGTCTTCTGTATTTCTTTATTCCTGGCATCCAGGCAGTGCACTTACTAGATAGTTACTGAAATTTTCCCATAAACACAAGTCTACTGGTCATCTTTGCTGAGTTTCTGTTTTCACACTGGGAGAGCTAGAAAAAAAGTTGTTACTCCGTGTGCAGCCATTTTGGAAGTCTCTCCTCTCTGGTAAGATGTGACCACAAAATTATCTCCTCTTCTCCTTCAGTATTAAAACTAACCTAGAACCCCCGTCAAACCTCAGACCTATTAAGAACTTTGCTAAGGCCAGTTACCTTAAACTAAATGACAGCTTATTAAACTTCCAAGCCCTTCCGAACCTGGATGATACTGAGGCTTACTCTGAGCTGTACATAAAAGCACTGTGCACCCACATTCATAGCTGCATATTGGAGGAAATACTGGTCGGACTCATACTTGTGATTACTGGCAAAAATAAACTACCTGATGGTCCCCTTGCATAAATAGGGTATTCAACAAAAGGAAAAGCAATTTCTCCAGAGTCAAGAAGGAACAGACAAAACCATGCAAAAAGTCACTCACCAGTCTAAAACAAATTAGAGAGTTGGTCAAATCGTCCAAAGCAAACTGTGAGGCTAAGATAGCCTCCTAGGTGAAAGATAACCATAAGTTTTTTTTGTTTGTTTTTTTAGTTATGTTCGTAACCTCAGGGGAAATGCTGAGCAGTGTGTTGAGTTAATCATGAACTGCAATACTTGCACCCAGCTTGAAAACTGTAGCAAACCTGCTGGCCAACAAGTACAGTTCACACCCCCCACCCCATCACCTCCTACCACAACCAAAGAAATGCCTGCAACCATCCCCCTGCCTGTAATGACAAGGGAACAGGTCCTTTACTGCTCTCTCAAAAGCCAAAAACACAGCCTCCACAAGTCCCGATAACATTCCCAGATGCTTCTTAAATAGCTTAAAACAGAATCTATTAGGGCCTCTAAACCCTCTTTAACCACAGCCTCCGACTGAGCTTTGTACCAGAGGAATGGAGGACTGCAACAGTCTTCCCTCTGCACAAGGAAGGCCCATTAATTGACCTAGGGAATTACAGACTTGTAAGCTTGACCAGTGTTCTCTACAAGGCCAGGGAGAGAATTGTCATGGACCTGCTCAATAACTATGTAGGAATTCTTCAAACACTGGACCAGACCCAGTCTGGCTTTGCTAAAGGAAGGTTCCTGCTCAATCTAGTGGACTTCTTTGAGAAAGCAACCAAGGGCCATGGATAGAGGGCAAAGGAGTACACACCACATATCTAGACCTGGCCAAAGCTTTTGACACAATCCCCCACTCTGTGATCATAGATAAACTTACTGAGTTAGGCTTAAACCCCTACATCATCAAATGGATAGCCAACTGGCTCACTAATGGGACACGTCTGGATAGGTGAATCCACTTTTGATAAGAAACCTCTTGGTAGCGTTGTCCCACAGGGCTCAGTGTTTGGACCCCTCCTGTTTGGTATGTACTTTTCTGAAGTGAGGGCCAGTGTTGGAGGGAGCTTCTGACTCACCAGGTTCATCGACCACTGTAAGCTGATTGTAATCATTGAATCCCCAAATAATAATGACATCCTACAAACAGACCTAAAAATGACAAATGACTGGTGCCGAAACCATGGTCTTGAGACTAAATGTTAAAAAATGAGTAATCATACCCTTCGGTAAGTCAGATATCCCTGCAAATTATAATATTGATAGCACACCCCTAAAAAGTAGACTCATTAGTGAGGGACCTAGGAACACAGGTAATAACTTAGAGTTTGACCACCCGGTAGCTATGGTAGTGAGGAAATCCTTCTGTGTGGCTCAACGTATTAGTAAAGGCATGGCATCAAGATCAAAGAAGTCATAATGCCATGGTATGTGGCCCTCATCAGGCCCATAATTGAGTACAGTGCTCCCTTCTGTGTGTACCTAACCAGGCACTTAACACCAATTGGAGTGGGCTCAGAGGTTTCCTCGATAAAAAAAAATACAAAGTGTAGAACACATATCTTGTGCAGACTGACTAAAGGCCTTATCTCTCTTCCCCATCTAACATCGTTTATTGAGAGGGGATTTATGCCTGACCTACAGGACATTCTTTGATCTAGTCCTGATGAAAATGTTACATATTTTCAAGAAAAAGTATGAGGATTAAGTGTTCCATGGACCTGAACCTTATTTATGACCTTAACAGAACTTGCCGGAGAGACAGATTCATATCCC
The DNA here is from genome assembly GCF_019279795.1 of Protopterus annectens. Classification (NCBI taxonomy): domain Eukaryota; kingdom Metazoa; phylum Chordata; order Ceratodontiformes; family Protopteridae; genus Protopterus; species Protopterus annectens. Next base: position 629,433,593 of record NC_056733.1, read on the forward strand.
AAAGGCTATATCGTCTATGGAATAAACTTTCCATCTTTGCAAAACAAAGCCCATCCCTTACAGTCTCTCCAAAGAGAATTTGAGTAAATGATTGGGAACCGTAAATTCACTCCCTAGGTACTGCCAGTGTCCCTTATGGACAAAGGCAGTCTATAAAATGACTCTGGGCTCCAACACCCAAAGACCCACTACCCTGAAACTACTCCATTCCATATCTCAGGAATTAAGATACAATATTGTCATATCCTGGGTGTTTTTGGCTAGGCATATAAAGGCTCTTGTGCCATTAGCCTCGTAATCACCTTTGAATATGTGTGAAAAGGCCCAAATCAGGAACATTTGTATTACTCATGATTCACATAAAAACAAGTTAATGGAGCAGGTTTTGCATCAGCATTCAATTTTCTAAACAATAAGAATTATGAAACACTTAATATGAGACATTATTGTCTACTGTAATTTTAAATAATTTGAGAGTAAAATAAATTGAGCATTTTATAAAGGATATAGCAAGACATAATGAAGCAAAATCAGGGATATTTGAGAAGTGCATAATTTACTGACAAGCAAATCACCTCCTTTTCTCTCTAAAAGACCCGTTTTAGGATGGATTATGAGGGACGGAACACATTTTTTAGCTAAAATCAGACGAAGCCAGAAGTTTTGCTCAGTAATACTGGAAAATGCTCTTTAATTTACATTTATCATCTTTAGTGATAGCAACAATTTGAGATAACTGAGAACACTGGCCCTTGCATAACCATGTTGCGCTCTGTACTGTATTTGTACTTAATACATGTACTGTGTTCTTCATTGTCATAGAGCTAACATGTAGTCCATAAGCTTCATTCTGTTGTGGATTAACTTTGAGGTCTTGCAACATATTAAAAAGTCAGACTGGATACTTCTGTGACTTGTGCAATGTCTCAGTGCCAGATAGCTCAGGTTTCTTGAGGTGGCATGTTTTGCCATGGCCTTAGTCTATTGAACTCCAGATCCTTGGTATGCATCAAGTAATGTATAGACACTGCATTGTCTGCTAGAGAGTTGACAATTGGACTTAAACTTCTGAAGAAAAGAGAGGTAGAAACTGGTATCAACATAGCAGAAGTAGAATAAATGTCTTCTTATATTTTCTCTAGTTGGGAGTTTATAAATGGAAGACAGCTTTGTGGTCATTTTGGAACTATGCATAGTGTGGAACTGAGATTGTAGGAGAAAAAAGAGCTAATCCTGGACGCTACCCTTTGTGTCCATTTGGGAGGTTGAAGCAAAAACCGGGTGAAGACACTACCAAGGAATCCATATGAATTCCGGAGATGTTTCCATTGGACACCTTATTTTACTGCACAAGATGAAAAAAAGATGAGGATTGAGCATAGGGTAGTAAATGTGCTGCTTCTCCAGTATAAGATTGTATAATACCGTTGTGTGATTAGTCTTAGTTACGTCTGTGAAACGTCATGGACTCCATGCCCTTTAATGAAGGGAATTTTATTACTGCCAACATCCATACCCTGCAAGATTTCAACAGTTTTCATGTTAAGATCAGGGGAACCTCTCTATACTTTCAGCATAGAATATCAAAAATAATGTGTTTCAAAGATGAGTGCAAGTGACACTGTTCTAAAGATAGGACATGAGTTAGTATCTCTGCATGCATTGTGCTCAACCTTAAATGGGAACCTATGAGCTTTGTCTTCATACTTAAAAACAAACAAAAAAATAAAACAATCCATTTCTGAATGCAGTTTGCATATTTATTTCCATTGTGCATAGTGTACTTCATTGTGATTTTGTCTTTACTGTTCACTCCTGTATTATTGTGCTTATTGTCCTGATGCTCTATTTGTTATTGATAGCTGCTTGCCATCTCATTTTTTTTAATTCCTTCAAATGTTTGGAGAACCGTGTCTGTCAGGGTTTAATTTCTCCAAGGGTTTTGGGTTTCTAATACCTTGACAAGGATGGATCCCGTTCCCAAGTCAGGGTACCATTAGAGTTCATGGAATTAGTATTGCTTCAGCCTTTCATGTTAGTCAAGACTGCTCTTCTCAGCTCTTGTAATGTGCCCAGAGTACCTACTCTTGTAATCCATATGGGTCTATATCAGTTCTCTGAAAACCCTTTCCAACAAACGCTACATCGTCGACCCATATTCAGTGAAATTCACTTCTGCGATTCACTGAATACTTTCAGGGCTAAGATGTAGTTGGCCATCTACACAACTTTGCCCTTTTCTCCACTGTATTGCAATCTCTGGGTTGGTATATTTAGTTTGTGTGTGTTTGTGTGTGTGTGTGCTTGGGGGGGGATGCAGCCCCCCCCCCCATTGGTGGGTTTGGTTTAGTCAGTTGGGTTGCGGGGCAAGTATTTGTTTGCCCTTTAAGTATTCAGCGAATTGCGGAAGTGAATTTTGCTGAATATAGGTCGACGAAGTTGCGTTCGCTGGAAATGTTTTTCAACTAACTAATATAGACCCATTCATACAGGGTTACATATATTGCTAACATATTTAAGTATGATTGTAATTTTTTTGTATTGATTTATTATTATTCCTGTCTCTGCTATTTCTGTATTGCAATGTTTGCGCAATCCCCAGTGCAACAGTCTTGCCACATTATCATGCCTTTCTGTATCACACCCTGCGACAAGATGTGCAACCTTTTCTAGTTCTGTTTTAGACAACCCGTATTTGTCCATTTCTCCTAATGTTCTCAATAGACTTTGTAAACTAACATGTATGTAGCCCACTATCCTGGGTTATTATTGACTTTTCGTCTTTTGATTTCAGTTCACATTTCTGTAACAATTCCTTTGTCAGTCAAATGTTGGTCAGCATGAGTATATACCAGGTGATCTCTGTACTTGCCACTATATTTGTGGATTTTCCAAATGTCTACTGTGTGGCTGTTGAGATAAGTGGTCATTCATGCTCTGTTTTTCATGAGGATTGATAAGTGTCTCATGTTATAATGCTGTACTGGAAGTTAAAAAAAAAAATCCAGAAGTGTCATATTCTGATTGTATCTTGTAGTAGTCTATATAGATGCACTCTGATTTTAGAAAGGTTTGTCTTCTGTATATATTGCATCACATGTTAGGTGTGATGACAGAATGGCAGTTTTGACCAGGGAGGTGGTCTTGATGTTATTCCTGATGTGCCTGGAAATTGGGATTGCAGTATTTTGAGTCTTAGCTGTGAAGTATTATTGGAACAAGTCTTTCCCAGTAATTTGGAGGATTGAGACAGAACTCTGCGCTGTGCAATGTGTCTCACACAACCTGGGGGATCGCAGCTCATTGGTAAGGAATTCTTAGCCACCTTGGACTGCCTTCAAGTTCATAACTCACGTTATGAATTTTGGAGAGGTAGAGATAGAGATCACTTTCTGCAGGGAAGTTGAATATTTCACACCGTTTTACTTTTGCCACTTCATAAGGGACACAACAAGATTGGAATTGCTTTTATATCCATAGCTCCCTTCAAGTCCTTATGAGGTCATATGCACATTTTCAGTGACTGAAGGACTCTTCAGGATTTTCCACTTAAAGCATTCTTTTTCATCATTGCAGTGTTCTAGTGGATGCCAGATACCGACTGCCTGTATGGTCTGTGGAAATAGCACAATGTAAAATGCTGTCAGTCTTCAGCCCTGTTTGTTAGAGACACCAGAGAGAGAGAAGCTTCTGGCTTGCTTTGCTACCAGAAGGGTGGCAGGTTTAAAGGTTCATCAGGGAGAGACTACCTGCCTGGTCTGTTGTGTTGCTTAAATTGTAAGCAAGAACACCATTGCCTGGACTGGGAATTGGAAGACAGGATGCAGTGTAGACCTCCTGGTGGAAAGTCTTTTAAAGACCCTTTGTAGTCTGCAAATACTGCACTCACCCACACATACTTTGGGCTTTGTGCTTATTCCTGCCTTATGCTTATGTAAATAACAAGGAGTCCTGGCTGCCACTTTTGTTGTCCATTCTGGGGTGCATCTGCTGCCCATCCCCATTAGTTAATCAACCAGAGATTGTCTGACTAGCCTGATCTTGAGGAGGGAATCCGTAGAGCTGTTTCACCATGGGTCAGGGTTACTCAAAATTGAGGTCTGTCCTCCTAGGTCTTCCATAGCCACAGTAGTCTCAGATAACCCATGTTAAGTCCACCAGATGTACCAATTCAGATTTTATGGTTCTGGGTCTAGGTGTTTTAAATCATAGGTGTGGGAGTATTCTATTAAGGGAACTATGCAGAGCTTGAATAGCAGTTGTGGGCATATACTAAGGGGCATGGTCTTATGCCAACAATAGTCTCCTCTTAACATCTGCTTTTGGAGTTTCTTGTAGTTTGGAATGTGTTCCCATTTATAACTTGTTAGTAGTGTAGGTGTCAATTTTTTTTATTATTACTAACACCTAGTCTTAAGAAAGTGGGCTGTCTAGTTGTTGGAGAAGACTGGCAAGCTATAGGCTTCATACACTTCAGTACCAGGCAAGTGATGTCATTGTGGGTGATGACATCTAATGTGTTCCTGAACTTGAACTTCTGAGGAAAAAGTGTGAAATTGTGGTTATTGAAAAGGATGAACCCATTATGTTGATGTGTCAAGTAGATTTCCCTCATAGACCTAGTGAAACAACCAGAACTTAGCTGGTTATGTGAAATTTGTACTAGTTACTTGTTGGTTTTTGTCCTGCTTGTTGAAGTGACAGTGCTAGTAGTCTGTGTAACCATAGTTCTTTCTCGTATTTAGAAAGTGTTGAACTTACCATAATTAATTTGTGCTCTCACTTTTCTGTACCTGTTATATAAAATGAAGGAAGAATCCAAACTGTATCAACTTTCTTTTCTTATTGAAACAGATGACTCCAGTCTAGGCCTTCAACAGCCTTCAGGAACCATATCTTACCCTGCCATCAACAGCAGTCAGGAAAATGGTGGACCTTTGGCAGCAAAAGTACAGCTTTCTTCCAAAGGGCAGCCAAAACGAAATGGTGGGCAAGGAATTGAGGATGTGCGACCTAGTGTGGAGAGCCTACTTGATGAACTGGAAAGTTCAGTACCCACACCGGTGTATGTAATCTGATTATTTCATCATTGCTAAATTATTTTTCATTTTCCATGAGTCTGTTTACTCACTGCATTTCACCCATGTCTTATTACTTTGATTTTCAGTGCACTGCATATGTTATGAGTTTAAGTAGTTATCCCTCTTTGTGACCACATACATAAGTTACCATAACTACAGACATACACAAGTGCATTAGTCTGTGTGAGAGAGCATGAGTGTTTTTGCTAACATGTAGTGTGACTGTAGGTGCTGGCATCTTTATAGACCTGTACATTGGCATTTATGAAAAGGAATGTGCACATCAGTGTTTGGCAAAGCAGGGCTACCGTCCTCTTAGGTTGTGAAAACAGGTACTGCTCTCAGGTTGTGTAAACTGTAGTATGCAAATCAGTGTTTGAATGCAAAAGTACTATACTCGCTGCTCTGAATATGGATTCTGCCTGAAGTGCCGGACTGAGTAAGTGTACTGCAATAAGTATTTGGCTGAACCCAAGTACTGCTGTTGTTTTATGACTGAGTATGGTGGGTATTGCTGTCAGTGTTATGAATGTATGTAATCCTGCCATGTTTATGAACCTGGGTACTTTTGGAGTTTGTGAATGTGAGTACTGTCATTAACATTTGGTTTAACATATGTACTGCTGCCTGTGTTTCAGAAGATGTGGACTGCTGTCATTCTTTTGTGATCATGAGTACTGTAGAGAGTGTTAGTAAGAATGGGTGCTGGATGTTTGTGAGTGAAGGTGCTACAGACAGTGTTTGTAGTATGGGTGCTGCATATTTGTGACTGTGGATCCTGCAGGCAGTATTGGTAAGAATGGTTGTCTTATTTATTAGAGTGGATGTTGCAAGCCTTGTAAGTAAGAGTGGATGCTGCCATGCTGAAGGGCATGGCTGCTGCTGACTGTTAGTAAGACTGAGCATTGCCACATTTGTCAGTGTGGCTACTGCTGCTGTTGTTTATAAGAATGGGTGCTGCCACATCTGTGAGCATGGACACTGCAGCCACTTTTTTTTTTTTTTTTTTTTTTTATAACCTTTCCTCACCTAGCAACCATTGAGCTTAATCTCTCTGAGGTCCACTTATTTCCCTAGTTTTTCTCACTGTGGGAGGACTCCAAGGGAGGAGTGGTCACTACAAGTGCTGAGAATTATAGCTGTTATCCTATTGGGGTCCAAGAGATTGCAGTGCCCCTACACCCCTCCCCTTCCTGTTAGCCAAAGGTGTGCAGTGCTCACTGTACTCAGTCCTGGGATGGTTGAGTGCTTCTGCATAGGTATGATTGGTAGCTAGAGTACAAGCATTGTTTGTGTGATTCCCACTGTGAATAGCTGTTGCATGTACAGTGCATTTGTAAACCTCATCACAATGGGTGCTGCTGCAGCAGGACACAAACATCTGTACACCCCAGTTGGTGAACCCATTTCAGCAACTGACTGCCTTCCCTCTTTGACCAGCTACTCCAAAGTTCAGGCTGCTAACTAATCAAATTCATTTGAAGCACAGTCAGGGATTTATCTTGTGTGTTCAGCTGAGCATAGGTACTCTGTTAAAGATGGCATACCATGCATGAAAAGGAGGCAGAAAAAAGTACTTATTTTAGGGAAACTTTTTTTTCATTTGTGAGTATAGGTGCTGTTATCACTGACTGAGGATAAATAAGCCTGTCATTGTTTGTGTGGACATGGGAACTCTAGTCAGTAACTCTGTGTTGGGATGTCTATCATTGCTTAACTAGATGTTGGTACTGTCGTCAGAGACTAGCAGTGCATAGGTGCCACAGTTATGTCACTGTATGTGGTTGCTGCTGTCATGGAATGAGCCTGGTTACCACCTCTCATTCTTTACCCGTATATGGATATAGCCACAGGACCGGATTGTTCGCATCAACATGCGAGTTTGAGAAATGTTGTCAACATTTGTGTGTGTGTGAGTACATAAACCAGAAGGAATTCTGCAGATGTGTATATTTCTGAATTAGTTTCTGTGATGTGTACGTGCATCACTATTTTGACCATGTTTGTGCATGTATGTACTTGTTGGCACCTATAGTGGTTTGTGTGCTGTTAGGGTTTGTGAGAATGTACACTGGCCATTTTGTTGTCTAACGTGTGTATTTGTAATTGACTGGTGTCGCTGTTTAGTCATGTATAGTAGTATATCTAAATATCTACTTTGACTATGTGAATATATTTGCTGGTTACTCTGGGAATGTGTGCTTTCTCTCTTTCTGTCTCTGTGTTACCACTGTCTGTGTATTGCAATTAATAATAGAGGCTAATAAGTTGTGCTGTTATCATTGCCTACCTGTTGTCTGGTACCCTGACCACCTGTGCTCCCATGTATCTGTTTGGGTGTAGTCTGTCATTGGTGTTAGTAGTTGAGTGTGCTGGTATCACTCTGTGGATCTCATCATTGTGTGTGTTATGCTGCTATTGCTACATTTTGTTATTTCTACTGATTTTGGAGTTGGAGTATTTATGATGTTACCTCTGTATGCAAGTATGGCTACTGTCATTAGTGTGTGTAGATGCTGCACTGTGGGCATGTCTGCTGTTAACACAGTCTGTGGTTATTCATGTTTGTGTCAGTGTATGTGTCAGTGTATCTGTATATTTACTTCAGTTGTCATTCTGTGTGATCTTGACTGCTAGCAACCATGTCTGAAGGTATGTTTTCCATTAATGAATTATCAAGGTATATATCCTGACATTTCTGTTTGTCTGTGTGTGTCTGTTTGCATGCATGTGTGTTGCCATTGTCTTTAGATATAAAATGTGTACATACACATTTCTCTGCATGCATGCTGGTATCAGTAGTTGAGTATTTATGCCGTTACCACTGTAGGTAAATTGTTGATTTCAGTGTCTATGTACATATGGATTGCATATTATGCCACTGTCACACTCAGTATGGTGCTGATAGTGTCTGTGTGTGCTCCAGTATCTTTATCTGCACATATTTACACTACACCATTATCAACATAGTTGGGAGTGGTGATAGTGTTTGTAATTATGCCAGTATCTTTGTGGGTATGATGTTGATATTAGTGTTTATGGGTATGTGAGTCTGTATTATTGTGTGTGGATTTGCCTTTTCACTGTAAGTGTATGAGTACTGAAATTATTATCTGTGAGTAATTTTGCCATAATCACTGGGGGTATGAGTTCTGGCATTGTTTGTGGGTAGGAGTGGCAAAATTAGTGCCTCTGAGTATTTGTCAGTATCTCTGTAATACGTCAGTGTGTCCTGGTATGGTGAACTGCGGTGGTGATGCTGCGGTAGCGTAGTCGCCTCACAGTAAGACGTCGTCCTATTCGACTCTCGGCTAGAGCGTCTTCTGTGTGGAGACATGCGTGAATGGGCGTACCTTCGTTGAAGGTTGTGCATCAGGGCTGGCAACTCGGCACATAAAAATCTACTGCCAATCATTAGCGGACCGGAGTTCCGCTGTGGCGACCCCTAACCGGGAAAAGCCGAAAGACACAACAACAAGTGTGTCCTGGTATAACAGTCTGCAAGTGTTTATGGCATTATTACTGTGGATACAACTGCTGGTGTTAGTGTTTGTGGGTGAGTGTGCTGTATGAGGGTTGTGGATGTTTGGCTTTATTACTGTAGGTACAAATGCCGAAATCTGCCTCTGTGCATCTACTAGTATCAGCATCTGTAATCTGTCATTATCATTGTGGTTACAGGTACTGATGTTAACATTTATGGGTATCCGAGAGAATTTTTGCCAGTACCTCTGTGAGTATGATTCTGATGTTGGTGTCTGTGAGTGTGAATATTATTGCCATTATCACTCTGGGCACAATGCTGATGTTAATGACTTGGAGTGTGTGTTGTAACACTGTGTCAGTGTTTATGCCATTATTATCATGGGTATGATGATCTAATGACTGTCTTGTAAACAGATACCCTGTTGATGTTCATGCTCTACTTGTGTCTAGAGTTCACACAGTTTCTGATAAAGCTGTTACCATTACAGCGTTCTTGACCTTGACACAGTCAGAATGTTGTATATTTTATTGTGCATGCATGGATGTTTATGCAGTAATGAATTTTGAGGTACAACACTTTAACAGCACAAGTGCATGCACCTGCTAGTTCTCTGTCACACACTTAAATTGTACATATCTTAATCTGTGCTGTCATCCATAAAGTCCTAAATTCAGGTGCTTAAACAGCACAAAAGCATGTGTGTCAACGTGGCTGTCAAATTACAGTCCAGTGCTTGCAGTGGAGAGCAGTGAGGTCGAGTCAGAGGTTCAGTCTGGCTACTTAATGATGGAGGGAATGGTTGGCCTCCTTTGCAGCAAAATTAATCATTACAAAAAAGCAAAATTAATCAATACAAAAAAACAGCATATTTGAAGAAAATTACAGCCAGAGGCATCCAGATATGGAAAATTTTACAACAGAAAAACTAGGAAAACAAAGGGGGATTAGAAAAAAAGGATTATTAATGGAAAAGTTAAAGAAATAGAATGTGAAGTTATGGATTAGCTGTGAAGAGTTTGGTGCAGAAAATCCAACTCTGGTAAGATTGCAGCATGATAGAACAATGAATCCCCAAATTAATGAGAAACCAGTGGAATAGGAAGCATCTGATCAGTTACCATATGTAGATTTGGAGTTTACAGTAGGAAACCAGTACAGAAGTTCAGTTGGAGTCGCACAGCAAGGGATGGAACAGGAAACTGTGGCAACTCTGACGCAGTCAATGTTGTGGAGTGATAGGCCAGTGAGTTCCCATATGAAAGAGCAATGGGTGACCAGGATGAAGCTGAAGAGAATACGTCACAGAAAGATGTTCTGGAACTTTCTGTAGAATGTCTGCTTGAAATGGAAAACAAAGAATGCACCCTTAGTTTACAAGAAAATGATCTAAGGGAAGAGTAGATTTAATAGACCCAAAATCTTAGAGGTTTGGTAAAACAAATGAGCACAGTAATAGACTATTCACAGAAGTTTGTGTGATGTAACAGAAATAAATAGGATATATTGCTGTGTAGGTGGATTAGTAACATATAGTCTTACCACAAAAACAAAGGGCAATAAGGGAATGGAAGGGAAGAAATCAAATGCTATCATGAAAGTATCAAATAGAGAAACCTATAAAGCAGTAGAAGTGTCACTTTTAGAATACAAAAGAGGGAACAGATAAACGGAAATAGCAAGACTGATAAAAGCAACACGCAGTATGAGAAGAGACCAGGATGTATCATTGAGTATTGCAAATAAACTAAAGATACCAGCACAGGTAGATATGGAGATAAATATAAAAGAAAAGTGTAAAATAAGCAATTCATTGATGATCCAGAAATATTTTTTTATAGAGAACTGGGAAAAACAGGCAAAAGGAATAGAAATACTACCAAAAAATGAAAAAAAAAACAGACATGTTTTGGAGAAACCTCTATAAAGACCTTGTGGAACATCACAAAGATGCTGACTGGATAAAAGAAGTAAAAGAAACAGTAAGAAGTTCATATGTACAGATATTAAATCGGGCAAACTAATGGCCAGAGAAACTGAAACAAAATTGAGAAAAGCTCCTAAGTGGATAACCCCGGGGCCCAGATGCAGTACCTAACATCTGGCTAAGAGTATTAACATCTTTACACTAAGATTTAGTCTTGAGTAAGAACTATTTATATGCACACCCCAAACAGACACCAACCTGTTTAACAACAGGAAAAAAAGATACTCCTCCTTTAGAGTGAACCTGCAAGCTATCCTAAAAACTATAGACCAATGACTTATCTTCCAACAGTGTAAAAACTATGTACTGGAATTGATGCCGATAGAGTTCATAGTTATTTAGAATAAAACTTTATCATGGCACTAAAACAAAAGGGTAATAAAGTCATACGGAACAAAAGAGCATTTGTTGTTAAATAAAGTCATAATGGAGAATCTAAGTATGGCATGAATAGACTACAAAAAAGCATGTGACAGCATCCCACACTCTTGGGTAAAGGAGTGCTTGCAGATGTGTAAGGTACACCCTATTGGTTGATTACATTACAGTGACCATGAAACAGTCACAAACTACTCTGCAACTAAGCCATGATAAAGTACAAATTATTATCCCAGGGATAAAAAGTCAGAGGGCTATATTCCAGGGTGACTCTGCATCACAGCTTCTCTTTTGACTTGGTCTTAACCCATTAAGCTGTTTACGTAACAGATTAGGTCATGGTTACAGTTTGGCTCCCAGAAAACAACTAAGTGTAAAACTTTTTAACTCCTTTTTGTGGATGATTTAAAACTGTATAGTTTGTCAGATGAGGAACTGAAAGCACAGCTGCAAGTGGATAAAACTTTTTCAGATAGTGTAATTTGGTCTTCATAAATGTGCACAAGCTGCCTTTTAAAGCGGGAAAGCTGCAGCACTGCGAAAATACCAGTCTGTGAGAGGAATGTGAGACAAAGGAACTTGAGCAGGTGGGAATGTGTAAATTTGTGGGAACTGATGAAGAATCAATAATAAAACATGGACAAATGCGAACATAACATAGTAAGGAATATCTTGGATTAATATTAATATTGAAAGTAGCCCTGACATCTAGGAACCAGGTCCAAGCTATAAACCAATTTGCCCTTCCTGTTCTAACTTACAGTTTTGGGGTGATTGACTGGCCCAAAAGGTACTGGATCAGTTGGACAGGGAAGTAAGGAAAATGCTTCATGCTTATCAAATGTTTTATAAAAATCAGTGTATACCAAGTTTATATATTCCCCATTCCGAAGGAAGTATGGGCTTTCTCAAAACTGATTAACAGTATAGAGCTGCAATCATAGGGCTACATACATATCAGCTGATCTCTGAAAGATCCAAACATGAGGAAAGTTTCAAAACATTATTCCAGAAACACGTCAATAACTTAGCGCTTTCGTCCATGACATAAATGGACTTTATCAGAGTTGATTAAGTCCATTTATATTGTGGACAAAAGTGCAAAGTTTCAAAACATGAAGAGAACAAGTCTAAGATGACTTCCCCGCTTAGTTTAGTGGACGCATATCTGTGTCAAGTGGGAATGGAAATCAAAACAGAAGTAGACAAAAATCAGGCAGCAAATAAATGTGCCAAAAAATAATATAAAGTACCGGATAAGATGAGAAGGCAGGAAATGTGGAAAAGGCATAAATGTAGTTGAAATACAGAAGTCCTAGAACATCCTTACGTTGATCAGGATCCAATGCAAGAATGGTTAGAGAGGTGAATTTAATCCAAAAGATCAAAGGTTAATATTGGTGATTCAGACAGTAGACTGCATACATGTTGGTTTACAAAGTCCGTTGAACATGTTGGAGAAACAGACAAATGCAGGTTTTGTTAAACAGAATTGGAAACCGCCACACATCTTGTTGCCTGGGTATGATAAACTAATGGCAGATGGTCTGTATACTGAAAGGCATATTAATAATATGCCAAGACTGTTGCATTGGGGATTATGCAAACATTGCAATTTTGAAGTAGCTGAGAAGTATTGGAAATGTGAGCCACCAAGCATTATAGAAAACGATGGTTTATATTGCATGGGATCACACATTACCAAAAGTTACAATAAATAGATGCGAGAAAAACAGGTATAGTAGTGCATGAATAGAAGACAAAAGTAGCATTAATCACTGAAGTTGCTACATCCAGTGATTAAATGTCTTCTGTATTCTGAGACACAGAGTTGTAAAATACTGGGATTTGCAGGCAGAAATGAGAGCAATGGGGAGGAAGGACAGTTCCAATAGTAGTGGAAGCAATGGGTCTCATAAAAAAATTAGCAGTCTAGATATGCTACCAATACATACACCTCTGTCATAGGAATTGCAGGAGGAGTAAATTCTGTGCACATTGTGGATGCTGCGAAGAGCACTTTTGGCTGAAGTCAAAGACTGAAACAATATTAATTTCACGAAATTATACCTTGACTTGGGAATGGGTCCTTTCCTATCATGTTATTAGAAACCCAAAAGACTCGGAGAAATTTAAACCGAGGAGCAGTGAAGTCAGGTCAGAGGTTCAGTTGATGATGGATGTAAAAGTTGTTGGCCTACTTTGCAGCCAAGGAAATTGCAGTTATAGCAGTTCTTCATGCCGAGACTGGTGGGAGGATGTTCCTCTTAGCCCCAGGTGAGTTCGTAGGTTCATACTAGGCTATCTGCCCTAGGGCATTTATAAGCCTAGCCAGAGTGTGTTTGGCTTTCGCCACCCATTTTAAATGAATTTTGCTATGCCCTTTTTTCGAGGTTAGTATACTGTGCCTCTGTCTAACAGTGACACAGAAGTGATACCTGGGGTAAACCTACGATCTCCCATCCACTCATCAAGATTCCCCTTGAAGAGAGTCAGTGAGGGACTCTGCCTAACCTGGGCTGGGATTTTATTCCAGAGTGAAGGGAGCCTCTGTGTTATGAATCTGTCCCTCCAGCATGTCCTATTTATTTCACTGCTGAGGTTCAAGTCTCTCGAGCGTGCTCAATGGGATTTGGATTTTCTGAGGTGCAGCATGTCCATTAATTCCGGGTTGGACATGGCTTTATACGTCAGGCACAGATCGCCTCTGAGCAGGCGGTATGCCATTGTGTAGAGCTGGAGATGTTCTTCGTCTCACATTGCTGCAGTCATAACCTGTGGGTAGTCCGCTGTCCTCGATCGGCCCGAATACCAAAGAGCTGGGCTGGCGTCGGTCATTGTCGCCTAGAGTTGACGTCAATACGTCGTAGTACATAAGCGCATGACCGATGCCATATCCTCGGTCTTTCTTGCCACGTGGTCTGGAGCAGAAGCAGCGTTTGCAAGTGCCGTTCGGCGTTCTGAAATTTTCATTTATCGAGTTTCAGACCGAAGACCAAGTTGGGCTAAGTACCCCGTTGGGGAAATCTTTGTCTTTTCTTGCCTCAGTTATCCGGATGTCAGAAAAAGTTAATAATTGCATTTCTTGTGGGAAACAGATACCTCATAAGGATTTTCATTCTTTCTGTATTCCTTGCTTAGGGCCTGAGCACGACGTGGTCGGGTGTCGCTTTTGTGCTAGATTTAACAAGCGCACCATTAAACGGAGATTAGACTGTGCCAGGCTTGTTTTCGGTAAAAGGTGTAACTATAACATGCCGTCGGATCCTCCGTCGCCCGCTACCGCTAAAAAGCGTAAAGATAGATCTTTGAAGTCTAAACCGGATGAGTCGTCCGTTGCGGACGCCGGTTCTCTGAGCCTCGGTTGAATCTGTGGATCCTGCCGAGGGTTTGGCTGAATCCCATGGGGAACCTTTACTTTTACAGGAGTTGGCCTCTCAGGAGTTAGGCCCGGCTGAAGGTGCTTCTCAGGTGTCTGTAGTTCCATCTTTACAGAAGGTTATTAGGTCTTCTACTTCAGTGGCTAAAGCCCATGCTAAGGCCAAACCTTGTCATGTTGGCCCTGGTCATAGTTCTAGCTCTCCAGCCCCTGTTCCTAAAAAGCATATGTTAAAAATGGCTGAGGACTTGATTACTTTGATCAGGGTTCTATGCCCCCAGAGAAGAGGCCTAGGGTGGAGGCAGATTTAGAGGCATGGATCATTCCTCAGACTACTCTGATTCCTCAGCTGAAGAAATTCAGGAATTCCCTTCTTATTTAGATTCGGATGCAGAGGACTCCTGTCCTTCTGCTTCTCCTCCAGAGGATTTTTCTTTTTCTGAGACTTTACATTCCATGACGGAGCATTTCAAGTGGGAAGGTCAGGATTTTTCGGATTCTCGGAAACGGCTCAGGGAATTTTTGTTTCTGCCACAGCATAGGCCCTTGGCTATTTCTCCTGTCTTAGAAGTTGTTCAGGATGTTTTTTCTGAATCTTCCCTTAATCCTGATTCTTTACCTCCTGCCCCTGTTAAGCCAGACAGATATTATAGGGTTCCAGAAGCACACAAGTATTTGTACAAGAGTCCTAGAGCTGATCCGGAAACTATTACTCAAGGTCCGAAGGGTATTAGGGCTTCTGTGGCTAAGAATCCAGTTCCTTTGGATAAAGATTCTAGAGCTTTAGATAGATGGGGGAAAAAAGTGTACACCTCCTCTACGTTAGCTATGAGGGCTTTGAATTGCCAATTTCATATGCTGAAGTATCAGAATTTTTTGTTAGGTCAATTGAAATCTAAGGTGGATGCTTTATCTGAGGGTATAGAGTGTAAGGAGCTCCAGGAGTTGGTTCATGCATCAGATCAAGTTGGCAAGCATTCTTTGCAGTGTGGTTTCGATGCTCTTCAGGCTGCATCCAGGGTGGCTGCTACAGGTTCAGTTATTCGTAGACATGCCTGGCTTAAGGATCAAAATTTGTCAGAGCATGTTAAGGCTCGGATTTTGGATGCTCCTCTTCAATCTGAAGTACTTTATGGTCCTTCTGTGGAATCAGTTTTGAAAAAGATGGAAGATTAGGCTAAGTCTATGCAGACGGTCAAAGATTTTATGCAGGTGCAGCCCCCTAAGTTTAGTAGGAATTGGCCTGCTAGAGGATGGTCTTTTCCTTCTTCGGATTATCAGTCTAAGGGCAGGTCTAGGCGTGGTAGAGGCAGAGCTCACGCTCAGGGTTCTTTCAGACCTAGGACTTGGAGTTCTCCTGCACAGTCTTCTGGTGAGGGCAGGGGTCAGCCTTTTCGTAAACAGACCCAATGACCTGTATCTTCCGCTGCCAGACCCTTCTCTACTGGCAGCTCCTCTAGGAGGAAAGTTGGGACTTTTCAAACAAAACTGGCATTTGGTCACCCAGGACAAATGGGTGTTGGATATAATAAATCACGGGTACAAGTTTTGTTTTCACACTTTTCCTCCTTTCAAAGGCATGCCGGATGTGCCTCCTCAGCAAAGGATGGAGGCTCAGGAGCAAATTTCTTTACTTTTACAGATGGGGGCAATTCAGGTGGTCCCTCCATCAGAAGTAGGCCTAGGTTTTTATTCCCGTCTATTCCTAGTGCCAAAGAAAGGAAACACTTGGAGGCCAATTCTGGATTTGTCCATTCTCAATACCTACCTAGACATTCCAAAGTTCAAGATGTTAACATTACAACAACTTCTGCCTATGCTGGGCGAAGATCACTGGATGGTAACCCTGGATCTCAGAGGCCTATCTTCACATCCCTATCAGGCCCAGCTGCAGGAGATTCCTGAGATTTCGGGCTGGTACTTCTCATTATCAGTTCTCTGCATTGCCCTTTGGTTTATCTACTGCGCCCAGAGTATTCACAAAAGTTCTGGCTCCTGTAATTGCTTTTTTCAGACAGAGAGGAATACAAATTTATCCTTATCTGGACGATTGCCTGATTCTTGCTCAAAACAAAGACAAGTTACTACAACATCTCCAGTATGTAATGGCAGTTTTAAGGTGCCTAGGGTATTCTGTGAACGAAATAAAGTCCAGTCTAGTGCCCTCTCAGGACATGTGCTTTCTGGGTGTGAGACTGAATACAGCTTCTCAGATGGCATTTCTGACCCCGGACAAACAAAGAACTCTTCATCTATACTTCCAGCAGTTATCAGTAATGTCCAGGCTGACTGCAAGGACAGTCCTTCAAGCCTTGGGGTTCATGGCATCTTGCATTCTAGTACTTCCCAATGCCAAACTGCATATGAGGAAGCTACAATGGTATCTCAAAAGTGTGTGGACTCAACACTGCCACGGTTTGGACACTGTCATTCGGATTTTACCTTGCATCCAGAAGGAATTCTTGTGGTGGGCACAGGAATGTCACCTAAACAAGGGACTCTCTGTGACCCGACCAGAGGCGAGTCAGATCCTAACGACGGATGCCTCGGACTTGGCTTGGGGAGCACACTTCAATGGGAAATGGATACAAGACATGTGGCCTCCCAAACTACTACATTTGCATATCAACATGAAGGAGATCTTAGCAGTCCAATTTGCTTTGATGGCCTTCAAGGACCTACTTCAGCCGGGACAGGTGTTGATTCAAACAGACAACACAACAGTCATGTGGTACATCAACAAGCAGGGGGGAACCCATTCCTACCGTCTTTGCAGACAAGCAATGATTTTGTGGGAGACTGCTCTGAGTTTGCAAATCAATCTTCAAGCATGGTTTCTGCCAGGAGCACAGAACTCCCTAGCAGATGTATTGAGCAGGCAAATTGTGGATCCCCACGAGTGGAAACTGGATCCTCAGGTATTCAAACAATTGACCGTGGCTTGGGGAACTGTTCGCTTCTCCACTGAATTTTCAACTGCCAAAATTTTGCACAAAGATGTTCCACCCAAATGCTTGGAAAGTGGATGCTCTATCTTTCAGTTGGAACAATCTTCACGTTTATGCTTTTCCTCCTCTGCCTCTTCTTCCCAAGGTACTCTGGAAAGTCAGGCGGGACAAGCCTTGCATGATTCTAATAGCACCAGATTGGCCACGTCAGCATTGGTATCCTCTGCTGAGGAGTTTAATTCAGGAGCCTCCTTGGCTTCTGCCACAGGTTCCTCATTTGTTATCCCAGTCAAACAATCATTTTCTCAATGTTCGGGTGCAGTCCCTGCATCTAACAGCCTGGCGTATTCGGTGATGGAGCCGGTGGGGTCTCAGCTTCCTCAACAGGTTTTAGATGTCATTTTGGAAGCCAGGCGGCCTAGTACTAGAAAAGTTTATGCTGATAAATGGAAGAGATTTTTTCTTTGGAGCACAGCAAAGGGCTTTGATGTTTCAGTGCCTAATTTGAGTTTTGCACTACAGTATCTTACTGAATTACTG
The DNA here is from genome assembly GCF_019279795.1 of Protopterus annectens. NCBI lineage: Eukaryota > Metazoa > Chordata > Ceratodontiformes > Protopteridae > Protopterus > Protopterus annectens. The sequence goes on from NC_056733.1 coordinate 629,451,390, forward strand.
GACAAGGGTTTGTCATTCTCTTCTGTGAAGGTTCATGCTGCAGCCATTTCTGCTCACTATGATTGTGACCCTCCTTTATTTTCTCACCCTTTGTTCAAACAATTTCTTAGAGGGGCAAAGAATATAAGACCCCCACGTAGAGCTCCTACTCCTTCCTGGGATCTCAATTTTGTTTTGGAGAAACTTACTTTACCTCCTTTTGAACCTGCAGCTACGTCTGAATTGAAGTTTTTGTCTTGGAAGACTGCTTTTTTGTTGGCCATTACTTCTGCTAGGAGGTTATCTGAATTGCAGGCACTCATGGCAGTTGAACCCTTTCTGATATTCCATAAGGATAGAGTTTCTTTGCGAACTAACCCTACTTTTATGCCTAAAGTGATTTCTAATGTGGCCTTGAACCAGTCTATTTATTTGCCTACTTTTTATGCTGATCCCCAAAATAAGGGGGAAAAAGACTTGCATTCTTTGGATATCCACAGGCAGTTACGTTATTATTTGAGCAGAACTAAGGAGTTCAGACAGACTCAACAGTTATTTGTTTCTTTTGCTTTGGGTTCACAAGGGAAAGCTGTTTCAAAGCAGACTATTTCAAAGTGGATTGGTCAATGTATTGCTTTTTGTTATTCTCATCATGGGAAGAATGTTCCTGCTGGGATCAGACCTCATTCTACTAGGGCTACTGCCACATCTACTGCTTTTTGAGGGTGTAGCTACTAAGGATATTTTGGAGGCAGCTACTTGGAGTTCAGTACACACTTTTACTAAGCATTACCATCTCCCTCTTTATTCCAAGTCCAGGGCTGGGTTTGCCACTGCAGTTTTACAGGGCATGTTAGCAGCTCCTAATGCTATTTAGTTTGCCAGCCTCCCTTTTCCTTTGCTTTGGGATTCTACCCACAGGTTATGACTGCAGCAATGTGAGACGAAGAACATAGTACAGTTTTGTACCTACCATAAATGTAGATGTTCGAGGATCTACATTGCTGCAGTCCAATTATCCCTCCCTCCTTCCCCTCTATAGTTTGTGGTTGCTGTGTTTTTTTAGGATTATCTTTATTTCCACACTGGTAGTTGTTGGGCGGTTACTATTTTGGCTCTGGCCTTCTTTCATTCTTAGGCCTTCTGACATCTGGGGCAAGAAAGACTGAGGATGTGGCGTCGGTCATGCGCTTATGTACTACGACGTATTGACGTCAGTCTAGGCGACAATGACCGACGCCAGCCCATCTCTTTGGTATTCGGGCCGATCGAGGACAGCGGACTACCCACAGGTTATGACTGCAGCAATGTAGATCCTCGAACATCTACATTTATGGTAGGTACAAAACTGTACTTTTCTTTAACCGGGCAGCATATGGCATCTGTTTCAGCCCTTTGATCCTCTTGGTGAGGTACTTTTGGGGTCTTTCCAGTTGCTGCAGGTGTCTGGTAAGGTACATCCCAAAAGGGGCATTGTACTCAATTATGGGCCTGATGAGGGATGAGTAAAGAGGCACGATGACCTCCCCTGATCTAGATGTGAATCCCTTCATGATTAGGTGGGTTATATAAAATGTTTTTCTAACCACTTTGGCCACGTGAATTTCAAATAAGAGATTGCTATCAACTTGGGTCCCCAGGTCCCTAATTACTTCTTCCGTACCTAATGGATTACCACCTATGTGCTAATTTGTGGGCACTTTGTTTTTGCCAAAGGGGATGACTATACACTTTTTGGCGTTTAGCTTGAGGCCATGGCTCTGGCACCAGTTGTCTGTTTCTATGAGGCCCTTTCTTAGGATGCTTGTGTCGGCTGGAGAGTCGATTATGGCGCCTAGTTTGCAGTCATCTGTGAACTTGGTCAGCCACAGTCCTTCCGTGTTGGCCTGTACCTCCGAGAAATATATACAGAACGAGAGAGGTCCCAAGACTGAGCCTTGTGGGACGCCACTTGTAACTGGTTTGGAGTCTGACATGGCTCCAGCAATTCTAAAAATGTGGGTTCTGTCCTTGAGCCAGTTTTCAACCCATCTAGTGACATAGGGGTTTATATTTAAGCTGGTGAGCTTATCTATAATGCCCGAGTGGGGTATTGTATCGAAGGCTTTTGTGAGGTCCAGGTAGGCTGTGTGGACCACGTTCCCCTCGTCAATGGCCTTGGTGACTGTTTCAAAGAAATCGACCAGGTTTAAGAGGCAGGATCTGCCCTTAACAAAGCCAAACTGGGTAGGATCCAGTGTCTGTAGGTCCCCAATATCTTTATTTATGAGGTCCATTATGATCCTTTCCATAGCTTTGCAGACCAAGCTAGTCAGGCTTATGGGGCGATAGTTTCCAGGATCCGTTGAGGCACCACCTTTGTGGAGAGGGACCACTGTTGCTGTATGCCACTCTTTGGGTACATATCCTGTAGTAAGGCTGAGATTGAACAGTAGTTTTATGTTTGGGTTTAGCTCTTCTTGGAGTTCATGTAGGACGCAGCCCGGGACACCGTCTGGTCCCATTGATGCTGTGTTTTTTGCTTTGGAGAGGGCGGCTCTTACCTGAGCATCTGAGATGTCAGGGGGGCAGCACTCTGCTGGGATAGATATTTGCCCTTTTGGTGGGGAGGGGGTGGAGTTTGCACTGAACCTGTCAGCTAGGATGTTGGCAATGTCTGTGGGTTCGGTGTATTTTTTGTCATTTTGGACTAATTCTGAGCATATCTGGGAATTCCCACCCAGGTTCCTAACATAACTAAAGAAAGCCTTGTGATTATCCTTAGTGTCCTGTGCAATTTTTCTCTCGAAGCTGGCCTTAGACGATTTTATGAGTGCCCGTAGTTTTTTGCTAATACTGATCAGAGATGCCTTCCCTTTTTGGGATTTTGCTCTATCATGTAGTAGCTTCCTCCTTCTATTGTATAGTTTGTTTATGGCTGGGGTCCACCAGACAGGACGCCTGCCTTTGGAGGATTGGGTCTTGGTTTTATTTGGGATTGCATGATCCATGCATTCCTGAAGGTGTTCATAGAATGCGTTTATAAAGGATTCTTCTGTCTGGGCCGTATTTTCCACAGGCTCGGGGGCTTTGAAGGATTCCACCTCTGTTTTGAGGAGTGTGAAATTTGCTTTAGAGAAGTTTTTCACTGTGGCTTTCTGGGCAGGAGGTGGGGTCGGGATGTGAAAATCCAGTGAGATTAGTTTATGGTCTGATCTTACCAGTGAGGGATACACTTCTGGTCTGGAGCATAGAGCCCCCATGTTGGTGATGATCATGTCCAGTATGTTTTCCCCTCTTGTGGGAGTGGTAACAAGTTGTTCCATAGCATTTGAGTTTATAAATTCTAGGAACCTTTGGGCTAGGGTGTTGGAGCTAGAGTAATGCTCCCAGTGTATGTTTGGGTAGTTGAAGTCACCCAATATAATGGTGTTTGGAGAGACCTTCATATTTTCCAGTGTTCTCAGGAAGGCCGAGTGGGGTTCCTGGGTTTGGGAGAGTGGTCTGTAGCCAGTTATAAACTGGAAGGCAGTTTTACCCACTGTTAGTTGCACATGGATAGTCTCTGATGCTTCATGCTGTGCCACCAACCTGGAGGTGTGGGTATCTTTGACGAATATTGATACTCCCCGTCCTTTTGTGGTTCGGTCCAAGTTTTGGGGCCGAAAAGCACGGTATGAGGTATAACCTGGTAGTGCTGGGGTGCTCTCGGGAGCCTTGAACCAGGTTTCTGTTACTGCACAGATATCGATGTTCTCCATACTAAGGAGAGTTTTGAGTGTGTGCATCTTGAGGTTTAGACTTCTGGTGTTGAATAGCATTACTCTTAGATGTCCTTCAAGGATGCATCTGCAGTCCTTACAAATGGGTTGTCCTGTCGTCAGGCAGCCCTTCGGTTGGCCGGATTCCAAAGTCTGGGTCTGGCTTCGGCTGGTGTCGCACTTCACCCGACGTCACTGTGGCAGTTATTCGGGTATAAAGGCATCAGCCGACGCCATTTTCCCCAGTCTTTCTTGCCGCGTGGCGCCCGAAGCAGAAGCTGTTCGCAAGTGCCGGTCGGTCAGATCCAGAGATTACTACTACCGAATACTACTTCGAAGACTTCTATAAAGCTAAGTACCCCGTTGGGGACTCTTTCTTGCCTCAGCCGATGTCAGAGAAAGTTAATAACTGTTTATCTTGTGGGAAACAAATACCTCATAAAGATTTCCACTCCTATTGCATACATTGTTTAGGCCCAGACCACGACGTAGCAGCTTGTCTAGCCTGTGCTTCTTTTAACCGACAGATGCTTAGACGTCGGTCGGACTTTGCTGAGCAGATTTTCGGCTCCGATTTTGCCTACATTATGCCGTCGGATCCTCTGACTACGCAAATAACCAAAAAACGAAAAGAAAAGGACCGACACTCGCGGTCCGCGGTTTCGGCCGAAACCGCGGTTAAGCAAACCTCGAGTGTCTCTGTTTCGTCCGAAACCGAGCAAGCGGTTCTTTCTTCAGCCGATAACTTGCCTTCTACCGAGGCCTCTTCTAACCTGGTAGAAACGGCTTCTGAAATCCAACCTTCTGTTGCGGTTTCACAGGATTTATCAGACACCATTCCTCTGGATATCTCTACCCCTGCACGTGGAGCTGCTAGGCCTCCTCCAGCCCATGTCTATTAAGGCCTTTGCCAGGGCCAAAGCATCAAAACCTGTGCCTGCCAAGCCCCCCTCTCTCAGGCCCAGCACCAGCTCCCATATGCTTTCTTTGGCTGAGGATCTCATCTCTTTAATTCGTGGAGCCCAGCCTCATCCAGACAGGGCCTCTCTCCTCCTCCAGAAAAGAGGCCTAGAGCAGAGCCCCCTGAGCCAGTATCCACAGATGATTCCTCTGATGACTCAGAACATACAGACCCTCCTGAGGCTTCTTATTCTCCTTACGAAGACTCTGATGCTGAGGAGTCCATCCCTTTAGCCTCTCCTCCTGAGGAATTTTCCTTTGGGGAAACCTTGCATGCTATGAGGGAACAATTTCAGTGGCAGGGCCAACATTTCCCAGACGCTAGAAAAGGCTTAGGACCTTTCTACATTTGCCACAGCATAGGCCTTTAGCTATACCTCCAGTTCTCCCTGTTGTTGATGATGCATTTAATGATGCTTGCACTGCTCCTGATTCTTTACCTCCGGCTCCTGCTAAGCCCGATAGGTACTACAGGGTCCCGGACACTCATCACCACTTATATAAGGCTCCTTTTGCAGATCCAGAGACTATCTCCCAGGGTCCTAAAGCTGTAGCAGCTACTTCTTCTAAAAACCCCCTCCCCTCTGAAAGGGAATCCAGGTCCTTAGAGAGATGGGGTAAAAAAGTTTACACCTCTGCTACTTTGTCAGCTAGAGCTTTGAACTGCCAATTTCATATGCTTCAATATCAAGAGTTTATGCTTGACCAGTTGACTAAAAAGCTGTCCTCTGAAGAATCTTTAGATAAAAAGTATGTTCAAGAAATGGGGCAAGAGTTCCTATGGTGGGCTCAGGCCTGCCAATCAAACACAGGATTGCCCTTCTGCAAAAGTCAACCAAGACAAACCATCACGACAGATGCCTCAGACCTCGGTTGGGGGGCACACATGATGGACAAGTGCATTCAAGGCCTATGGACTCAAGACCAGCTGCATCTGCACATAAATCTAAAAGAAATGATGGCAGTAAAATTGGCAATCCAGGCATTCAGACCTTTTCTCCAAGAAGGCCAGTTGATGATAAGGACAGACAACACCACAGTTATGTGGTACATCAACAAACAGGGAGGCACACACTCATACCCTCTATGCCGGCTGGCACTGGACCTATGGGATGTGGCTCTGAGCTACAACATTCAGTTACAGGCAATTTATGTACCAGGGAAGGAGAACATTCTAGCAGACATATTAAGCAGAACTACAACAGATGCCCACGAATGGATGCTGCATCCGGACATCTTCAAAACCATCACAAGAGAATGGGGATTACCACAGATAGACTTGTTTGCATCCCCATTCAATCACCAGTTGAAGAAATTCTGCACAAGGACTTACCACCCACTTGCTTGGAAGGTGGACTCCCTATCTTTCAGTTGGAAAAACCTGACAGCATACGCATTCCCACCACTTCCTTTGATGCACAAGGTGCTTCTGAAGATCAAAGAGGAGCGTCCGAGGATCATTCTGATAGCCCCAGACTGGCCAAGACAACATTGGTATCCACTGCTGAGGAGCATGTCCCGCGAATAAATATAGACACTGCCACTGATCCCATTACTGCTAACACAGAACAACTACAACATCCTGCATCCAAACCTAAAAACTCTGCAGCTAACTGCCTGGAACTTTACATAACAGCAATTAACCCAAATTTATCCCAAAGGGTTAAAGACATAATCATGGAGGCTCGTAGACCTTCAACAAGAAAGAATTATGCAGCAAAATGGAAAAGATATCTCATCTGGAATACTGCAAAGGGACAAGATGTGACACTGGTGAACATAGCCAACATCCTGGAGTACTTGGCGGAGCTCTTCCATACAGGCCTGTCCTACTCTTCCATCAAGATACATGCATCAGCTATTTCAGCAGAATACAGCTTGGATCCTCCTGTCTTCTCGCATCCTCTGCTCAGACAGTTTCTGAGAGGAATTAAAAATGTAAAACCTCCCAGGAAACCTCCATTGCCAGCATGGGACTTGAACTTTGTGCTAGAAAAACTGACTCTTCCTCCTTTCGAACCAGCAGCAACAGCAGAATTACAATACTTATCCTGGAAGACTGCTTTCCTGCTGGCAATAACTTCAGCAAGAAGGGTCTCTGAACTACAGGCATTAATGGCAGTGCAACCCTTCCTGATCTTCCATCAAGATAGTGTCCATGAGAACAAATCCTACATTTATGCCTAAGGTGGTATCCAGAGTCTCTTTAAATCAGGCTATCCACCTTCCTACATTCTTCCCCAACCCACAGAACAGGAGAGAAAGGCTCTTACATACCTTGGATGTACACAGACAATTACGCTACTACCTGGACAGGACAAAAAACAATAGAAAAACTGACCAGCTTCTGGTAGCATATGCAACAGGAAAGGAAGGAAAACCAATTTCTAAACAGACAATCTCCAAATGGATAGGAAATTGCATTAGATTTTGTTACTCCTACCATGGAAAGAAAACTCCAGAGAACATCAGGCCTCACTCCACAAGGGCTACTTGCCACTACCACAGCTTTCTTACGAGGAGTGGCTACCAAGGACATTATAGAGGCTGCTACTTGGACCTCCGTGCATACATTTGCCAAGCATTACAACTTACCTCTATACTCTAGATCCCGTGCTGGTTTTGCCACTGCTGTTTTGCAAGGGATCCTAACTACACCATAATATCTTCTCATTTCCTCCTCCCCTAGTTTAGCTATGGTATTCTACCCATTTGTAAGGACTGCAGATGCATCCTTGAAGGACATAGTACAGTTTTGTACCTACCATAAATGTAGATGTCCGAGAGGAATGCATCTGCAGTCAGGATTACCCACCCTCCTTCCCCTCTGAGGTACTCCTAGGGTATTTGCCAATCTTTATCTAGCTTGGGGGGGATCTATTATGGTGTATTTGTTTGTATATATGTACATACATGCTTATTTTGTGTGTTTGCTCTCTACTATTTGGAAACTTTGACATTTATCCAAATTTAGCCATCCAAGAGGGCACCTGGCATCTGGGGCAAGAAACACTGAGGAAAATGGCGTCGGCTGATGCCTTTATACCCGAATAACTGCCGCAGTGACGTCGGGTGAAGTGCGACACCAGCCGAAGCCAGACCCAGACTTTGGAATCTGGCCGACCGAAGGGCTGCCTGACGACAGGACAACCCATTTGTAAGGACTGCAGATGCATTCCTCTCGGACATCTACATTTATGGTAGGTACAAAACTGTACTTTACTTATCCCTTGTGATACCTATGGAGATGGGTTTGTCATTTGAGCCTTGCCTAAAAAAGGCACTATGTGGGGTGGCAAGAGCCTTTGCCAATATCCAAAAGCTCAGGGGTGACAGGTGCAAGCTGTCCCTAGCGAAGCATCGTGGCTTGTCGAGCATGTCATCCCAGGCTGACGGGCATTGGATCCCCTTTGAATGACACCAATACTTAAGCCAATTGTTGAAATTGATCATCTTGTCTTCATATTGTGGCATCATTCTTGGTGAGGGTAAGATGCTACTCAAGGTCAGGGTCATACTGGCCTGGGCTACATGCTCAGAGAGCTCCTCTATGTCTCTTTTCATGTAGTCCAGGGAGGTACGTCTCGGGTCATTCACACCAGCATGGACAATGACTGAATCATGTTTGTACTTGCCTTGGAGTGACCTGACTGTTCGGCACACTGGCTTTGTGAGCTATGTGTTGCACGTGTTTTGTTTTGGGGTAGCAGTTGCTTGGGTGTCTGCTTTGGAGGTCTCTGCTGCTTAGGCAAATTTTTATTTAGAGCCTCAGAGTATGTTTTTGTGTGTTTGTGTTTGGTTTGCTGTCATGGTAGGTCTATGTGAGACTGGAATTGTAGTGAGTGTGGTTTCCTTCTCCTCCTGACTGGTTATGCCAGTGCTGATTTGAGAAAGCTTAGCCTCCAGTTTGGCTATATGGTTGCATCTCTCACATGTGTTGGAATTTGTTGGGAGGAGGAGAGGGTTGTCTGTGTACATGAGGCAGTTGTAACATTGCCTCAAGATTCCCCAGATTCACCAGCTGAACCAGAGAGGAGATTGACAACTGACCTTTGGACATGCTAGAATAGTATCGGGAATTCCTTTATAATTGAAAAAAATGGGCCAATGGGGAACAAGGTACTCAAGGGAAGTTTGTGAGGGTGTAGTGCTTTTAATTTTTTAGTGCTGATTTATATATTTGCTTTAGTGAGCAAGTGCCAGGCTTTAGAGTAGGAATAGGGTGTTTATTATGAGAACCAGATCAGTTCTAAGGGAAAAAGTGAAGAGCAGACTTTGTGGAGCCGAGAATGGTTTAAACCCAATTAAGCGGAGCTGCCCAATGCTGCGCTATGCGCAAAATCGAGCAAAGCTGCGCCAAAGCGGGTTTTATATAGGGGGACTTGAAAGAGCTAGAAATTGGCCCAAAACGGCCAATAGACTACCAGATTCTTGTGCTGGGAACACTCCTCCAGGGATAGATAGGCTGCTCTAAGCTCCCCACTGCCACTGGTGAACAAAGAAGCCTCCCTTTATCCAAGAAAGGAAATGGGCAACACAGGAACTTTTCAAAAGTCCAGAATACAGCAAAGCCTGTATTTGGACTACTCTAGGTCAGGAAAGACAGGAAACAATATTTTTTTTTGTTTTTTTTTCTTTTTTGCAACAAACAGGAAAATGCAATAAATATGTAGCACAGGCTAGCGCACTTGAGTGTGTAGCCTCAACAGGTAAATGCAACAGACAGGACAAAGTTTAAAAGTGCAGGTGCAAAAACAACTTTAAACAGTTTAAAACAGTTCAAGAAGCAGAAATACTTGCAGTTTAGCTAGATCGGACAGTCGCCCAGGTAGAAGCAGGAAAAAAACACTTTTATCAGGTTAGCAGTCACTCTTTTAGCCTCTCTGCTGCTAGCACCACTCTGCAGGACCACGAGGAGCTTGGCTGAGTAGTAACAAGTGCAAAAACCGCGCCAAAGCGTGTTTTATACAGAGGGACTTGAAAGAGTTAGAAATTGGCCCAAAACGGCCAATAGACTATCAGATTTTTGTGCTGGGAACACTCCTCCAGGGATAGATAGGCTGCTCTAAGCTCCCCACTGCCACTGGTGAACAAAGAAGCCTCCCTTTATCCAAGAAAGGAAATGGGCAACACAGGAAGTTTCCAAAAGTCCGGAATACAGCAAAGCCTGTATTTGGACTACTATAGATCAGGAAAGACGGGAAACGAGGATAATTTTTTTTTTTTTTTCTTTTTTGCAACAAATAGCAGGAAAATGCAATAAATATGTAACACAGGCTGGCGCACTTGAGTGTGTAGCCTCAACAGGTATATGCAGCAAACAGGACAAACTTTAAATTACAAACGTAAAAGCACGCCAAAGCTGGCTTTAAAGCAGGGGGTTAGAAAGCGATAGGAAATAGCCCAAAACGGCCAATAAGCTACAAGTCACTGGGCTGGAACCACTCCTCATGGGACAGATAGGCTGCTCTGAGCTCCCCACTCTCACTGGTGAACAAAGAAGCTTCCTCCTATCCAAATAAGGATATGGGCAACACAGGAACTATGACACAGCCCAGAGATCAGCAATACCTGAAGACTGGACTATTCTAGTTCAGTAAAGGCGGGAAACTAGGATATATATATTTTTTTTACAAAGCAGAAATTAGGTACAGAAACACAGTAAATGCTTTAATTCGGCTAGCGTGCACTTGAGGTGTAGCCTACCAGTTAAACTAAGCAGCTAAAACACACAAACCCTTCAGATGCAGTGCAACCTAGAGCACTTGAGTTGTAGCAATATTAAAGCAATTACAGTTATAATAAATGCTCTGAAATATACTCTATATTTCCAAAATGTTTGAGAAGCATAGTCAGAGCACAAGGAGATTCAGGCAAAAAAAATAATTTTTTTTTTTTTGAAAGGGAAAAAGGAGAAACAGAAGGCCTTATCCAATGTTCTCTCTGTATTATGTAGAATGAGCTAATGACAGTAGACTGGGAGGAGTGTCACAGATCAGATTTACAGTAGGGGCGGGCAACTGCAAAGTCACCAAGTATAACAGCAAGACACCAACTGAGAGGGGGGGACAAAAACAATAGCCTACAGACAGTAAGCACTAGAGAAAGCCACAAATGAAAGTTTTTAAACAGATAAAGATTTGTAAAGATACAGAATGCTTTTAACTGCAAACAAATCAGTTACTTGTGCAGATTAGTTAATAGCAATAAAATACACTCAAAAACTAAAAAGCAGGCAATAAAAGTGCTATATATTAATTGTTAGAAACAATAATCTGTATAAATCGAAAAAAAAAACAGGATACTTGTATATCTCAGCTAACAGTTGTGGTCAGCAACTCTCATCCACTCTGCTCAGTGTGTACAGACAGAAACCCTATCAAAGTTAGGGCTTAAATACCAGAACAACAACTTTTTTTTTTTTTTTTACAAAAACATAAAAGAACCAGCCCCCACTAGCCAGCAGACAATTAACACAATCTAGCCAAGTTAAAGAAAGGCTTCAGCTAAAAACAATAGCCTACAAGACAGTAAGCACTAGAGAAAGCCACAAATGAAAGTTTTTAAACAGATAAATATTTGTAAAGCTACAGAATGCTTTTAACTGCAAACAAATCAGTTACTTGTGCAGATTAGTTAATAGCAATAAAATGCACTCAAAGACTAAAAAGCAGCCAATAAAAGTGCTATATATTAATTGTTAGAAACAATAATCTGTATAAATAATCGGAAAAAAAAACAGGATACTTGTATATCTCAGCTAACAGTTGTGGTGTAGCCATTGGAACAAATACTTAAAAAAATAAAGCTAGTCTTAACCTTCTCAAAGGAATTCTAACGTATTCAGCCTCTCTGCCCATCAAGACTATGCACATGGCAAGCTTACCCTCAGTTGGTGTGGGTTCAAGCCCAAACTGGTTCTCAGTTTTGATTGAGCATGAAGGGATGGAGAAAGTCATGCTTTCAGCACCTAGTGTTGGCACACAACCTGAAGTTGTCACTGTGCATCTATATGATTGACTGGAGTTTGTGGTCAGCCAGACTAATCCTGGGAAGTTGTCTCTTGAGTCATCTGACACAGATTGATGATATTCTGAGCTGTGAGACTCCACCTGGAAACTAGCCTACAGACTCGTATGGACTTGCAGGTCCCATTTATGAACATTGTAGTAGCTTTTTGCCATGCCCGAGGACCTGGAAATTAAAAAGCTTTAGTGCATTGTTGAGTGTAGGAGTGCAGTTAGAGTTCGGTGTGAAGTATGAGCCAAGAAAGGTGCAGATATCTTAGACTGTGCTGTGAGGAGATGGAATGATATATCGCTGCTTCTCAGTCTTTCAACAGTTGGTCCCTATCTGGCAAAAAATTGCCTCCTTACGATCTCATGTCAGATGTTAATAGGGGTATGTTATTTTGTTGCCTTTGAGATTCTGTGTGATTGTTTTGGAGACTTAACAAGGTGAGTCCACTCCCTATCCATCTGCTTCATCTCCAGATCACCATTTCTGTGGTGAGTGTGCCATATGAGTGGTTGTGGGCATTTTCTTTATTACCATGTAAGTGCAGCCACAGTAATGACAGATAATTACAGACACTAATACCAATACACATACAGAGGCAGATTTTAGCACTTGTGCGCTTACAGTAATAGACAAACACCTGCAACCACTCATGTGGCGTACTCGCCCACAGAAGGGTCTGGCAGGAGTTTCTGAGGAAGATGTCTGAAAACTCCTGGTTTACCTCTGTTGGAGCTAGTCATTCAGGACGCCATTAAAGCATCTTGGAAGGCACTTAACTCTGGTTCTTTTGTATCTATTAAGGCTAATGCTCTGTGTGAGCTACCACCCAGATAGGCAGAATAGTTCAACATGCTCTCCTTTGCGGTCTCTTGTGTGATCCCTTCGGCCCAGAATCGATTCCAGAAACTGCAGCATTCTGCTATGTTTACACCAGACAAGGAGTGTGGAGCTTTGGACAGCTGTGGCTAAAGAAAGAACTTTGTTTGAGGCTTAGTGTTTTTAGCTGGTTTGTCATGCCTCCTTAACTGTTCATTATGTGTGTCCCAGATATTCTTAGTAGTCAGTGTTGAAGTACTGCGTACTAATCCTTGGGTCTTCCTGCCATGTAGAAGCCAGTGACTGACCCGATTTCCAGAGTCTTAGCATCATCCCAGGCTGATAGACACTCAGTGACCAGTGTCTGGACATCAGGGTATAAGAAGTATGTCTGTCAGCACCATCTTCAGTTCTTTCTAGCTGTGCAGTCCCATGTGCTTCACATGTGTTTTATATGCGCGCAATCCATCGGACAGCTCAAGTTACCAGAGAATTTCTGTTTCCAGACAGATAAGTACCCTGTTGTGGAAATGTCTTCTCTAATTCATGTTCAAAAAAATTAACTCTCTTATGCGGGTTTGTTTCCTACAGGACAAAGATTTTCACATGTTTTGTTTGAGGTCTCAGCCCAATGTCTCTGCTCATTCTGCTAAGTTTCAAGCAGAAACCTTAAACATAAAGCCAAGGTACTTGCAGTTGATATGGAGTCCTTATCAGCTTCTTGAGTAGAGTCAAACCTTAGACTTATTCAGTGCCTGCACTAACTCTGATGGACACTTGTGTGAACCCGAAAAGTGAAAAGATGAAAAAATCTAAGGATCTGGAGGCCACAGAGAAAACTACTGCATCATCTCCTAAGTTGACTGAAGACCTTGGGTGAGGCACCTTTGCAGCACCAAGGATTGGTGACTGCTAGACCAGAACCCTCTGGTGCGACCCCTTGGGAGGCCCCCAGAGTCCCTGGCCTACCCATGACTACAATCACCGCTCACACATCAGTTGGGTTTGATGCTGCTGAACAGGCATCGGCTTCTGACGTCCGAGAAGTGGTTCTGAGGGGAGACCTTTGGTGTTGTCTAACTACTGATTTTCCTATCAAGGTTGCGATTGGACGACTGCATCCCTCAGCCGTGCCTGGTAAATGATCTGTTAAACAGAAATGTGCTTCCACGTTGGCCTCAATATCTTTCTCTGCCTCCATGTCTCATTCCAGAGTCCAGATTCTGGTCAGTATAGCAGAAGAATTCATGGCATTCATTAAATCCAGTGAACCTTCACAACCTTTTTCTGGGCCCCCTCCAACTAACAGAACAAGGAAAGTAGCCTTCCAAAAGGAGGAAGAGCTCTGTTATTTGGATCAGTTACAATCCCAAACCTATCATCACTCAGACTAATGCTCTGTCCACCTCTGCATCCAGAGACCTTTCCTTCGCAGACACATTACAAAAAATGAAGGAAGCTTTTCACTGGGAAAGTAAGCATTTCTCCCAGGCACAGGTACATTACAGGGAAGTGTTAAGCTCATCTTCTCGTAGACTGTTGGTTATTCCTCCCATACACATTGTACTAGATTATGCTTTTGAGAATATAGCCTTACACTGACTCTTTACCCACCTGCCCTTGGGAAACCAGACAGGTTTTAGAGAGTGCTTGACTTTTGCAAGCATCTCTACAAAAATCCTAAAGTTGATCCCTCTGTGGTCTCCACTGAATCTACTAAAGGGGTTCCCAAAGAACCATGTAGGCATCTGTTACCTAATGACTGGGTGAGCAGACGACTGGATAGGCTTGGCTAGAAAACGTATACCTGTGCAGCACTACCCATGAGAGCTTTATGTTGCCATTTCCATGTGATAAAATACTCTAAATCAGTTAAAGATAAAATGATAGCCAAACTGGACTCCATGTCAGATAGAACCTTGAACAAGGAGGTACAGAACATACTTAGAGAAGCTCTACAGGAGACCAGACACTCCTTGAAATGTGGATATGATGCTTTAGATGCTTTTTGCAGAGCAGCTGCCACAAGTTCAGTTATCTGCAGACCTGCACGGCTCAGAACTCTGCTATTGTCAGACCAAGTAAGAGCAGAGTTATTGGATGCCCTGCCAGACAAAGGGTTCCTGTTTTGACCTCCAACTCAACAAGTCTTCAAGAAACTAGACAAAGAAGGCAAACAAATTAAAACTGTCAAAGAATTCTCCTTGTCTCCAATCCCAAGATATAGTAGAAACTAACCCTCTAAACCTTGGATCTTTCCACCCATACAAGACAAGGGGAGGCCTCCCTCTGGAAAAAGACCAAGGCAATCCAAAAGATGGCAAAAAGAACAGCCATGGAGATTATGTATCTCCAAAAAGCAGACCCAACACAGAGCTACAGTGACTGTGCTACTCATCCCCGCCCCCCTTCCTCCCTCCTGGACCCCTTACAAGAAGACTTGCCCTCTTCTTAGGCCAGTGGAAGACCATCACAAGGGATCAATGAGCCCTCATCATTATAGAACAGGGATACCATTGTCATATTCATGAACTCCCCACCCATTCTTAGGCATACCTTGACTTTTAAAGAAACAACCCTTACCCCCATTAATCAAAAATTGACTTCAACAAAGGCCCATAGAGCCAGTACACCTGGTCAAGATGGAAAAGGCTTTTATTCAAGGATCTTCCTGGTCCCAAGAAAAGAAGGAACCTGGAGATTTTTCTTGGATCTTTCAGAGCTAAACAAATTTCTCTATGTGCGAAAATTCAAGATGCTTACATTACAGAAGCTGCTACCCATGATTTTTCAGGATGCCTTCATGGTCACTATCAGCCTAAAGGACATTTACCTTCATGTTCCTATAGCAGTCACTCACAGGAAATGCATGTGATTTCTAACCTCATGTGCCCAGTTTCAATTTTTTGCTTTACTATTTGGTCTCTACTGTCCCAAAAGGTTTTACAAAGTTTCTGGCACCCCTGATAGCATATTGCAGAACTCGGGGGTACACGTCTGTCCCTACCTAGATAAGTGTCTCCTCCAAGGAAGATCCATCTCTGAGACTCTGTATGCCCTTCAGACCTCTGTAGACTGCTTCCTAAAGTTGGGCCTCATGTTAAATATACTAATCTTAGATGACACCCCAAACAAGGATCCTTTTTCTAGAGCCCTGATAGACTCAATCCAACAGAAAGCATTTCTTCCTTAGGACAGGATTGCTTTCCTGATGGAAAGCATTTCTTCCTTAGGACAGGATTGTTTTCCTGATGGATCATTTGAACAACATACTCTCAAAACAACTTATCCTGGCTAGTGTGTCCCTAAGGGTCTTTGGGTGCATTGCATCATGTATTCTGATGGTCCGTTTAGCAAACCTACACTTGAGGAAACTCAGTGGTTTTTCAAAAAATGTTTGGCAGCAGCACACTCAGTCCCTAGAAGCCCTTCTAATCTAGAAGGAACTCCTATGGTGGAAGGACACCATACAAGAGAACCCAGGAACAACTTTCATGCTGCCTCAAGCAGACAAGTCTGTCACCAGAGGCAGCTCAGATGTAGCTTGGGGAGCCCACTTAGGCCAGCTGAGGGTGCAGGGCATTTGGTCTCCATAACAGAGGAAGTTGGTCAATCTAAATGAAATGCTAGTAGTCTTCCTAGCCATAAAAGCTTTCCAACAGCATTTAAGCCCAGGAACTCTGCAAACCTGGACAGACAATATCAGTCATGTTATACATAACAAATAAAGGGGACCTTGCCTTACTCACTATAAAGCCTTACCAGAAATATCTAGATGTTTGCCCAAGACTTGGGGATTACTCTCAGTATCATACATCCCAGGCTTCAGCAATCTTCTAGCAGACTCCTGGAGCAGAGACCTACTAAATCCAAACAAATGGATGTTGCAAAGGGACGTCTTCCTGGATCTTGCCACTATATGGGGATCCTCTCCACAACAAACATCTGAGATTCTGTTCCATAACACAACAGGAGGGTGCATAGAAAATAGTTGCCTTCTCATTCATATGGACCCATTAGTTCCTGTATGCCCCCCCCCTTAGCCTTGATTCCAAGGGTACTTACAGTGATCAGGATCCACAAGCCCAAAGTAATATGCTCCTTCTGTCCTAGACAACATTGCTTCTCTCTCTCTCCTCCTCACCCTCCACAAGGGGAGGGCATGCAACAAAAAGATAGACCTTCTCAACTAGTCTTCCATCCCAACCTGACATCTCTCAATCTAGCTGCCTTGGAGAATTGTGTCATGATACCCACCTCGATTCATTATCCTAAAGAGGTGCTATTATTTTAAAGGAGGCAAGAAAGCTTAACATCAGAAAATCATACATGGCAAAATGGAAATCTTTTCCACTTGGTGTCATGGCTAACGCACTATCCCATCTGAAGCAGATATCAATTCATTATTGCTTTATCTATCATGCCTACTTGAGCAGGGCCTTCCTTATTCCAGCATTAAGGTTCATGGTTGTGCTAACTCAACTTGCTTGCAAATTACTCCACCAGTTTTTTGTCACCCTCTCATGAAACTGTTTCTAAAGGGGGTGACTCAGTTGGCACCTAGAAGAGACTCCATTCCAGCATGGGATCTAAGCTATGTATTGGAAGAACTATCCCTGCCACCCTTTGAGCCATCTGCTAGTCCTCCTCTCAAGATGCTCACCTGGAAGATCACCTTCCTTATTGCTGTCACTTCAGCTAGAGGAGTCTCTGAACTGCAAGTCTTCATGTGTATAGAGCCTTTCACTGCCTTCCACAGGGACAGGATATAACCCTCGGAACAAACCTATAATTCATGCCAAAGGTAGTTTCAGAGTTCAGCCTTAACCAAGCTATTCATTTGACAGACTTCTTTCCAAACTCAGAAAACAAAGCTGAAAGAATCCTCCGCTCACTTGATGTCCACAGACAAAAATAGTACTACCTGGACAGAACAAAGTACGGACAGGACAGAAGGAAAACGGCGAGTCTGTCTCCTATCAAACCATATCTAAATAGACAGCAAGCTACGTCAGGTTCTGCTACATGCACCATGGAAAGCATCTACATGGCCACTTTAAAGCCCATTCCAACAGGCATGGGGCAGCTACCACTGCTTTCCTTAAAGGAGTTCCCACTCAAACTATCCTCGAGACAGCCATTTGGAATTATGTTCACACCTGTACTTACAACTTAGGACAGGTCTCTGGGGCCATTGCAGGATTTGCCTCTGCCATCCTAGAAAACATTATTTCCTAAACCTACAAAAATCTCCTCCTCCCACAGAGTAGCTTTGGGAATCTTTTCAAGGGTTAGTACTGCAACATTGACTATGAAGAACATAGTACATTTGTGTCCCACTTACCAGAATTTCTAGATGTTCGTGTAGATCAGTGTTGCTGTACATATTCACACTCATACCCCTCAACTATGTAGATGACGTTACTTTTACTATTTCTGTGTATAATCCCTGTGGTTTAACCCGGCTATACCTACATTTCTTTTTCCTTTGCATTTTCAACTAAAACCTGACAGCTGGGGAGGTTGTGCTGCCCTCAGGCATCAAACTGCTTTTATCTGCTTAAAAAGACCTGAAGATGGCACTGTCAGATGCCCTTCTTATACCTTGACATCCAGACGTCGGTTGTTGAGCATCCATTGGCTTTGGATGATGCTAAGATTCTGGAAATCCAGTTGGTTGCGGGCTGCTGCATAGCAGGAAGACCCAAGGATTAGTACTGCAACATTGATTTACCTGACATCTATAGTTATAAGTGGCACTCAACTGTACCTTCCCACTAGTTTGGAAGCCACTGGATAAGTCTTAGGAATTTCTGTAGTCTGGACTGTTTGGTCTGGTCTTTAGTTTTTCAGATGAACAGGAGAGTTGGTACATTCAGATGTGGAAGTTGCAAGGCATGCTCTCATAAACATCTCAAATACTTTTACACATTCCCTGACTAAAAGGAACTATAAGTTTGAAGGATATGCAAACTGTCGGAGTAAGAACATTGTCTCTGTGGCAACCTGCAGTCACTGCAAGGCATACTACATAGGGAAAACTAATCAAATGCTCAAGGAACGTATCCTAAAGCACTTATCTGACATAAGAAAAAAAGTTACCAGCAATGCACTTTATATGCATATTAGTATAAATGACGGTCATTCTTTCAAGTTCATGGCACTAGCTAGGCTTCATGAAACACCAAGAGGTGGGGATTTAGTAAAACGAACAGAAATTGAAGAGATGAAGTGGATAATGAATTTGCAATCAGATCAGTCACCAGGTCTGAATGCATTTGTCCCTTTAAAACCTCCACTAAAAAGGAAAGTTCATCAGCACTCAAAATGACATAATTAGAAGGGTGTGTATGCTGCTATGGTTACTAAATGCATCTAAGTGAGTGACCACTAGGAAATGAAGATATTTAAGAAGACGTTTCACTGGCAAACATTTAGGATTTGAAAAAGGTATTATACTGAAAGCGCTTATCCAGTTTATGAGCCAGTGTGTTTATTTTATTTTATCTTGTCATCGTATATTTATTAAAGTTTTCAAGTTTTAAGTGTTTTTAAGTGAAATTGGTGGCAGAACCATTTGTTTTTGGAGTTTTATATTTTGATGTGCTCTGCCTTTGGTGACGCTACTTCTTCTTTTGCCTAGTCTGGACTCGAGGAGGATCTTCACAAAACTCTGTATGCAGCTTCATCGTTTTGATAGTGTGTCCTGCTTGAGGCCACTGGTGCAGGTGTATATCTGCACAAGGTAGCATGACCAAGGATACCCCTTCCTGAAGGAGGACTTGGAAATAGTCCTAGATACCTGTATAATAGAGGAAGTGCTCCTTAGCAAGCTGCACAGTGCATGATTAGCATGTTAAAGGGGAAACAGGCCTTTACTTCTGTGGAAGTCTACTCTTAATCTTCCTTCAGGTACTTCCACTCCTTTTCCTCTTATGGTCATGGCCAGCTCCAAAGTACATGGTCTTGCCCTTCTAATGCAGTTAAAATTACCTAAGAGGGCTGCTTGGTGCAGCTTTTATTGTGGGACTTTCTATGGTGTAGTTAAACACATTCTGTTTCACTTTGAGATCCATTACAAAAGACTAGTGGATTCTGGGTGTGGTCACTTTGTCCATGTTCTGCAGACCACTGATGCTCCATGAGACAGAGCTTCACTGGTGTGTTAGTCTGTTGCAGAAGAATTCTTTGGCAGGCCCAAACTGTGTTACTTGGAGGAGGCTGCATAGATTGTCATTGATATTGAATGAGGGGGCAAGGGTATTTCTTCCAGCTGTACTTGGTCTCAAAAGGAATGGGTGACTTCTAATGATTGCTTGATCTTGGCAACATCAGCCAAAATATACAGTGCATCCAATTTCAAAGTCTTACTTTTTAGGTTGTGCAGTTCCTGCACATTGCATAGATGATGTCTAAACATGATGGACATCATTTTGGCACTTCAGATTTTAAGGGTCTACACAAGTGTTCAGTATGGGCATAGGTATCGCTCACAATACAGTGTGTTTCCTTTTGGGTTTTCCTTGACGTCCACATCTTCACCTGTGTGCTGCTGGTTGTGAATGAAGCCTTGCAGTAGGAGGATTTCATAGTGCTCCTTTTACCTGGAGGGACTGGCTTCTGGTAGCTGTGTTGGGTGACTTGCTGGAAGAGTCCTATTCATTAGTATGTCTTTGTATTGCGACCTTGTTGGGTAACCATAAACTGGAAGAAGTACTCTGTGCCCTGCTATGCTAAGAGAAAATCCTTTATCTGAGTAAAGTTGGGCCCTCTCTAGTGTTAGCTGGTGTTGTCCTTGGAGAGAGCTCAGGGGGTTATACTTTTGCTATTCTGGGATAAGGAGTTGGTCAGAATTCAAGATGAACTTTATACTTTCTGGCAGCTATGATTTTTATGATGCCATCTCCATACCAGAGGATGCAGATGCTGCTGTTGTGGATTGTGGGGTGTTGATGATTTCAATCACCTTGTGCTTAAGGGCCTTCTTTTGACAGCATACCGTTATTGCAAGACCTTGTAGTAGTGGACATTCCCCAGCAATTATCAGGTGAGTTTCCCCTTTCTGCAGCCAAATCCATTACTGTTGTGTGCTAATGGACCTTCCCCTGCTTTCAGACTCTACTGCTGCTATTCCCTGGAGACAAGGAGCATTCAAGCAACCTCTTGGAGGAACTTCCCTTTTTGCAGTCAGTCCTTAGCATATACTGAGGAGTGCTTCCCTTGCACAGTGAGTGTTCTGCTCCCTATTGAAATGTTGGCACACCGACAAAAAAAAGCAATGACCTGAAATGCAGTAGAAGAGCAGAGCCCCCTGGACTCTCCACACCCACAAACTTATATGTAGTAACTCTGAGATCGCCATATCTCAGAGAAAAGGGAATATTCTGGGAAACGGCATCTCTGACTTAGTACGTGTAAGTCCATTTTTTCTGCCATTTAGTTTTGGTCTTTCAAGACTCACTGTAACAGGTCCCAACATTTCAGATGTTTACTGAGCAGCTCAACTAGGCTCCCTCATGCAGAAAACATGATTCGTTCTTGGAGAAAAGGGCTTCACATAAAGCAATTGCTGCTTAGTACAGTGCTTTCTTTTGTAAGGACCTTGGAAAAACACCTGCTTCTGAGGTATTCCCTATGGCCATTCAGGTAACCAGTCTTTCATGGTATCCAAGAAGTAAGCTAGCACAAGGTCATGCCAAATATGCATGGATCTGGCATTGTTACTTTAAGAAGGGACATTACTGAAAGCAGTTTGCATCACGAGGGAGGTGAACTGCCAGATTCTCTGAGCCCATCTTCCAGTCCTCACCTGATGTTGCATGTTCAAAAAATATATCTGGCCAAAATCTTCTTTAAGTGAGGCATTCTGAAGATCGACTCTGTCAGTGGTGAAAATGTAGATGTCCTTCATGGATGCATCTGCAGTCATAACAAGTGGGTTGTCCTGTCGTCAGGCAGCCCTGCAGTCGGCCGGATTCCAAAGTCCGGGTCCGGCTTCGGCTGATGTCGCACTCCACCCGACGTCATCTCTGCTGGTCTTCGGGTATAAAAGCATCAGCCGACGCCATTTTCCTCAGTCTTTCTTGCCGCGTGGCCCAAGCAGAAGCTGTTCGCAAGTGCCGGTCGGTCGGATCCAGAGATTACTTCTACCGAATACTACTTCAAGACTTCTAAAGCTAAGTACCCGCTGGGGACTCTTTCTTGCCTCAGCCGATGGCAGAAAAAGTTAAGAATTGTTTAACCTGTGGGAAACAAATACCTCATAAAGATTTGCCCTCTTACTGTCTGCCTTGTTTAGGCCCAGCCCACGACGTAGCAGCCTGTTCGCCTGTGCTCTTTCAACCGACGAACGCTTAGGCGCCGGTCGGAGTTTGCAGAACAGTTTTTCGGTACTGATTTTGCGTACATTATGCCGCCGGATCCTCCGACTACCCAATCTTCCAAAAACGCAAAGATAAAGACCGACACTCGCGGTCCGGTTTCGCCGAAACCACGGCAAAGCAAATCGAGTGTCTCGGTTTCGCCGAAACCGAGAAAACTGCTCAAAGTACAGCTGAACCTATTCTTACAACTGAGGCCCCTGCTACAATTCTTGAATCGACCTCAGAAATTTTACCCACTACGGTGGTTGACTTATCAGACACCATCCCCTTGGATGTCTCTACCCCAGCACGTGGTGCTGCTAGGCCTCCAGCAGCCATGTCCATTAAGGCCTTCGCCAGGGCTAAAGCAGCCAAGACTACTAAATCAGTGCCTGTTAAACCCCTCATCCAGGCCCTCTTCTAGTTCTCAAATGCTTTCTTTGGCAGAAGATTTAATTTCTTTAATTAGAGGATCTCAATCTCACCCAGACAGGGCCTCTCAGCCCCCAGAGAAGAGACCTAGGGCAGAGCCCCCTGAGCCAGTGTCTTCTGATGATTCTGCTGATGAATCAGACATTACTGACCAGCCTGAGGCTCCCTTCTCCAATTTTGAAGATTCTGATGCTGAAGAATCCATTCCAGCTGCTTCCCCACCAGAAGAATTCTCCTTTGGGGAAACCTTGCATGCCATGCGAGAACAGTTCCAATGGCAGCAACAGGATTTTTCAGACTCCAGAAAAAGACTTAGGACCTTTCTGCACCTCCCACAGCACAGGCCCTTAGCTATACCTCCTGTTCTCTCTGTGGTGGATGATGCTTTCAATGATGTTTGCTCCGCTCCAGATTCTTTACCCCAGCCCCTGCCAAACCAGACAGATTTTACAGGGTGCCAGATACTCATCACCACCTTTACAAGGCCCCTCTTGCAGACCCAGAAACTATATCCCAGGGTCCCAAGGCAGTAGCCGCAACCACAGCTAAAACCCTATTCCTTCTGAAAGGGAAGCAAGGTCACTAGACAGATGGGGTAAAAGGTCTACACTTCAGCTACTCTCTCAGCTAGAGCTTTAAACTGTCAGTTTCACATGATACAATACCAAGAGTTTATGCTTGATCAGTTAACTAAAAAGCTAACTACTGATGAATCTCTTGATAAGAAATATGTATTAGAGATGGTAAATAACATACAACAGGTTAGCAACCATTCCTTAAAATGTGGCTATGATGCACTGGAGGCTTCATTTAGATCAGCCATGACAGGCACAGTGATAAGAAGACATGCATGGCTAAAGGAACAAGCTTTACCGGATCATGTTAAAGCTAAGTTGCTAGATGCTCCTATGGACAAGACAAGTTTGTTTGGTACACCTGCCCAGCAGGTTATGAAGAAAATGGAAGAAAAGGCAAAATCTGTTCAAACTGTTAAAGATTTCCTGCAGGTTCAACCCCAAGGTTTAGCAGGAACTGGCCTGCCAAAATTGGTCCTTTCCTGACTCCACAAAATTTCAAAGGGGCAGGAATAGACGCTCCAGAGGCAGAAACCAACCCAGAGGAGGTGCCTACAGAGGACGACAGTGGCAAGGTAACAACAGAGGCACAGACACAGCCACTGCCACTACATCAGCACAACCACAGTGACTTAATCCTAAATCCGCCTACCAGGGAACAAATAGCAGCTCCTCTAGGCGGAAAGTTAACCTTATTTTCAAAGAACTGGCACTACATAACAAAAGACAAGTGGATTTTACAAACCATAGATCAAGGTTACCGGTTTCACTTCCACACTTTACCAGTCAAAAGAGGAATGCCAAATCTACCTCCAAATCAAAAAAGAGGCTCTACGCCAGATAATGGAGTTAGCAAACATGAGAGCTGTGGAAAGAGTGCCAACAGCAGAACAAGGAAAGGGTTCTACTCCAGACTATTCCTAGTTCCAAGAAAGGAAAAAGTTGGAGACCAATTCTCGACCTGTCCACCTTAAATACATACATCATTGTCCCAAAATTCAAAATGCTGACCCTACAGCAACTTCTTCCCATGCTGGGCAAGGAGTCTTGGCTGGTAACTCTAGATCTCAAGGAGGCATACCTGCACGTCCCAATTCGACCAATCTGCAGAAGATACCTCAGATTTCTTGCAGGATCAGAGCACTATCAATTCTCAGCATTGCCCTTTGGCTTATCTACTGCGCCCAGAGTATTCACAAAATGCCTGGCATCAGTAATCGCCCATTGCAGACTACAGGGAATTCAAATTTACCCATACCTGGACGACTGCCTGCTACAAGGGGACAACAAAAGCAAGCTGACAACAGATTTACAAAGGGTCATTTACTTGCTACAAGGACTGGGATACACAGTCAATTTGCAAAAGTCAAGGCTGATACCATCCCAAACAAGGACATTCTTGGGCGCGGAATTGGACACAGTACAACAAATGGCATTCCTGACTACAGAAAACAAAAAGAACTTCCTCTTTACTTCTTGGCACTAACAAAACTGAACAAGTTAACAGCAAGAAAATTTCTACAGGCCTTGGGCTTCATGGCATCATGCATAATCTTGGTCCCATTTGCCAGACTACATATGAGAAAACTACAGTGGTACCTAAAGAATTTATGGTCCCAACACAGACACAGTCTAGAAACAGAAATCCCACTAATTCCATGCTTAAAACAGGAGTTCCTATGGTGGGCTCAGGCATGCCAGTCAAACCCAGGCCTGCCCTTCCGCAGATGTCAACCAAGCCAGACCATCACAACAGACGCTTCAGACCTAGGATGGGGGGCCCACATGCTGGACAAATGCGTGCAAGGATTGTGGACACAGGATCAACTTCACCTGCACATCAATCTAAAAGAAATGCTGGCAGTAAAACTGGCAATCCAAAAGTTCAAACCATTCCTCAAAGAGGGCCAGTTGATGATAAGGACAGACAACACCACAGTCATGTGGTACATCAACAAACAGGGAGGCACTCATTCATACCCCCTATGCAGAATGACCTTGGAGCTGTGGACCCTGGCACTCAGCTACAACATTCAGTTACAGGCAATATTTGTACTGGGGAAAGACAATACTCTAGCAGACATACTAAGCAGAACCACTTTGGATGCCCACGAATGGAAGCTGCACCCGGACATCTTCAAGACCATCTCAAAGAAATGGGGAATGCCACAGATAGACCTATTCGCATCACCTCTCAATCACCAGCTCAAAAAATTCTGCACAAGGACATTCCACCCACTAGCATGGAAAGTGGACTCACTCTCCTTCAACTGGAAAGGCCTAACAGCATATGCATTCCCTCCTCTTCCTTTGATACACAAGGTACTACTAAAAATCAAGGAAGAACGACCAAGGATAATCCTGATAGCCCCAAACTGGCCAAGACAACACTGGTACCCACTACTGAAGAGCATGTCTCGAACAACATGTGGCCAATACCCTGATGCCTTTGATGTTAACTCAGAACAACTACAGCATCATACATCCAAACCTAAAACGCTGCAACTGACTGCATGGAACATCACATAGCAGCAGCTAATCCAGAACTTTCCCAAAGAGTTAAAGACATTATTCTTGAAGCACGCAGACCTTCAACAAGAAAGAACTATGCTGGAAAATGGAAAAGGTTTGTCATTTGGAGTACCGACAGAGGAAAAGATGTGTCAAACATAGATATGCCTAACATTCTGGAGTATCTGGCCGAACTTCTCCATTCAGGCCTGTCCTACTCCTCCATCAAGATACATGCATCAGCTATTTCAGCAGAATACAGCTTTGATCCTCCTGTTTTTTCGCACCCTTTGCTCAGGCAGTTCCTCAGAGGAATCAAGAATGTAAAACCTCCAAGGAAACCACCATTACCAGCTTGGGACTTAAACTTTGTGCTAGAAAAGTTGACACTAGCACCCTTTGAACCAGCAGCAACAGCAGACCTACAACACCTGTCATGGAAAACTGCTTTCCTACTGGCAATTACTTCAGCAAGGAGGGTTTCAGAACTACAGGCCTTAATGGCAGTGCAACCCTTCCTAATCTTCCACCAAGATAGAGTGTCCTTGAGGACTAATCCTACATTTATGCCTAAGGTGGTATCCAGAGTATCTTTAAACCAGGCAATCCACCTACCTTCCTTCTTTCCCAACCCACAAAACAGAGGGGAAAGAATACTGCATACCTTGGATGTACATAGACAGCTACGCTACTACTTGGACAGAACGAAAAATAGCAGAAAGACTGACCAACTTTTTGTAGCCTATGCAACAGGAAGGGAAGGAAAAGCTATTTCCAAACAGACAATCTCCAAATGGATAGGAAATTGCATACGATACTGTTACTCCTTCCATGGAAAACCAATTCCACAGAACATAAGACCTCATTCTACAAGGGCAACAGCCACTACCACAGCCTTCTTACGAGGAGTGGCAACCAAAGACATTATTGAGGCGGCTACTTGGACCTCCGTGCATACATTTGCCAAGCATTATAATTTGCCTCTTTATTCCAGATCCCGAGCAGGGTTTGCCACTGCTGTACTGCAAGGGATCTTAAACACACCATAATCTACCTTTATCCTCCTCCCTAGTTGGCTATGGTATTCTACCCACTTGTTATGACTGCAGATGCATCCATGAAGGACATAGTACAGTTTTGTACCTACCATAAATGTAGATGTCCGAACTGGATAGCATCTGCAGTCAGGATTACCCTCCCTCCTTCCCCTCTGTGGTACTCCTAGGGTGTTTACCCTCCTAATAGCTAGCTGTTGGGGGGGAGTCTTTTATGGTGTATTTGTTTGTATATATGTACATATATGCTTATTGTTGTGTTTACCTCTATCTATTTGGAAACATTGGCATCTATCCAAATTTTACCCTGCAAGAGGGCTACTGGCATCTGGGGCAAGAAACACTGAGGAAAATGGCGTCGGCTGATGCTTTTATACCCGAAGACCAGCAGAGATGACGTCGGGTGGAGTGCGACATCAGCCGAAGCCGGACCCGGACTTTGGAATCCGGCCGACTGCAGGGCTGCCTGACGACAGGACAACCCACTTGTTATGACTGCAGATGCTATCCAGTTCGGACATCTACATTTATGGTAGGTACAAAACTGTACTTTTTCTCATTTGCTTTGCTCGGTAGGGTTAGACAGAGGTAGTGGTAGATGAATAGTCTCTCCCTTGGCGCAGGAGGCTGACGTACACATTTCAACAGATTCCACTTCTCATGATAAAGTTCAGAGAAGAAGGGCCATAAGATATTCTCAGCACCCCTTTGTGGTCTTGAAGAATGTGGTTTCAAATTTTCAGATCCCTAGTTTTAAAGGAAATGTTTTGTGTTCCTAACCAGGGATGTCCTGTGCCATTGAGATGATACCAAACTCCATCACTGAATCTGGGTTATGATGTAACAGACCCCATAGTCTTAGAAATTATTGAAATGACTGTGCTGTTCTGTAGTGGAAGTGGTTTTGTTTGGGTTGAAAAGGATATTTCAGTGCCTAGATGATCATTGTGCAGGAGAGCTCAGTGTGTTTCATTATCTCAAATGCTTGTATAGTTTGATCATTTGATGTTATGCTAAGGTCAAGGTGTATTTGCTTCTCATGATGTATTCACATTCTTTCAAAGTTAATTGTGCTGGGGAGTGAGCAGGGAGATGATCCTGAATAAATTATTCTATGTACCTCCTAGTATAATAGGTGGTGACAAAAACTGAAGGAGAGAGACCCCTTCGTTTGTTGGACAGTGAGCAATATATTGATTTTTTCCTTGAACTGGGTGTATGGCTTGAGGAAAATTGATGACTTTTTTCATCTCCTTTACACCAGGAAGAGAATAGCTTGTGGATGACAAACAGATGCTTTCTCAGTGGGTTGCCAAATGCATTGTGTTAACTACATCTTCAGTCAAACATCACTTCACCAGAAGGGAGGTGGCATCTAGTGCTTGCTATGACCATGTTTCTATAGTTGATATGTTTATTTTTTAAGCAGCATGTTGTTCTAGCTTTTTCTTTTCTTTTTTTAAACATCTTTATTAAACATGACATTTTGAAAAAATGATAATAGGTATGCTTGCATTAGTAGAATACAAACCCTAACGTTTCCTTTGTTTTTATATAGTATACATATGATGGATGTCCTGAATGAAGTCACTGTTGTGGTATTCCTGACTTATGTTGTCACCACTGAAGTCTGGCCAGGGTATAAAACCTTTGCCTTTTCAAAGTCGTATGTTGACACATGACTTCAGCTCATAAGCATAGGGCTATATAGATGGACAGATGTCCATACGAGCATGTACGTCTATCTCCCTGACAGCTCAAATGCAGGTCATGCATCTGTTGGACTGCTTGCCATTTGGTCATTAGAACATTGCTTCACTCGATTGATTTGTCAGATAAGTGCCCCATTGGGAACCTTCCTTTGCCTTTTCTGCGTATGCTGTTTTTGTTCAGATGTGTTGCATGTCAGCTAGGAAGGCTAAGTGTAAGTGCCTTTTTCTGTGTAGGCTAGAACGTGATCAGAAATCTTGCTCCATTTGTCAGTCATTCATGCCCAAAACACTTAGGTAGAGACTTTTGTCTCTCAATGCCTTTCTGGAAACTGTCTTAAATGCCTGGTCGAGTCCAAGATGGCAGAGTCTGCATCCCCAGACATCCCTCTCCTGCCTAAGAAGAAGCTTAAGAGGCGCAGAACAGGTACAGACTAACTTTTTGGACTCTGACATACCCATTGAGGTGAAGAACCGACAGTACATCAAATTACCTCTCAATTGACCACTGCCAGGACCCTGTTGGAGGGTGGTATGGCTCCTGAGGCGTTCCAGAATGTGTGTATGTCCAGTGAGCCATGGTGTATCATTTCTGAGGGCCCTCACAACTACATCACATCTGTGAGGATGTCAGACATTAACAAAAACACAAGTCAGCAAATACTTGAAAAACACAGAAAGCTGGAATGAATCCACCAAAAAAACACAAGGAAGCAGGTTATAGCAACCTGCAAAATTTATTCTGGTACCTCTGCTTTTCGCCTTCTAATGAATAATTCAAAGTAAAACAGCCACCCTATTTAAACCCCCACCAAGTGTTATTAATCAGTCAATTATTCAATTAATTAATAGGCACAGATAATGAACGTTTAAAGTGTTTTTAAACACAGTACAAATGTATTTATATATATATATATATATATATATATATATATATATATATATATATATATATATATATATATATATCTATGTAATCATAGTACAACAATTTTCATTAAAAAGAGCTAATTTGGTGGAAGGAACAGGTTGATCTTAACCCAGGACTTCCCTTCACACCCCACCATCAAGAAGTACACACAGACTCCTCAGACAAGGACAGGATCACACCAGATACAGGACATATGGCAACCACAATTCCAGAGGAAAATAGCAATCTGAGGAAGGGAGGACTCTCTTGCAAGCTCTGCAGACCTTCTCCCACCTCTGGAAACTCAGACCACTCCAAGTATACACGGGCAACACTACAGTCATGTGATATATAAACAAACAGGGAGGTGTCAGGTCTTGCCAATTATGCAGGTTGGCATGGGAGACATGCAGCTTACCTACTCAGATGTACACAACCTTCACAGCCACATACATTCCCTCTCAGGACTATGTGCTGTGTCGACTCCGTAAGCTACTCTTTGGGAACCCCCACAAATGGATCATAAACAGACAGGACTTCCAGACAATTGCTCTTCATTGGGCACACCTCAGATTAGACCTCTTTTCTTCACCAACCAGCTATCAGCTCCCCACTTCTGCAACAGGGAACCTTGTGCTTCTACCTGGAGGACAGATGCCTCCTTCTTCCATTGAGCAGGGAAGTTCTATTTTGCCTTCCTACACTAGCTCTTCTTCAAAACAAATTCTTGTAAAAGCACAAAAGAAAGCAGCCAAACTCATTTTACTGCCCCCCTTTTGGCCACAACAGCATTGGTTTCCCCTGCTCTTTCACCTGACAAAATGAAATTACTGGAAATTACCAATGCAACCAGACCTGATCACTCAATAAAAAGGATTGCTTCTCCATCCAAATCTTTCCTCACTCAGCTTTACTCTGTGGATGACATGTATTCTCTGAGGAGATTGTTCAACTACTACATGAAGTCAGAAGACCCACTACTAGAAAATCTTGCACAGCTAAATTGAACTCTCTCTCTCTTTTTTTTTTTTTTTTTGGTGCTGTAAATACACAAAATTCAGTAAAGTGAAGCCCAACTCCAGGAAGGATCTGCACCAACCCAATAGAAGCTAAATATATTTATTTTAAGCTAAATACCATATAAAATTAGCTTTCTCGTTATGGACAAAGACTTCATCAGAAAAAAAAAACTGACATACAGAAATGGTGCTTCTTTTATACCTAACCCCAAATTGCTAACAAGTTAGTGAGCTATTAAGTTAATGGCAATGGGTACTGCTCTTAAAGGCAGATTCCAGGGTATTCGAATATAAACCTTCCTGACTGAAATAATTGCCATGTTATATAACCAAAATTAAATACTTCAAACGCACTTGTTCCGAAACATTTTAACCACATCAAAACAGTCAGGACCCACTCTTACCACAGTTCCCCATTTTCCTGCAATATGTTTGTGAATTACTTCATTCAGGTCAGAATTACTCTTCTATAAAAGCTCACTTGTTGATCATTAATGTCTGGCACTTCTCTGCCTCCCATTTATTGCTAGAGTGGAAGTTGAGCTTTTTCCGAGGAGAGTTCTGTGTATTAAAGCACCTAGGAAACCCATCTCTCCCCTTGGGATCTCAGTTTTGTGCTGGAAAAGCTTTACGTTTCCTTATTTTGAACAGCATCTTTTTTGCCTTTTTAAAACACTGCACTTAAAAATTGTTTTACACTTTGCTCTCCCCTCTGCTAGGTGAGAGTGAGTTACAAGCCACCTTTTCTTATTTTCCACAAGGACATGGTGATTCTCCTAGCTAATCCGTCTTTCATGCGCAAGGAAGTGAACAAACTGACTCTCGGGCTGTTCACCAACACACTTTCTTTCCCAATCCCCATAATTGTGTGGTCGGTCTAACGTTCTCTGAACATTGAGACAACTGAGATTTTATCCTGACAAGACTAAATTCTTTAGGAAGACTAACAAGCTGTTTGTCTGTTTTATGAGATCTAAGTTGAGCCAGCCAAAACAAACTATTGCAACTTACATCTCTAAGGTCATTTCCTGCTATTCACACTATGGGAATTCCATGCCTTTCTGCCCAAAAGCTCATTCCACTAAGGCAGTGGCTTCCTTAGGGGCTTTTTACAAGGGAGCAGACTGTAGGTCTAGCTTGGAAGCTGCTGCTTGGTCCTCTGTACATACCTTCACCAGAAACTTTAACAAGTCTGTCCTGTCTGGACTGCTAAACAACTAATCTACTCAGTAGCCAACAACTCTTCTCTCTACTTCCTTCAGCGCTGGGAAACACTCCGATGTCAGGAATACTGCAATGGTGATTTCAGTCAGAACATAGTACAGTTATTTAAGAACTTACCATAACAGCAGATGTCCTACTGATCACTGCAGAAGTATTCCTTTCCACCCTCCATCCCACTTGTCTGGCTTATTTCAACCTTCGTCTCTCTCCCTCTGTTTTAACCTCTACTCTGCTACATGATAATTGGCTTGTTTAACTTGCCTATTCAAGCTACACCCCTCCTAGCTGACCAGTCTATATCAGTAGTCTTCATGCCAATGGGTTGGAGATACTCGTAAGGAACATGCTTGTGCATCTGTCTATATACCCCTGTGTCCATGCTGAGGTCATGTGTCAGACAAATGACTTCTGGAATGTAAAGCTTTGGTACCCTGGCTGGATGTCAGCAGTGACAACCCATATGTCATGACTACTGCAACAGTGATCAGTAGAACATCTTAAGTTATTGCACAGCTGTACTTTTTCAACAGTTTTTGTTCACCACAACATTATATTAATTTCTGCTTTGCCCTTAAGTCTCATTCCTCCTCCTGAACATTATTCTGCATCTATTGTTCCCACAAGTTTATTTTATTTCTATGTAATCTGTTTCTTCCCTTTTATAAAGATCCCACCTCCAGTTCTTTTATCTCCTTTACAGTATCCAGGACTTGAGTTATAGCTGGTTTAGATATTGATTTCCATTTTTCTAGTAATGTATTTTGTTTTTGCAGCCAGTAACATTAAACTTGGTGAGGCAGTACTGTGTTTAGGCAATTCAGATCCTGTATCCCAGTTCAAAAAATTTTCTTAGTTACAATTATATTATCCCCCAAATATTTGACAAGAGTACTCTCTCAAGAATTTTTAAAATCTGCAACTTGTTAAATACCCAAAAAACATGATCCCAGTTACTTGTATTTCTCATCACACCTGCAGTATATGTTGTCTGCCGGAGGAAAAGTTTTCTGCTTGGGGAATAAAAATACCTATGAAGATGCTTTTTCCAAGCAAAAATCGTAAACCGTCTGACCTTTATTGCATACTTGGGAGCTGTACAGATGTCTTTGCAGTGTTCTTTTTGAATTGTTTTTCCAGTCTTTTTTAACTTTCTCTGATTCTTATGTTTCTCATGCAATATTTGATATGCCCTATTAACAGTACCTGTGATGATCAGTATTAGATCAGTGTTGCAGTAGCCTAAGCTAGTTGGGTTATTGGCTGCCAGGGATATGACTGTCTTTTAGCTTTCCAAGCTTCAGGGTACCTTCCATATACCCTTAACTGTTGGAGACTCCAGTAGAGCCACACACAAGGAACAGTTTTGGCGCCAAAAGCTTCAGTGATTTCTTGTCACCAAAGTGCACTCCCTGCAAGAGCTTTGTGGAACTGGTAATTGGCTAGCGATCCTTCAAGACAGGGTAGGGAAGCACTCTGCTGGGGAAAACCTTCTACGTTTTAACTCTTCTGGAAAAAAAAACTTTTTTATAAATTTATTTTAAGCTAGGAGGTTTATACTTTACAAACTGTAGTGACGTGTAAGGAGATTTTTTACTTTGTGAATGCTTGTGTGAATCAAAAATGTTTGAAAAAAGATGCGTTTTACTATTTATTTTCTACTTATTTATGTAGAATTAGTTTGTTAGAGGCAGGACATTGTGCTGTTGGGGACTGTCATTTGATTTTTTTCTTTTTTTTTTTTTTTTTTAATCTCAAAATGCTTATTTTACTGTCAGGCTGTTTGACTCTCACAGGCCCTGCATTTCATCTTTAAGGTTTCCTTCTCTGCTATAGCATGGAGCATTTACTGATCATCTCGGTTCTTCCTTCTCCTGTCCACAAGAGAAAGAAAACTAAGTGTCTTCAGGTGTCAGGCTGCGTCCTTCATTGCCTCAGTCACCTGTGAGTGGCTGTGCTATGACAGAATTTGATTACTTGGACCACTCATCCATGTTCTTCTGTCCTTCTGATGTAGCTTCTCTTGAAGCTGCTAAGGACTAGGTGTTATACACATCCTCTGCACCTGTAGGGTTGTCCTCTCAGAACATGGATAACCACTGTTATTGGTCTTGGTCTGGGAGAGGAGAGGTTTAAGTCTTAGTGCATATTATGGCTAAGGAATAGTGCCCCTGCCATAAGATGGACTTTTTCTAGGGAGTCTCCAAGGAAAAGAATACAAAAAGTAAAACATCTTGCTTCTTCTAATTATTTGACCATGGACAGAGAAGACTTGCTGGGATTTGCAAGTGGGTATATCCTGTATCTGATGTTTTTAGTCAATTCCTTAATCTCTGGGTTTAGGATCCATCCTCTGATCTGACTTTAGCCACTTCTCAGACTTTGGATCTTTCACTCAAGCTCCTCTCCTTACCCATAATCCTCTCCCAAGCCTCAGATTACTTCAGAACTCATTTGCGGTGAACAAAACTGATGTTTTCATAGCTCAAGCGTTTTTGGTGAGATATGTCCAAATTTTTGCTTAAGCTACCCTTCTTAGTTAGGGTTCTTTGTTTTTTTTTCTGTTTTTCTTCCTGCCTCCCCTGTTTTCATATATGTGTATATGGTTGTTTTCTTTCTACTGGGCTTAATCCCTTTGTCTTCTTTCCTTTACTCGTTTGAGTATTTTTTTATACCATTGTTGGTGTTTTCCTTCCCACGTTTGTGGGAATTTCATTGATACCATCATTGGGTCTCCTGTTCTGCTTCTTTAACTGTTGCTGAGTAGTTGCTTTGTTCTCTTTCAGGGTTATATTCAGCCATCAGAATGTCAGACAAACCTACATAGTTTAAGAAATGTTCATGGTGGCATAAAATTCCCAACTTGGATGCCCACTCAGTGCATCTATTGCCTTCGGACCGCTCATCTTGATGTCGAGTGTGACATTTGCTCAGGCTTCAACCCCAGAGACCTGGTTGAATACCAGAACAAACCTACTCTAAAAGGTTTACCATCTCTTCCTTCTGCTTCTACAGTACCTGAAGCCTCCCTGTCTGCTGCAAAACCTGTGGAAAATCTCAAGAGGAGGAAGGTGATAAGGTCAAAGATGAACCAAAAGAAGTATCTTAAGAGTCGAGGAAGCAATCCTCTGACTGCTGTCCTGGGTCGGTGCCAACATTGGCTCTGCCACCAAAGAGATCCAAAGTTTTGGATCTGTCCGCCTTTTTGGATCCAGTGTTGGCTCCACACAAGTCCTCTGCCTATAAGCAGCCCTGATTCTCACTGGAGCTCATTTTGAGACTTCTCACTCCATTTCTGCAAGATTCTCCATATAGGGTTTCTAGGCCTCCATCCTCCTCTTCCTTCAGGTCTACCAGGAGCTTGTCTGAAGCTGATATGGAAAGGATAATGAGAAAATTTCTTAGGCTCCAAATCCAGTTGAGAGTTCTTCTGGCTGAATCTCACATTGGATCCATGAGCTTTGAATCAGCCCAAACATCTTTAGTGACTCCTACTTCAGTCCACCCTTTGGCTTCGGAGGTTCAGGATCCAACAATTCCAGGATTTTCTGGGTCATATCTGAAGTCCTCGTCTTCCTCAATTCTGACGTCTTTTCTGATCCAGACAGTGCTGACTGTGTCTTAGAGCTGTAGGGATGTCAGAGCTGTAGTTTCAGTGATGGATTGGGGGGGGTTGACTTACAGATTTTTAGAGCTGCCCCTTCCCCTCTGGGCCTCAGAGCAAGACAGGCTCATGGGGAAGGCTTTGATTTCTCCATTTAGATGGCTTTGGCACTTACTGGAGTGGTCCTGGGTTCCCCATTTTTTTCTGTATTTGAGGCAGTGGAGAAAGCTCTCCACATTACTGGGGAGAGGACGTCCTTACCCACCCTCAGGTCTGTCCCCTCCACAACTGTCTACCCTGGGTCTTGAGTCTACTAATTTTGTTCCACGGGGGGACATTCCACAGGTCTGTTCTAGCCTCGAGAAAGTCTTTTTACAGGACTACCAATATGCTTCTAGGTCCCCCTCAGATCACCCCCACAAGGAAGTTCCCCAGAAGTGTAAGTGCAAAAGGAGGCACATTTGATTCCCCATAGGAATATCTAACAGTAGGCCTCAACTTTGAGGAAAGGGAGGGGTTCCCAGGTCACCCCTTGAGGATGTCATTCAGAGAAATTCTTGAACTTCTGAGTCAGAAAGATAGTTGGTATTTCAAAGCTGATTCCCACGAGGAGTCAGTGTTTCTGGAGGCTTTCAGAACCGGCTGAGCTATGTCCTGGGTGGTAACTCTGGCAATGAAATGGTGGACCTCATGTCACATTGGGCTTGAAAAGGATCCAGATATGACATAGCCCTTCCAAGTACTTAGTTGCACCTAAGGACTGTGCCCATTGTAGCAGGGGTCCCCCAGCTGTTGCCATAGTGGTTGCCACAGCCACCAAAAAGACTTGCTGAGAAAAGTCCCTTTGGCCATCCCCCTAACAGGGAATTTAGGGCACTGGAAAGATTCTAGAAGTGAATTTTTGCTTCAGCAACCTTTGTTCTGATGTCACTGCATTACTTGGCACATTTCACAAGGTTTCAGAGGGATTTGACAAAGGAGCTTACCACATCCCTCTGAGTCCACATTGGCGGAGGATAAAAAGACCGTCTCTTTACAACTGGCCACCCTTCAATCCCTGTCAGATGCCTCTGTGTGTCTGATTTCACATGCTACAGAAGGTGCTTTGAGACCAGTGGCTCAGGCATTGCCATTAGGAGACATCCCTGGATGTGCCTTTAGTGGAACACTGCAAAACATCCATGAATGCGGCCTTTGGTAGATCAGTCTTATTTTAACGTAAAGTTAGAGATGCACTCCAGGACAAGAAAACCCTGTCTGCCATACAGATGCGTTTTTCTGCCCCTCAGAGGACCTTCTCAAGAAACCAGAAAAGGGGTAGAAAGATGTGGTTCTGGAAATCTCAAGGGCTGTCTCTGGACTCCTATGGAGATAGATCCCCTCACTGCAAGGGGGGATACTCTAATGGCAGATGTTGCTCACGAGGCAGAGGGGCTTGCAAAACCAAGACTTGAGGTTCCTTTACCGAGAAGCCTTTCCAGCACCCCTGAACTGCTGTCTTGACTGGAGCACTCTGAAGGCAGTTGGAGGGGCACTTATCTTTGCATCCGGAAACCTGGATGTTTATCACCAAAAATGTCTGGGTGCAGACAATGACTACCAGAAGCTATTACATTCCCTTTTTCCTTCCCCCATCTGTTCACCCACAAAAAAAATTTCCTGATGTACCACCCCATCAAAGGATCGAAGCAGCCTCAGAGGTAGAAAATCTGCTAAGAGAGAGTCATCCAAGAGGTTCCACCAGAACAACAGGGATTTGAAACTTGTTAAAGATTCTCCTTGGTGCCAAAGAAGATTGGGTACAGCAGGCCCATATTGGACCCAAACCACTTAAACCAATTTGTCAAACACTCCAAGTTCTAAATAGTCACGATTCAGTCCCTTCTCCTCTTAAGGAATGATGATTGGAAGCGTTTCATGGTACGCATCCTGGAGATCTATCACTTAAACATAGGCAGATGGTCCTGGAGATACCTTCACTTCCAGGTGGGAACCATCTATTTTCAATTCAGAGCTCTGCCTTTGGTCTCATCACAGCCCTCAGCATGTTCACCAAATGCATGGCAGTGGTTGCAACTCACCTGAGACTGTTGGGATTCCGGGCTTTTGTCTAACCTGATGACTGGCTCCTCACAGCTCCCTTCAGACATCTGCTGACACAAGCCAGGGGTTACCTGCTCCAATTATATCTTCACTTGGGCATCACAGTCAAATACAAGTCTCACCTCCTTTGCACCCAAACACTATAGAATTCATAGGGCTTATCTGGATGCAGTTTCTCAAGTAGCCTGCCTTCCTCAATACAGATTGTCCAAGTTACAACTTCAGGCGAAAGGTGTGCTCTCTGTAGTCACCACCAGCCAAGTTGGTTTGTCAGCTTCTGGGGTAAGTGGTGGTCTCTATAACTTTTCTACCTTCCGCAAGATGCTACATGAGTGCTGCAATGCTCTCTAGCAGTCAAATAGTCTATGAATCAACATTGCATGACATTTCCCATTCGAATCACAAAGATCTACCGTCACCATGCCTCCTGGTAGATTCATGTACCAGATGTTTTGCATGTCTCCTGGTGGATTCATGCACCAGATGTTTTGCATGTCTTGGGTGTCCGTGGACGCTTCTCAGTTGGGGTTGGGGTCATTACCTGGGACAGACAGTTCAAGGCATGTGGACCCCCTTAGAGGCCAACCTTCACAGTTCTCTTAGTGTTGAAGGCATTTGAAGCCCTCTTACCTCAAGGGACAGTTGCCTTTCAGATGGGCAACATGTCAGTGGTCTGGTACATCAACAAACTGGGAGGAACCCGCTCTTTCCCCTTTGTCGGGAGGCAATGAGTGTGTGGCAATAGGTGATCTCTTCCATCTGCTTTCTTTTAGCAATACACATTCCGGGAAGTCCAGTGTCATAGCAGACAAGACTGAGCAGATCGTTTCATATACCCCACGAGTGTCCTGTCCATCCTTCAGTGGCAGGGCAGATTTTTCGCTAGAGGTGCCAGCCATACTGCAACCTGTTTGCCTCTCTCCACAATTCCAAATGCAGCATTTTTTTCCTACCATATCAAAGTTTTTACAGAAAGCGTACGAATAGAAGAGCAAGGTGATCCTGTTTTTCCCATTCTGGCCTTGACAAATGTGGCTCCCATTCCTTTGATTTCATCTAATATACCCCCCTTGAGTTCAGGATCCCTATCCAGATTTTCTGTCTCACCCCTCCAGGATACATCACCCGGACTTACAAGCCCTCAGGTTGACTGCATGAGTTACCCACTTAGAATAATGGCTAGACAGTCCAATCTTTCTTCCCAGATGATACACATCAAAAAGTCTCCAGTAGGAAGATATACAAGAGCAAATGGAAGCAGATGTCCTTCAAGAATGCAACTGCAGTCATAACATATGGGTTGTCCTGCCTCAGGCAGCCCTCGGTCGGCCGGATTCCAAAGTCTGGGTCCGACGTCGGCTGATGTCGCATTTCTCTCCGACGTCAGGGCGGCTGGAGTACATAAGCATCAGCCGATGCCATTTTCTTCAGTTTTTCTTGCCACGCGGTGCCCGAAGCAGAAGCAGTTCGCAAGTGCCGGTCGGTCAGCTCCTGTATTCTTCAATTCTGAAGTCATCAAAAAAGCTAAGTACCCCATTGGGGACCTTTTCTTGCCTCAGCCGATGTCAGAAATTACTGAAAAAATTAACAATTGTCTTTCTTGTGGTAAACAAATACCTCATAAGGATTTCCACTCTTACTGTCTTCCTTGCCTTGGCCCAGACCACGACGTCTCAGCCTGTGTAGCCTGTGCTCGCTTCAAGCGCACTCTCAGGCACCGGGCGGAGTTCGCTGAAGATTTTTTCGGCGAAAAATTTGCTTACACAATGCCGTCGGAACTTCCGACATCGCAAACTCCCAAGAAACGAAAAGACCGGGACCGACATCTTCGGCCTGCGTCTACCACCGACTCCACACCAAAACCTACCGTGAGTGCTCCGGTTCCCTCTGAGACGGTTTTTCCACCGCATTACCGACGACTCCGATTCAGGATATCACTCCAACGCCAGTTATTGATTTTCCTCCGGATACCAAAACCGAGGAAATGTCCGAGACCATTGCTGTAGACAAGGTCACTCCTGCACGTGGAGCTGCCAGGCCTCCTATGGCCATGTCTATTAAGGCCTACACTAGGGCTAAGGCAGCCAGCAAAACAAAGCATCTTGCTACTAAAGCCTTACCTCAGCCTACTCCAGAGACACAAATTATGACTATGGCTGCTGATTTAATTTCTATGATTAGAGGTTCAAAGGCCCATCCTGAGAGAGGATCCCAGCCTCCTTCTGATAAAAGGCCCCGGGTTGAACCCTCTGACCCTATTCCGTCAGATGAAGATTCTGAGGACTCTGTCCACTCTGATGGCCAGGAAGAGCTCTTCCAGACCTATGAGGACTCGGATGCTGAGGGTTCCATCCCCTCGGCCTCCCCTCCTGAGGATATTTCTTTTGGGGAAGTTCTGCATACCATGAGGGAACATTTCAAGTGGCAAGGCCAGGAATATTCTGATTCCAGAAAGCGCCTTCGGATTTTCCTTAAAAAGCCCCAGCACAGGCCCTTAGCTATTCCTCCTGTGCTTGATGTTTTGGATGATTTATATTCTGACTCTAGTGTTACCCCTGACTCTCTTCCTCCTGCTCCAGCCAAGCCAGACAGGTATTACAGGGTCCCAGAAACACATTCCCATTTATTCAGGGCCCATACTGCTGATTTGGAAACTATTTCTCAGGGGCCTAAAGGAGTTTCAGCTTCCATCTCTAAAAATCCCTTGCCCTCCAACAGGGAAGCTAGGTCATTAGAGAGATGGGGTAAAAAGGTTTACACTTCCACTACCTTATCTATGAGAGCTTTGAATTGCCTTTTTCATATGTTACAATATCAGGATTTCCTGTTAGAAGATTTACAGAAAACATTGGCCTCCTGATCCTTTAGACAGGAAGGCTTTGCAGGAAGCTGTACATAACTCTCAGCAAGTAAGCAATCACTTCCTGCAGTGTGGATATGATGCACTAGAAGCTTCATGTAGGGCAGCTATGACAGGGGCAGTCATTCGTAGACATGCATGGTTAAAAGATCAACCTCTACCAGATCATGTAAAGGCAAAACTTCTGGATGCACCTTTGGAAAAGAACAAGCTTTTTGGTGCTAATGCTAAGGATGTGTTAAAGTCCATCGAGGAAAAAGCAAAATCAGTTCAGACGGTGAAAGATTTCCTCCAGGTTCAACCCCCCAGATTCAGTAGGAATTGGCCTTCAAAAAACTGGTCCTTTCCTAATCCAGAAAAGTTTCAAAGGGGTAAAAACAGACGTGGCCGAGGAAGAGGACAATACAGAGGTCCTTACAGGGGACGACAATGGCAGCCAGGAAACCAAAGAAGTGACACAGGGGTTTCACCTGCCCCACAGCCACAATCTCAGTGACTTTCCTCTACTTCCGCCTACCAGGGAACAAATAGAAGCTCCCTTGGGCGGGAAATTATCTCTGTTTGCAGAAAATTGGCACAGACTGACAAAGGACAAATGGATTTTGGACATTATAGACCGAGGTTACAGGTTCCATTTTCATACCTTACCAAGAAAACAAGGCATGCCAAACCTACCACAAAGGCAGAGGCTATCAAGCAAATCTCTCTGCTGACTCGGATGAAAGCAATAGAAAGAGTTCCACAACAAGAACAAGGCCAGGGGTTTTACTCAAGACTGTTCCTTGTTCCAAGAAAAGAATCTCAAAGGAGACCAATACTGGATTTGTCCGCATTAAACACCTTTCTCATAGTACCAAAGTTCAAAATGCTGACTCTACAGCAACTCCTTCCCATGCTGGGCAAGGGGTCTTGGCTGATTACTCTGGACCTCAAGGAGGCATACCTGCATGCCCCTATCAGACACAGCTGCAGAAGATACCTCAGATTTCTTACAGGGCCAAAGCATTATCAATTCTCAGCATTGCCATTTGGCTTATCTACTGCACCCAGAGTATTCACAAAATGCCTGGCTTCAGTAATTGCTCATTGCAGGCTCCAGGGGATCCAAATTTACCCGTACCTGGACGACTGCCTCATACAAGCGGACGACAAATTGATGTTGACAAATTGATGTTGACAAAAAACTTGGACTATGTCATACGATTACTTCAAGCTCTGGGATACACAGTCAACTTCCAAAAGTCAAGACTTCAGCCATCCCAGCAAATAATCTTCTTAGGAGTCAAATTAGACACAGCCTCTCAAATGGCTTACCTAACAGAAGACAAGCAAGAGAAGTTAACTCATTACTTCAAAGGTTTAGCAAAACTTACCCAGATGACTGCAAGGAGATTCCTACAGGCCCTGGGTTACATGGCATCCTGCATTCTCCTGGTTCCATTAGCAAGACTACACATGAGAAAGCTTCAATGGTACCTAAAAAGCCTTTGATCTCAGCAAAGCAACAACTTGGAGACAACCATACCGCTCATTCCATGCCTACAAAAGGAATTCCTATGGTGGGCCTCGGTGAGCCAGGCAAACACAGGTATGTCATTCAAAAAACCACAGATAACACAGACCATGACCACAGACGCCTCAGACCTTGGATGGGGGGCGCACATGGAAGGCAGGTGTATACAAGGACAATGGTCTCCAAAGGAAACACATCTGCACATAAACCAAAAGGAAATGCTGGCAGTAATGCATGCCATCGAGGCCTTTCAACACCAACTTCAGCAAGGCCATTTACTGATACGGACGGACAACACCGCTGTGATGTGGTATATAAACAAGCAAGGGGGCACCCATTCTTACCCCCTTTGCAGACTGACAATGCATCTTTGGGAAAAATCACTGAGCCTAAACATTCAGTTACAATCCCAGTTTGTTCCAGGCAAAGACAATGTGCTGGCGGACAGCCTAAGCAGGAATTTCACAGATCCACACGAGTGGAGATTACATCCGAAGATCTTCACACAGCTCACTTCGACATGGGGCAGGCCAGAAGTAGACCTATTTGCCTCTCACCTCAACCATCATCTTCAAAAATTCTGCTCAAGGACATACCATCCACAAGCTTGGAAAATAGATGCTCTCTCATTCAACTGGAACTTCCTAAAAATCTATGCATTCCCACCTCTGCCACTGATGACCTCAGTATTACTAAAGATCAAAGCAGAGAGACCCAAGGGGATCCTAATAGCTCCGGACTGGCCAAGACAACACTGGTATCCACTACTGCGGAGCATAAGTCACACCAGGAAGTGGGCCCTTCCCCAATGGCCTCTACTTTTGACTCAACACAACTTCAAAACAGTGCATCCAAACCTTCAGGCACTGCAGCTAACAGCTTGGGAGATCCCATGAATAACCTCAACCTATCTCTCTCCAAGGAAGTTCAGCGGATACTAACAGAGGCTCGAAGACCATCCACCAGAAAGGTTTACTTAGCAAAATGGAAGAGATTCAGCATTTGGAATACCAGCAAGGGACATGATGCATCATTGTTGAACATCCCACTCATCTTGGAATATTTGGCAGATATGCTAAAGAATGGCCTCTCATATTCTTCCATAAAGATACATGCATCAGCTATTTCAGCTAGATATAACACTGATCCGCCTGTCTTTTCACATCCTTTGCTAAGGCAATTCCTCAGGGGAATCGAGAACATTAAGCCACCAAGAAAGGCCCCAGTGCCAGCCTGGGACCTCAATTTTGTCCTAGAAAAACTGACCCTACCTCCATTTGAGCCAGCAGCTTCAGTTGACTTGCAATTTCTCTCATGGAAGACAGCTTTCCTGTTGGCAATTACTTCAGCAAGAAGGGTTTCGGAACTACAGGCCCTAATGGCAATACCACCGTTCATAATTTTCCACAGAGACAGAGTTTCATTAAGGACCAACCCTACTTTTATGCCAAAGGTGGTATCTAGGGTTTCTTTAAATCAAGCTATTCATCTGCCTGCTTTCTTCCCCAATCCTGAGAATAAGGGGGAAAGACTGTTACATACCTTGGACATTCACAGACAACTTCGATACTACCTGGACAGAACCAAGACCAGTAGGAAGTCTGAACAACTTTTTGTAGCTTACGCCCCTGCAGTCCAAGGAAAAGCAATTTCAAAACAGACAATTTCAAAATGGATTGGACATTGCATCAGATTCTGTTATTTCTTTCATGGAAAGACTGTTCCAGCCAATGTCAGACCTCATTCCACCAGAGCTACAGCCACCTCTACAGCATTCTTAAGAGGGGTACCTACTAAGGACATTCTAGAAGCTGCTACATGGAGCTCTGTGCATACATTCTCCAAACACTACAATCTCCCTCTATACTCCAGATCTAGAGCAGGCTTTGCTTCGGCAGTCCTGCAGGGTTTGATTGCCACACCATCTTTTTCCTAGAGCATTCCTCCTCCCCCAGCTAAGCTATGGTATTCTACCCATATGTTATGACTGCAGTTGCATTCTTGAAGGACATAGTACAGTTTTGTACCTACCATAAATGTAGATGTCCGATAGATATGCAACTGCAGTCGGATTTTCCCTCCCTCCATACCCCTCTATGCCTAGGGTCCACTCCTATCCGTGTTTCTCTTAGCTGGGGATATCTGTTAT
Organism: Protopterus annectens; assembly: GCF_019279795.1. Taxonomy (NCBI): domain Eukaryota; kingdom Metazoa; phylum Chordata; order Ceratodontiformes; family Protopteridae; genus Protopterus; species Protopterus annectens. The sequence continues at coordinate 629,494,928 of NC_056733.1, forward strand.
GGTGTATCTGTTTATTGCTCATTTATTTGTCTGGAATCCTGTTTTTGTCTTCCAATTTGATTACAGCCTTCCTTGGAGGGCACCTGGCATCTGGGGCAAGAAACACTGAAGAAAATGGCATCGGCTGATGCTTATGTACTCCAGCCGCCCTGACGTCGGAGAGAAATGCGACATCAGCCGACGTCGGACCCAGACTTTGGAATCCGGCCGACCGAGGGCTGCCTGAGGCAGGACAAACCCATATGTTATGACTGCAGTTGCATATCTATCGGACATCTACATTTATGGTAGGTACAAAACTGTACTTTCTCTATCTGTGCTAACAAGAGACTGATCCTTTTTGAGCACCCATTCCAGCAGTTTTAGAATTTCTGGCTTCCATTTTTCATAATGGAGCAAGTTGCTCTACAGTTAAAGTACAGCTGGCTGTAGTCACCAGTTTTCATGTAGGCAAAGGTCATTTGTCATTGACCTCCCATAGGTTATGCAAGGCCTTTCTTAAAGGTACATTTTTTCTCAGGCCTCCTGACAAGGGACCCTACTCCTCCATGGGACTTGACGATTTGTCTTTAAGCCTTGACTCAGTTTCCCACTGAACCTGCAGCAAAGGCTGATTTAAAATGTTTATCTTGGAAAGCCACTTTTCTAGTTACCATTACATCTGCTAGAAGACTTTCAGAACTTAAAGCATTTTCTTGCCAGCCATCATATATAATTTTTCATAAAGACAGTTTCTGTTTGCACCAGTCCACCCTTTATTCCAAAGGTAGCTTCTGAATTCACCCTCAACTAGTCCATTAATTTCCAATATTCTTTCCAACGTTGTACAATAAAAGAAAATATATGCTTCGCTTATTGGATGTAAACAGACAGCTGAGATTTTATATTCACAAAACAAAAGCTTGCAGGAAATCTTATCAGTTATTTGTTTCATTTTTAACAGCTAGGTTGGAACAATGTATGCCTAAAGTTACATTAGCTCAGTGGCTCACTGAATGTGTTTCTTAAGTTTATAAACACACAGGTTTATCTTTCCAAGACCACCACAAGCTCATTCCACAAGGTCTGTCTCCACTTTTTTTATCTAAACTTCTTTAGATGACATTTGTGCTGCTGCTACTTTTTCCAGTGCTCATACTTTCAAAACTCATTGTAAGTTAAATATGCTTTCTAGAAATAGAGTAGTCGTTTGGCAGTGCCATATTGTGGAATATCCTTCCATGAGATCACCCTGGGTTGATATTAGCTAGGGTCTCTGTCCCAAAGGTTAAGGAATAAATGGAAAAGACAACATCAGATGTAGAAGTTATGTACTAACCATAAAGATGCATTTGTGCTCAGTTTTCAGCTTCCTTCAACCTACCTTTCCACTGGAAGAAAATATTTATATGGTTTCCTGATATGATGTGGTGGTATTTCCTTCTTTGTTTTTTTTCCTGTCTTAGCTCCAGATACCTTTTCAGTCATGTTTCTAGACATATATAGAGTTTTTTTTCCCCATATATTGGTATCAAGGGGGGATAACTTTGTCTGAGGTAATCTGGGGCTTGGGAGAGTATTATTGGTAAGGGGAGGAGCTTGAGTTATGGTTCCATTGTCTGAGAAGTGGCCAGAGTAAAATCTGAAACCCAGAGGTTGAAGGAAGTATGAAAGCAGACAACACAGCTGCATCATTATGGTGAGTACATAACTTTTGTTTTTTCACTGATATTACAAATAAAAAAAGATTTCCATCACTTTCTGACAGTGTATCAGGAACTTTCTTTTTTTGAGACTGTAAATAAAATGACGGAGGTTTTCAGTGGGAGCAGAATGAAATCCCTGCATCTCAGTGAAAGTATTGAGATTTGTTGCAGATGGATTTTCTAATGCCTGCAGGTGTCTCTCGTTTTATTAGCTTTAGAAGATATTTTCTTAATAGTTTTCAGCATACCTGACATTCAACCAACCACTGCTCCCAAGAAGTCTTATAGGTTATGCAAAGTACCCCAACATGTAAGTATCAGTTTTATAATCCAAAAGCAGAACCTGCAGTTCTTTATCTAAAATTTCATCTGCTAAACAAATTGAGATTTGTTGCAGATGGATTTTCTAATGCCTGCAGGTGTCTCTCTTGTTTTATTAGCTTTAGAAGATATTTTCTTAATAGTTTTCAGCATACCTGACATTCAGCCAACCACTGCTCCCAAGAAGTCTTATAGGTTATGCAAAGTACCCCAACATGTAAGCATCAGTTTTATAATCCAAAAGCAGAACCTGCAGTTCTTTATCTAAAATTTCATCTGCTAAACAAATTGTAAATGAATACCCTCTGACAAGGATAGGAAAACTTTTGATAGATTTGGGCAGAAAGTTTGTCTGAACTTCCAGGCTCACATGTTGAAATTGTTACTGGCTTCCCATGAGCACATGAGAAACTTGGCTGATGTTCTTCATGTTTCACTGTTGCAGTCATTACATTTGGGTTATCTGCTTGCAGGTAACCCTCAGTCGGCCTGATTAACAAAGTCTTGGGTCCTGCGTCGGTTGCTGTCCCATTTTCCATGCCGTCAGGGGTATAAAACATGCAGCCGATGCCATTACATCGGTCTTTCTTGCTGTGCGGTGCCTGAAGTAGAAGCAGTTCGCAAGTGCCGGTCGGCCGACTCCTGAAATTTTCGTTTTCAAGTTTCATAACTGACGTTTTCAACTATAGCTAAGTACCCCGTTGGCGAAACTTTTTCTTGCTCCTTACCGATGTCAGTAAAAGTTAATTGCATTACTTGTGGAAAGCAAATACCTCATAAAGATTTTCATTCATACTGTATTCCTTGCCTAGGCCCTAGACCACGACGTGCCTTGCTGTCGGTTTTGTGCTTTATTTAATCAGCGCACTATCCATTGTCGGTATATTTTCGCCTCTAAATATTTCGGTTCTCAGTTTAATTATCCAGAAATGTCGTCGGTTAGCCATCCGACTACTGGGATTCTGAAAAAATGCAAAGATAAAGATAAAGACAGAGACAGGCCGCCGAGGTCCAAAACTGCCTTCGACCTTTCTCCTAAGCCAGTTTGCCGGTACTCATTGAGGCGCTTTTGCAGCCCCTAATTCCAGCTACTTCTGATTCACAGGCCTCTACTGAGACCTATGAAACCCATTCGGAGTCCGGTATGCCGGGAGATGCTTGGACTATGGAACCTGCGGATGTCTCTACCTTGGATGGGTCCAGAGCCGCTGTGCAGGCACCAGCTTCTGAGGGTGTATTCAGGCCTACAGACTTGCATATTAAACTGACGCCTCCTTCTTTACTTGGGCCTAAATCTCGATCCGTGCCTAAAAAACTGACGCCCAGGCCACATGCCCAGGCCTCTATGCCTTAAAAACAAATGATAAGAATGGCTGAAGATCTAATAACTCTAATCAGGGGTAGCCACCCCCCCCCCCCTTCTAAGAGGCCTAGGACTGAAGTTGATTATGAATCTTCTGATCAGGATTCTGTTTTTTTTTTTATTCTTCTGATGATCTGGATTTGCCCTTATCTACTTATGAAGATTCTGATGCAGAAGACCCCATTCCCTCTGCTTCCCCTGCTGAGGATTTTTCTTTTTGGGAAACCTTACATACTCTAAGGGAGCATTTCCACTGGGAAAGCCAGGATTTTTCTGTTTCAAAATAGAGGCTTAGGGATTTCCTTCTCCTACCTCAGCATAGGCCTTTAGCTATTCCTCCTGTACTAGACATTGTTGATGTTGCTTTTTTGGAATCTAGTTTGGCCCCTGATTCCCTGCCTCCTGCTCCCAGAAAACTTAACAGATACTACTGGGTCCCTGAGTCCCACATGTTCCTTTTTAAGAATCCTATTGCAGATCCAGAGACTGTTTCACAGGGGCCCAAGGGCATTAAGGCTTTTACTACTAAAAATCCTACCCCTTCCGATAGAGACTCCAGGGCACTGGATAGATGGGGTAAGAAGGTTTACACTTCTGCTACCTTGGCCATTAGGGCTTTAAACTGCCAGTTTCATATGTTAAAGTACCAGCAACATGTTATTGGACTGCTTAAACAGAAAATGATATTGATTCCTGACTGTGTGGAAAATAAAGAATTACAGGATTTAATGCATTCTGCTGAACAAGTTGGAAAACATACTTTGCAATGTGGTTCTGATTCATTAGAGGCCTCTTGCAGGGCTGCTGTTACTGGGTCTTTGCTCAGAAGGCATGCTTAGCTTAAGGTGCAATCTTTGTCTGATCATGTTAAAGCTAAATTGTTGGATGCTCCTTTAAATCAGGACAGCCTGTCTGGCAACAAGACTGAGGAAGTTCTTAAAAAGATGGAAGATAAGGCTAAATCTATGCAAACTGTTAAAGATTTTTTACAAGTTCAGCCTCCTAGATTTAGTAGGCACTGGCCATCTAAGAATTGATCCTTTCCAACCCCTTCCAGGTCTTCTCAAGCCAAACCCAGACACAGCAAAAACCCCTGGTTTCAGTCCCAGGGGGACATACAGAACTAAGCAGTGGGGGCCTCCACTTCCAAATTTGGGAATAATATGACTCCCCCCTATGGTAAACTGTCTGAATGACTTCCTTTTAGAATTTCCATGCACTTACCAACTGACTGCCCCTTTTGGGGGGAAAGATTGCTCTTCATGCAAAGAATTGGGAACTCATTACCCAGGACAAATGGGTTTTAAATATAGTGTTCCAGGGATGCAGATTGCACTTCCACACGTTGCCAACACCAAGCGGGTGGCTGGACCTACCCCCAAGTCAGTGGGCAGAGGCCCAAAAACAAGTACTTTCTCTCTTAAGCATGGGGACTATTCAGCCGGTACCAGAAGAGGAAAAGGAACAAGGTTTCTACTCGAGACTTTTCCTGGTACCCAGAAAAGGCAGTTCATGGTGTCCTATCCTGGACGTGTCTGCTCTAAACACCTTTTTGGAAATTCCAAAATTCAAGGTGCTGACTCTTCAACAGTTACTTCCTATGCTAGGCAAAAATTACTGGTTGGCAACACTAGATTTAAAACAAGCATACCTGCACATCCCAATCAGGGAATCTTGCAGAAGATACCTACGCTTCAAAGCAGGCTACACACACTATCAGTTCTGTGCACTGCCCTTTGGCGTATCTACTGCACCCAGGGTATTCACAAAGTGCCTAGCTCCAGTTATTGCATTTTGCAGGCAAAGTAATATTCAGTTATACCCATACCTGGACGATTGTCTAATTCAGGCAGAAAGCCAGGACATACTTTTGAATCATCTGGCCTTTGTACAAAGGGTTCTAATTTGTCTGGGGTACTCCATAAACGAAAAGAAATAACACCTGGTACCCTGTCAACAAATTATATTCCTGGGAGCAAGCTTGAATACAACTTCCCAGATGGCTTACCTCACGCCAGAGAAACAAATTCATTTGATAACCTACTTCAAACAAGTGGCCACAAAAACCCTGCTATCTACAAGACAAATACTGCAAGCCTTGGGGTACATGGCCTCCTGCATTCTTCTAATTCCATATGCAAGACTGCATATGAGGAAACTACAGTGGTATCTAAAAAGCCTATGGTGTCAACATTCTCAAGACCTAGAAACAATGATTCCTATCATACCTTGCCTATGCCTAGAGTTCCTTTGGTGGGCAGAGGCCTGCCACCAAAACAAGGGACTACCTTTCACACCACCCCTTGCCGCCCAAACCCTAGCAACAGACGCATCAGACTGTGCATGGGGGCTCACCTGGCAGGGAAGTGCATTCAGGGCAAATGGAACCCAAGTCAAATGCACCTGCATATCAATCAAAAAGAAATTTTAGCTGTACAGAATGCTCTGACAACCTTCAAAGACCACATTCTTCCAGGACAACTAATGGTAAAGATGGACAACACTGTTATGTGGTACATAAACAAGCAGGGGGGTACACATTCTTACCCCCTCTGCAGACTAGCCATGGCATTGTGGAACACATTCTTGAGCTACCAAGTGCACCTACAAGCTCAATTCCTGCCAGGAAAATTAAATACATTGGCAGACGGACTAAGCAGAAACCTCATGGACCCACACGAGTGGAAACTGGAACCAAGGATTTTCAACATGTTGACAAGCAAATGGGGGAGCCCAGATATAGACCTGTTTGCCTTCCTCCAGAACTACCAATTGGACAAATTTTGCACAAGGACTCCCCACAAACAAGCCTGGAAAGTGGATTCTCTGTCCTTCAGCTGGAAAAACCTATCAGTCTATGCCTTCCCCCCTCTGCCTCTGCTCTCCAAAGTACTACTAAAAATCAAACGGGACAAACCAAGGATGATTTTGATTGCTCCAGACTGGCCGTGCCAACACTGGTACCCCCTTCTGTGCAGTGTGTCATGGTTATCTCCATGGCACCTGTATCAGACTCCTTCCCTGCTGTCTCAGCAGGAGAACCAGATTCTGCACCCTCCGCTTCTAACACTGAACCTTGCAGCCTGGCTAATTACTTAATCTCTCCATTACCATTCCTCAGCAAACCTGTGATGGATAGCATTTTAGAGACAAGGAGGCCTAGTACTAGAAAATCTTATGCTGAAAAATGGAAAAGATTCTGTGCCTGGAACCAGTCTCAAGAGATGAGTACAGCAGCGCCCAATTTACCTCGGGTTTTACAATACTTAACTGAGATGCTTCACAAGGGCCTGTCCTTTTCCTCCATTAAAATCCATGCCTCAGCCTTTTCAGCTCATAACACAGAACTTCCCCTCTTCTCTCATCCACTGCTCAAGCAGTTCATCAGAGGGGCCAAAAATTTGAGACCACCCAGGAGAGTTTCATTCCCAGCCTGGGACCTTAACTTTGTCTTGGACAAACTCACTCTACCTCCTTTTGAGTCAGCTGCTACTGCAGACTTAAATTTTCTTTCTTGGAAAACAGCTTTCCTTTTAGCAATCACTTCAGCTAGAAGGGTATCTGAATTACAGGCCCTTACGGCAGTGGAGTCTTTCATCATCTTTCATGCGGACAGGATGTCCCTCAGAACCAATCCATCCTTCATGCCCAAGGTGGTATCCAGTGTGGCTCTTAATCAGTCCATTAATTTGCCAGCCTTCTTTCCCAATGCACAGAATAAAGGGGAATGAATACTGCATCCCTTAGATGTGCACAGACAATTTAGATTCTACTTGGACAGGACTAAACCTCAAAGGAAATCCGAACAACTGCTTGTGGCATTTGCTGCAGGGGCAGAGGGGAAGGCTATTTCAAAACAAATCATTTCTAAATGGATAAGCCATTGCATTTATTTCTGCTATAAGCACCATGAAAAACCTATCCCCCAGGGGATCAGACCTCACTCCACCATGGCTGCATCTACCTCTACAGCCTTTCTCATAGGCGTCCCTACCAGGGACATCCTTGAAGCTGCTACCTGGTGTTCTGTACATACTTTCACCAAGCATTATCATTTGCCAATTGTCTCTAAATCCAGAGCTGGCTTTGCCACTGCAGTCTTGCAGGACCTTATAGCTGGCCCTAATGCTATCTAAATTCCTCCTCCCAACCTTAGCTTTGCGAATCCACCCAAGTGTAATGACTGCAGCAGTGAAACACGAAGAACATTGTACAGTTGTGTACACTTACCATAAATGTAGATGTTCGAGTGTATTCACTGTTGCAGTCCTGGTTACCCTCCCTCCAGCCCCCTAACTTCTTTTGGCTATACCTCTACTTTTTTTTACTATGCTTAAAAGCCTTTTTGGTTGGAGGTATATCTTTGTACTTTTATATTTAATTGCTTCCCATTGGGGGGGGGGGGTGCCTGACATCTGGGGCAAGAAAAACTGATGTAATGGCGTCGGCTGCATGTTTTATACCCCTGACGACCTGACGTCATGGAAGAAGGGGCACCAACCGACGCAGGACCCAAGACTTTGTTAATCAGGCTGACTGAGGGCTACCTGCAAGCAGATAACCCAAATGTAATGACTGCAACAGTGAATACACTCTAACATCTACATTTATGGTAAGTGTACACAACTGTACTTTAACCTCACTACTTCAGAGGAATACTTTAATTGTATCTGTTTCTTATAACCAAACATGATTCTGCTGATGCTGTATCCAGACATGCTGCCACTGGGTCAGTTATGACAACATTTGCCGGCTACATTCTCAAAACGTACCAGAATCTTAAAAGTGAGATTTCAGATTCGCTGCCAGACAAGGATCTTGTATTTGGCTCTTGTGCTGCTTAAGTCCTGAAAAGATTTGAAAGAGGAAAACTGGTTCAAGGAGTGACCTACATTTTCCAACCCTCCTTTTCTAAGTTCAGTTAAACTTGGTTATTTTAGACACATAATTCTGAGTACCATTTGACAAGGGTCCAGATGGCAGTGAATAACTCTCTCACTCCTTTACAGGCGATTCTGTCTAATTTTGTAAACTAAATATCCCTGTTTCCTCCAGTTTTGATTCACATGTTATCTCAGGGGGTCCTAGAATTAGGGCCATCAGATGTGCCAAGGTTTTTATTAAGGGATCTTTCTGGTGTCCAAGAAACAGGGAATGTGGGCACTAGTTCTAGACCTGTCCTTTCTCAGTCTATATATCAAGGTCTCAAAGTTCAAAATGCTATCCTACCAAGCTTTGTTACTCCCCCACCCACACACACACACAGTTCATGGTAACATTATCCTTGAAAAATTCTTACCATTATATTCCTATTGTCAAGGAATTTAGACGTTTTAAGATTTTCCATTTCTGGCTCACATTCTCTGTTTTACCCTTTGGCACATCTGCATCAAGGTTATTTCCAAAGTTGCTGGCTCCATTGTGTACTGTAGACTTCAAGGAGTAAACATCTTTTTCTGTTTAGATGATTGTCTTATATTTGTAGACTCGTTTTCTGATTTTCAAGTCTCTCTTGACATGTGTCAGGAAGTTCCTTCTCCGATTGGGTTTCAGCTGAACTTAAGGAAATCCGTTCTCATCCCATCTCAGAGTAGTTTTTCTGGGCATTTGTATGCTTTTGTCTGTTCTTGTTCCACATACCTTGCTTCACTTTCATGCTTTTGCTACCGTCCCTCCCAGCAAAGACTGAGGCAGCTGTTGTGGCAGACTGTAAAGGAGGTGGAATAGAGAAGGGGAGACCTGGGTTGAGAGATAGATACCTGGTCTCCCCACCACAGTAACTCCCTTCTCACAATGCTTGGCACTGGAATCTAAAACGATAAAGGTTATTGAAGCTGACAGCAGACTGACTTGATGTGCCACTGAATTTCTCTCAAGTGAAGTCAGCCAATGGAGTCATGATAACCATAGAGGCCATGGAACCCAGAATCCTGAAAAACTCCCTTGCAGATGCGAGAGACTGGATGGAAAAGGTCAGGAAGCTCTCTGTCTATACAATTTTATTCTGTCCTAAGAAAGGCCCTTCCTAAGGTAGTATCAAGAAGGCAGAACATCTCTGGTCTCCAAAAGCTCTTCAAGTTATTACAAACAACACCATGTGATACATGAACAGGGATACTGAATGTTGCTCCCTTTGTCGACTTGCCATGGTAGCCTGGGGGGGGGGTAGCAACACTGCTCAATTTGATGCTACAGGCTTCATGCATTCTATCAGAGCAAAACTTTCTAACAGATAAGCTGAGCAAGTTCCGGACAGACCTTCACGAATGGAAACTACACCTGAGAGTCTTCAGTAATTTATCCAGCCGTGGGGAGTACCTCAAGTAAATCTGTTCACCTCCTTTTAAACAGACAGTTGCTGAAATTTTGCACCAGGATTCCTTGCAACCAGTCCTCGAAGATAGATGCCTTCTCATTGCCATGGACAGAAATGTCTCTGTATGCCTTTCCTCCCTTTCACTGATATCCAGAATTGTTCAAAAGATCCGTAAGAATTCCCCAAAGGTAGTAGTGGTGACTCACTTTTGGCCCAGGCAATTGTGAGTTCTCCCTTCTTTTGAAAATGGCCAAGGGCAGTTACCTCAGGCTTTCCCCACAGATTTAAATTACTTGTACAAGAGACCCTTCAGTTAACTGCCTGGATTATAGAGTGTTTTGCCTGTTAGGCACAGTTTCTATTGAGGATGTGCAGCAGGTACTAAAGAAGGCTAAAATATGTGCTACTATAAAAATATAAGTGGAAAAGATTTTCTAATTGGTGCCATGCTAAGAAACAGGACCCTTTTAAGGCTCTGTTGCATCTGATTCTAGAATGTTTGAGAGAGTATTATCCTCTGACCTTCCTTGTTATGCTATCAAGATTTATCTTTTGTTCATTTCTGCTTGTCACCGGTTAGATTTACCTGTCCAAAAGTTAAGCAGTTTTTGAAGGGGGTTTTACATATTTATCCACCTAGAAAACTGTTGACTCTTCGTTGCGATCTTAACTTTGTGCTTATAAAACTAGCACTTCCTATTGAACCAGGATTTCAGAGCTTGACTCCTTAAGTAAACATTCCGCTATATTGTAAAGCATTTGTATGTGCCTAATCCCACAAATTAACATTGTTACATAAATGCATTAATTCCGTATATATTCAAAATGTAAAAATTAAGCATATGAATAAGCTTAAGCCCCCCCCCCAGCAACTACATTTCCAAATAAAACCACTGCAACAGTCCATTTTCTCCCTACAGTTATTGCAAGCCAAGAATAACACTATTTAATAAGGATATCTACCAGACAAGTCTGTATAGGTGACTGGATGTTTATAGTTCTTGTTATTAGCAGATTTGGTACTTAATAGTTATGTTTTAAACATTGTTACTGGTTATTTACATTTCTTTTTATAGCAAATTTGTTACTTTTACTAGTTAGTTTTTAAACATTGTTTTGGCTGGTGTGCACACCTGCAAGCCCCCCCCCCAGGCAACTATAGCTTCATCTCTTGCCACTAGGTGGCACAACTAACAATATGCTTGCTGTATCTTGTCCCAATTAAATTTGCCTCCCCATTGAATTAGTGTAAAGTAAGGCTAGTACCATTTACTTGGTGTATTTTGTCCCCAGATAGATTTCCCTTCCTTTGTTTTACTTACACACCTAGGCCATAAAAGTAATGTTTCTGCAACTATCTGCTTACACTCTTACCTGACTGCCCCTACATCTTCCTTGCTTTCACTTACCTTACAGATCCAAGGCTTCCACTTCTCATACTGATTGTTTTTCTTTGCACCCATCTGTGAGGGGGGCCAGCCCATTCCTTTCCCCCTTGATATGCTCTTTTTCACTCCACTCACCTACCCCCATTTCCACCCACCCCTGCATCACCTAGACTTGTACCAGTGCTAACCACTCCCTTAACTCCCCCCATTCAACAATCACCCTCTATCCACCAGTCACACCTCAATTAACCAATACACTATTTATAACACTCCTCCCTGTCCTCACACAACTTAATTCCTACTGTCCTTAGTCACTGTGCTCCCACCACACTACATAAACAACCATATGTCCCTACATCTTTATCACACCATTCAGATAAAGTAACATTAAAAAGAATACACACCATGTTCTTTCTCCTGCCCACAGTCTATACCCTACTGTATCTAACAATCCTACGCTCACCTACAAATACATGTCCATAGCCCCACACTGTTATACTAATACCATGCACTCCTAACTCTCCTACTTTGCCATCTCCTCCCAACTCTGCAGTCACACACTTAATGCATACTTCTACTTCAAACACGTAGTTGTCGGCAGTATCACTAACCACTTCAGCAAACACCTTCACATACTCTCCAAATTGTCACATAAACATGCATGCATATTATCAAAGATTCTCCGTAGTGGTTAAATACACTCAAATCCTGAGCCACATAATGTACAACATACCATCATGGCTACCATTCCACCCCTTCCTCACATTAAAACTACAGACCTTCTCATTCTTAACATGAACCTTAGGAGCCTAGTTAACAAAATCACAGACTTTCATCTAGTCATTACACAGTACTCACCAGATATTCTTATAGCAACAGAAACTTGGCTAAAACCCCATGTAAGAGACCCAGACTTACTCCCACAAGGTTATAGTGTATACAGGTTAGACAGGATCAGGAAGAAGGATGGTGGGGTTGCAGTCTTCTACAAAGATAACCTAATGTAAACAACTTACCCATCAGATACCCTTATGATAACTTTGAAGTCCTAGTAGCACAGCTCGGAATCAATCCCACAAACATATAAACATAGTAGCTACTTGTATATCTACCAGCAGTACTCCCACTGCCATTGAGGAACTCGTAGACTAGACAGCCTCAACTTACAACCATGGAACCATTATCACAGGTGACTTCAACTTAGACTGGAACACTTGCACTTGTGATAACCCCTCCATCTTCATAAATCTATATGGTTTCTCCCAAACACTCTAGTTTCCCACTTGAATAGATAAACATAGCAAAAGGGAATCTGTCTTAGACTGGTCACCTATTAACAGCGCCACCCCCAACTATCTCTCCGGATGCCGTCCGAATAATTTAAGTGACCACAGAACTACCTACTTAATTCGTCATCAGCTCAATCCACCCAGAACCGTAGTTTACAAAGTCGTACGAAATACAAAAAACTTCTCCAATGAAGCATTCTTAGACATGCTCAATAAATGCAACTGGACACCACTCCATCATCTCCAACTTGACCAGGCTATAACACACTTCAGTGACACATTTCTAGCTATTCTAAATAGCTTAGCACCGACTAGTACATGTAGTGTTAAAAGTAAGAGATTGCCCTGGGTACCAAAATAAACCATTAGACTTCAAAAACTAAGGGGCAGAACCTGGTTTCAATACCAGAAAACAAAAGGCAATAAAACTCTGCTAGCATACCAGCAGCTCCGCAATCAAACAAAAAAAAAAACTCAGACTAGACAAAAAAGCATATTGTACATCTATGCAAATCAAATATGAAAACAATCCAAAAACAAAAGTTCTGGCAAGCAGTTAACTCACTCCTCCACCTAGGTAAAGCTACAACCCCAGAAGCAACAACTAATAACCAAAGCGTGAGAATTGCCTCACAAATCAACACCTACTTTATAAACACCATCCTCTCCTTAGTTACAGGGAGAAATTCCACCCCATCTCTTCCACCTAATGTGGAAACTAACAACAACTCTTTTGACCTCAAACCTGTCCCAACTAACACCATAAGAACAATGCTGAAAAAACTGAAACACTCTTCCTTAGCAGCTGACCAACTCCCCAATTAGTACCTCAAACTTTTCAGCTGATGCCATAGCTCTGCCTATCTCCATTCTGGTAAATAAGTCTAGAGCAGAACAATATGTCCCAAAATTATGGAACATTTCCTACATCACTCCTGTATATAAAGGAGGAACATCAACAGAATTAAACAGTTACAGACCCATAGCCATCCATTCCCCCTGCGTCAGAATTCTGAAAAAATATATCCACGCATAATTACTACAATACCTGTTATCTCACAATCTTATCTCTCCCTTCCAACATGGTTTCAGACCAACACACAGCACCACCACAGCCCTAATTAATTTTTCTAACACCATCAACCAACTGAGAAATTCAAACCAGCAAGTAGCATCAATCTTCCTAGGCATGTCAAAGTGTTCAACACGGTCTTCCATCAGAAACTCCTTAGTACTTTTGCCTCACTAAACCTATCAAAGACTTCCCTCTCCTGGTTCCTATGGTATCTTTCTGATAGACAACAAGCAGTACGATGGAAATCCAAACTTTCACCACATTTGCCTCAGTCGGAGTCCCCCAAGGGTCCATACTAGGACCCCTTCTTTTCACCATCTTCTCTAATGATCTAGCCTCATCCACAACAAACACTAAAGTATTTCAGTATGCGGACGATTCAGCTTTAATCTGCTCAACAGATACCTTATCAGACCTGCAAATAGTATCCCAACAAGCTTTTAATGATATAGAAACATATGCAAGTAAATTACAACTAATCCTCAACCCCAAAAAGACACAGGTAATGCTATTTACCAGTAGCAAACAATCACTGACCACATCTCCTTTCAGTATTCTCTCAGCAAACAGAGTCCTCCAACCATTTGGGCATGCAAAACTCCTTAGCGTGACAGTCGACAACAAACTCTGATTTGACCAACACATAGCCATCACAATTAAGGAAGTTCACATCCGAATTGGCTCACTGTACAGAAGCAAGCCATTCCTCACTGACATTACCAGATGAGCTATATCCAGAACCTTCCTCCTCTCTACTCTCCTATATGTTTTCCCCCTCTTTACCAACTTAAAAAAAAATCAGACTTCACCAAACTGGAAACCTGCTACAACAAAATAGCCTGCTTCGCAGCCAACCTTCCTCACCAAATCCACCATTGTATTGCTGTACATAAATTAAATTGGCTCGAGCTACCTAACCTTCTCCATCTTTACCAACTTAAATTCACACACAGTATCATCTTCCATCCTGACAGTTGCCCACCCTCAAGGAACCTGCTCTCTACTCATGCCCGCGAAGTCTAAGATCTGCAGACAGAAACTTTCTCACCGTAAACAAAGCTAACAACACTGATGGTAAAGCCCTATTCTCAAATCAAACGGCAAGTTGTGGAACACTCTACTCCACACCCTCCAAAACACACATGAATCTTCCACTTTCAAACTGCTACTATTTGAACATTTATCCAAGAACTGGCATTGTTCCTGCTCCAAACCTGATTGACAAGATATTTTTAATTCCCTCAATTCACTGTCCACTCCTTACCTCATCTTCTCCCTCTCCTTAGTGTTTATTGCTGCTCCAAAAAAAAAAAAAAAATATATATATATATATATATATTTATAGATATATATTTATAGATATGTCTAAAAGAAATTTCATTTGTTCATAACTATTTAATATGTACACAGTACTAATTTTATTTTTCTCAGTGATCTTCACTAAAACACCTGTATGTTTTTCTTTTTGAACCTGTATCTACTAGAAAACTGCATTGAGTATTACTTTGTATAGACTAACTAGATGATGTGTATTCTGCATCTTACTGTATGTATACTATTGTACTATCTAATTATTGTATTTCGCTTATGTTTCTGTGGAGCTTTTCTCCCCAGGCCTCCGCTGAAAATAGGCTTCTGGCTCAGTCAGACTTTCACGGTAAACAAATGTAAATAAATAAATTATCCTAACTACTCAGAGGTTAGTTTCATTTCTTTCTAAAAATGCAAATGAAATTGATTCAAACACTTATTAAAAAGTACCCTTCTACATTCACCGTGATGTCCATTTAGCTTTGTTTATTTTATGAAGATATGCTAGCAAACTACCCTTCATCTCGGCTGACTCATACATTGTCCCAGTTACTACTTGTTTTAACGTGTGTGTGTGTGGGGGGGTCACTGTTGGTATCCATTTCTTTGTAGCTTTTCTGTATCCTTCATCAATAAAAATGCTTTCAAAGCATTCAAAAAAATCTAAAAAACATTTACAGAATGCCCAGAAACCACAGTGAAAAACTTCTCTAAAGCAAATTTCACACGCCTCAAAACCAAGGCGAAATCCTTCAAAGCCCCCGGGCCTGTGGAAAATACGGCCCAGACTGCAGAATCCTTTATAAACGCATTCTATGAACACCTTCAGATATGCATGGATCATGCAATCCCAAATAAAACTAAGACCCAATCCTCCAAAGGCAGACGTCCTGTCTGGTGGACCCCAGCCATAAACAAACTATACAATAGAAGGAGGAAGCTACTACATGATAGAGCAAAATCCCAAAAAGGGAAGGCATCTCTGATCAGTATTAGCAAAAAACTACGGGCACTCATAAAATCGTCTAAGGCCAGCTTCGAGAGAAAAATTGCACAGGACACTAAGGATAATCACAAGGCTTTCTTTAGTTATGTTAGGAACCTGGGTGGGAATTCCCAGATATGCTCAGAATTAGTCCAAAATGACAAAAAATACACCGAGCCCACAGACATTGCCAACATCCTAGCTGACAGGTTCAGTGTAAACTTCTCCCCTCCCCCCCACCAAAAGGGCAAATATCTATCCCAACAGAGTGCTGCCCCCCTGACATCTCAGATGCTCAGGTAAGAGACGCCTCCAAAGCAAAACACAGCATCAATGGGACCAGATGGTGTCCCAGGCTGCGTCCTACATGAACTCCAAGAAGAGCTAAACCCAAACATAAAACTACTGTTCAATCTTAGCCTTACTACAGGATATGTACCCAAAGAGTGGCGTACAGCAACAGTGGTCCCTCTCCACAAAGGTGGTGCCTCAACGGATCCTGGAAACTATCGCCCCATAAGCCTGACTAGCTTGGTCTGCAAAGCTATGGAAAGGATCATCATGGACCTCATAAATAAAGATATTGGGGACCTACAGACACTGGATCCTACCCAGTTTGGCTTTAAGGGCAGATCCTGCCTCTTAAACCTGGTCGATTTCTTTGAAACAGTCACCAAGGCCATTGACGAGGGAAGGTGGTCCACACAGCCTACCTGGACCTCGCAAAAGCCTTCGATACAATACCCCACTGGCATTATAGATAAGCTCACCAGCTTAAATATAAACCCCTATGTCACTAGATGGGTTGCAAACTGGCTCAAGGACAGAACCCACATGGTTAGAATTGCTGGAGCCATGTCAGACTCCAAACCAGTTACAAGTGGCATCCCACAAGGCTCAGTCCTGAGACCTTTCTTGTTGGTATATATTTCTCGGTGGTACAGGCCAACACGGAAGGACTGTGGCTGACCAAGTTCGCAGATGACTGCAAACTGGGCCATAATCAACTCTCCAGCCGACACAAGCATCCAGCAAAAGGGCCTCATAGAAACAGACAACTGGTGCCAGAGTCATGGCCTCAAGCTAAACACCAAAAGTGTATAGTCATCCCCTTTGGCAAAACAAAGTGCCCACAAATTACCACATAGATGGTAATCCATTAAGTACAGAAGAAGTCATTAGGGACCTGGGGACCCAAGTTGATAGCAATCTCTCATTTGACAACCACGTGGCCAAAGTGGTTAGAAAAACATTTTATATAGCCCACCTAATCATGAAGGGATTCACATCTAGATCAGGGAGGTCATCGTGCCTCTTTACTCATCCCTCATCAGGCCCATAATTGAGTACAATGCCCCTTTGGGATGTACCTTACCAGACACCTGCAGCAACTGGAAAGACCCCAAAAGTACCTCACCAAGAGGATCAAAGGGCTCAAACAGATGCCATATGCTGCCCGGTTAAAGAAACTCCAGCTCTACTCAGTGGCATACCGCCTGCTCAGAGGCGATCTGTGCCTGACATATAAAGCCATGTCCAACCCGGAATTAATGGACATGCTGCACCTCAGAAAATCCAAATCCCATCGAGCTCGCCGAGAGACTTGAACCTCAGCACTGAAATAAATAGGACATGCTGGAGTGACAGATTCATAACCCAGAGGCTCCCTTCACTCTGGAATAAAATCCCAGTCCAGGTTAGGCAGAGTCCCACATTGACTCTCTTCAAGAGGAATCTTGATGAGTGGATGGGAGATCGTAGGTTTACCCCGGCTATCGCTTCTGTGTCACTGTTAGACAGAGGCACAGTGTACTGGCCTCGAGGAAGGGCATAGCAAGGTTGATTTGGAATGGGTGGCGAGGGCCAAACATGCTCTGGCTGGGCTTGTGGATGCCCTGGGGCAGATAGCCTAGTGTGAACCTAATCAAAATACACCTGCTTTTCTGTACACTGGATAAAAACTAAATTGTAGACTGCTACAAATTAATTGAAAAAAATGTCTTCCTGTATGTACATATTGTAAATTCTACAGCATAAATTCTAATATGTATTAGCATTGTATGTGATAATGTCCACTACTGTCACCTATGGGTTTATCCCTACTGTGGTAGCCCTCGGCCGGCCTGAATACCAGAGTCAGTGTTTTTCTGCATTGGCTGCAGTCGCCTGTAGTCTGACGTCAGATCGTCAGTGCTATAAAGTAAGGCAGCCGACTCTATTACATCAGTCTTTCTTGCCATGGAGCCTGTAGCAGAAGCAGTTCGCAAGAGTGCCGGTCGGTCGTTACCAGAGTTTGAATTTCAGCTGAAAACGTCTAAAGCTAAGTACCCTGTTGGGAACCCTTTTTTCTTGCACTAATAGATGTCCGAAAAAGTTAACAATTGTCTCTCTTGTGGAAACCGGATCCCACACTGAGACTTCCATTCTTACTGCATCACTTGTTTAGCCCCAGACCACGACGTCCCCCATCGCTGGTTCTGTGCCCTCTTTAACGTGAGAACGATTCGCCATGAAGCTCTGATTGTGGACAGGTATTTTCGTCTTCCATCTTTGCATTCCAAAATGGCGTCCGTCAGCCAACAATTCATGGACATTCCGAAAAAATGCTGAGATAAACATAGAAACAGACCACACAAGGCGAAGCCTTCCGATGACTCTACCGTTAACTAGGTCATCAGTTCTTCGGAATTCAGTAAGGCTCTTTCGCACCCCCTGATGCACGATTCAGTATCTACGGAGGCCTCTAACAAGACCTTGTCAGAGTCTGGTATGCCACAGAAATCTTCTTCGTCTTATGAGCCTTTGGCTGTCTCTGTCTCTGTTGATTCCAGAGCCACGACACAGGCACTGGCTTCCAGGGAGGCCTTTCGCACTACCGAATCTAGACAAAAAACAATGTCTTCTCATCCAACTACCATTTCCCTCAGACCGATAGATAGTCTAAGGCCTAGAAGTCAGACCACTCCTACAAAATCTGCCTCTAGCCACCATCTTGTTCCTGCTCCACCACCCCAAGCACAAATGTTTAAATGGAGGAGGATCTCATCTCCCTTATCAGGGGTAGTCAGGCCACAACTTCTAAAAGGCGAAGACACCTTTCTCCAGAAATTATGACAGAACAGGATTCTGAGGAATCTTGACTATTCAAATTTTGAAGAGGAACAACCTCCTCTGACTGCTTATGAGGATTCAGATGCAGAGGAATCCATCCCTTCTGACTCCCCACCAGAAGACCTTTACTTTGGGGAAGCCCTTCACACCCTCAGGGAACATTTCAAATGAGAATATCAGGATTTCCTCCAGTCTAAGAAAAGACTTAGAGAGTTTCTGGACCTGCCCGAGCACAGACCCCTGGCCATCTCCCCTATTTTAGAAATGGTGGATGATGTATTCCATGAATCCAGCCTTTAGCCCCTGATGCCCTCCCACCTGATGTTCATTGTGTTACCCTGCTGCAGTCATCACACTTGGGTTATCCTGTCGTCAGGCGGTCCCGCAGTCGGCCGTATTTCCAAAGTCTTGGTCCGGCGTCGGTTGCTGTCGCTTCTTCCCTGACGTCAGTGCGCCAGGGGTATATATAATGCATCCGACGCCATCTTCTTCAGTCTTTCTTGCCGTGCAGTGCCCGAAGCAGAAGCAGTTCGCAAGTGCCGGTTGGCCGACTCCTGAGAATTTCGAACTCGAATTTCAGACCGAAGTCTTCAATAAAGCTAAGTACCCCGTTGGGGAAATCTTTCTTGCCTCAGACCGATGTCAGAAAAAGTTAACAATTGTATTTCTTGTGGGAAGCAAATACCTCATAAGGATTTTCATTCTTACTGCATACCTTGCCTAGGCCCAGACCACGACGTCACTAGTTGTCGTTTTTGTGCTAGTTTTAATAAGTGTACTATAAAAAGACACTTTGATTTCGCATGACAGTACTTCGGTAGAAAATTTAACTACACTATGCCGTCGGAGCAACCAACTACCGGCGTGCACAAAAAACACAAGGATAAGGACAGGCAGCCTAGACCCAAGCCAGACTCTGAGGCTCGGCTGGTCCAGTCTCCAGTTCACCGGTCTTCAGTGAGGCTCCGACGCAGCCCCCGACTACCGCAGATCTGGAACCCGAGACCGCTACGGAACTTTTGGCGGAAAGTACCAGGCTGACGCAGCCATTTTGTTCAGCCCCTGCCGACGACACTGCTGAAAAAGATGTCGGTGCTACAGAAACACCTTTGGTTTCTGAAGGCATCTTCAGACTGACTATGCTCACCATTAAAATGTATCCTAAGACGAAGACTCCTATTAAACCTAAAAAGATTGCACTTCAGTCCCATGTTCAAGGCCCCATGCCTAAGAAACAGATGCTCAAAATGGCTGAAGATTTGATCTCTTTTTAATCAGGGGTTCCCATCCCCCTACTGACAAAAGGCCTAGACAAGAGGAAGATTATGCATCCTCTGAACAAGTGTCCATTTCCTCAGGCTCCTCAGAGGACCAAGATTACTCCTCCTTCCCTTATGAAGATTCTGATGCTGAGGATTCCATTCCCTCAGCTTCTCCCCCTGAAGACTACTCCTTTGGGGAAACTTTACACACTATGAGGGAACATTTTCACTGGGAAGGTCAGGACTACTCTGACTCAAAGAAAAGGCTCCGAGAGTTTCATTTACTCCCCCAGCACAGACCACTTGCCATCCCCCCAGTTTTAGACATTGTGGATGATGTTTAATTAGAATCCAGTATGAACCCAGACTCTTTGCCTCCTGCTCCCCCCAAACCTGACAGATACTATAGAGTGCCTGATTCCCACAAATTTCGTCCTGTTGCTGATCCAGAGACTATCTCCCAGGGTCCCAAAGGGGCTAAGGCTTCTATGGCTAAAAATCCTGTACCCTCTCAAAGGGACTACAGAGCACTAGACAGGTGGGGGAAAAAGGTTTACACCTCAGCCACTCTAGCTATGAGGGCACTAAATTGTCAGTTTCACATGCTAAAATATCAGCAATTTCAAATGTCTCAGTTAAAACAAAAACTGAGCACACTCCCTCAACAGTCTGAATTGAAAGAAATGCAGGATCTGTTGCATGCAACTGAACAGATGGGCAAACATACTTTACAATGTGGGTTTGATTCTTTGGAGGCTTCCTGCAGAGCAGCTGTCACTGGGTCAGTCATACGCAGGCATGCTTGGTTAAAGGAACAAACTTTGCCTGATCATGTTAAAGCAAAGCTTCTAGATGCTCCCTTACAGCAGGATGTTCTTTTTGGAGTTAAAGCAGAAGAAGTCTTAAAGAAAATGGAGGATAAGGCAAAATCTATGCAGACAGTCAAAGATTTCTTACAGGTACAGCCCCCTCGCTTCAGCAGAAATTGGCCAACAAAAAATTGGTCCTTTCCAGCTACTGACAGGCCACAGAGGGGTAAATACAGACATCCAAGAGGCAGAGGACAACCACAAGCCCAGTACAAACCTCGACAATGGGGCACTGCAGCACAGAAGGGAGGAGAAGACAGGTCCCAAACTACCAGAAGGCAAACTCACTGACTTGCATCTCATCTGGCCAAGCAACACTCTCTTGGCAGCCCCCTTGGGAGGAAAGCTCGCACTTGTTTCAGACAACTAGCACATTGTCACAAAGGACAAATGGGTCCTAGACATAATTTCACGAGGATACAGATTCCATTTTCACACCTTGCCAATGAAAAGAGGAATGCCAAACCTGCCACAAAATCAATGGGCAGAGGCACAAAAGCAAATTACAGCTCTCATGGACATGAGAGCCATTCAACTGGTACCTACTGGAGAGCAAGGCCAAGGATTTTACTCAAGACTCTTTCTAGTTCCCAGAAAGGACAATGCCTGGAGACCAATTCTGGACCTTTCAATTCTAAACACCTTCTTACAAGTACCCAAATTCAAGATGCTAACACTACAGCAGCTTCTTCCCATGTTAGGCAAGAAAGCATGGCTAGTAACGTTGGACCTCAAGGAGGCATACCCGCATGTCCCTATCAGACAAAGTTGCAGAAGATACCTCAGTTTCATTGCAGGTTCAACCCATTACCAATTCTCTGCACTGCCCTTTGGCTTATCTACTGCGCCCAGGGTCTTCACAAAATGCCTGGCACCAGTAATTGCATACTGCAGACAAAGAGTAATTCAAATATACCCATACCTGGACGACTGCCTCATCCAAGCAGAAAGCAAGGACATCCTCTTACAACATCTGGCTTTTGTAAAACATCTTCTAAGTTGCCTGGGGTACACAGTAAACGAAAAGAAATCAAAACTAGTACCCTCACAAAATATGACATTCCTGGGTGCCAGCTTGAATACAACGGCCCAGAAGGCTTATCTGACACCAGAAAAACAACTACAACTGACACAATTTTTCAAAACAATGGCAACAAAGACCCAACTACCTGCAAGAAAAATTCTGCAGGCCTTGGGCTTCATGGCATCTTGCATACTACTAATACCATTTGCAAAGCTGCATATGAGGAAATTACAGTGGTACCTAAAAAGCATATGGTCTCAACACAGCCACAGCTTGGACACAATGATATCTCTCATTCCCTGCCTACAACAGGAGTTTCTATGGTGGTCACTGGCATGTCACCTCAACAAGGGTCAGCCTTTCACCTTGCCCCCAGCCAGGCAAACTATGACAACAGATGCATCGGACTACGCCTGGGGGGGCACACATAGGAGGACAATGCGTTCAAGGCGTATGGTCTGCAGATCAAAGGAATCTGCACATCAATCAAAAAGAGATGCTAGCTGTACAGAAGACAGCCTTCAAGAATCTGTTACATCCAGGACAACTTACAATAAGGACAGACAACACCACAGTAATGTGGTACATAAAGAAACAAGGGGGTACACACTCCTACCCTCTATGCAGGCAAGCAATGACCTTGTGGAACACAGTTCTGGCTTACCAAGTTCACTTACAAGCTCAATTCCTGCCAGGACAAAAGAACACATTGGCAGACGACCTCAACAGAACATCATGGATCCCCACGAGTGGAAACTGGATCCACAAGTATTTGCAATGATAACTCAAAAATGGGGCCTTCCAGACATAGACCTGTTTGCCAGTCCTCAAAACTATCAACTAACAAAATTTTGTACAAGGACACTTCGCCATCAAGCTTGGAAAGTGGATGCACTCTCATTCAGCTGGAAAAACCTGACAGTATATGCCTTCCCTCCATTGCCTCTCCTCACAAAGGTGCTTCTGAAAGTCAGAAAGGAGAGACCACGACTGATACTCATAGCCCCAGACTGGCCACGCCAGCACTGGTACCCATTATTGAGGAATATGGCCCAGGGCCCACCTTGGATTTTACCACAAACTGCCCATTTGCTCACACAGCAAAACAATCAGATTCTTCACAGCCAGTTAAAAACCATAAATCTGGCTGTATGGAAACTCACCTAAACATCCAGCCAGCTCCTCTTTCCCAAGCAGTTATGGATGTTATTCTGGAAGCTAGGAGGCCCAGCACCAGGAAGGCCTATACGGACAAATGGAAAAGGTTTTGTGCGTGGAACCAAACTAAAGGCCAAAACACACTTCAGCCTCACCTGCCTCAGATTCTACAGTATTTAACTGAGATGTTGCACAAAGAACTTTCTTTTTCTTCCATTAAAATCCATGCATCAGCTATTTCAGCCCACTACAACACAGAGCCACCCTTATTTTCGCATCCACTCCTAAGGCAGTTCCTCAGAGGGGCAAAAAACATTAGGCCCCCCAGGAGAGCACCTACACCATCATGGGACCTCAGTTTTGTTCTGGAAAAACGTATGCTACCTCCCTTTGAACCAGCTTTCTCTGCAGATCTGCAGTTCCTATCATGGAAGACTGCCCTGCTACTAGCAATAACTTCAGCTAGAAGAGTCTCAGAGCTACAGGCATTAATGGCAGTGGAACCTTTCCTCATTTTCCATCAAGACAGAGTTTCTCTATGCACTAATCCTTCCTTCATGCCTAAGGTGGTTTCCAGTGTGTCTTTAAATCAAACCATTCACTTACCCACCTTCTTCCCAAACCCACAGAACAAAGGAGAAAGACTCCTGCATTCCTTGGACATTCACAGGCAACTTCGCTACTACTTGGATAAAACTAAGGTTTTCAGAAAATCTGACCAGCTCTTTCTATCCTATGCTACAGCTTCACAAGGGAAGGCTTTATCAAAGCAAACCATTTCCAAATGGATAGGACATTGCATTCGTTTTTGCTATACCCATCATGGAAAACCAGTTCCTGCTACCATTAGGCCCCACTCTACCAGGGCAACAGGTACATCTACAGCCTTCCTCAGGGGGGTACCAACCAAGGAGATTTTGGAAGCTGCAACTTGGAGTTCAGTACACACTTTTACCAAACACTATCACTTACCACTTTACTCTAAGACTAGGGCTGGCTTAGTCGCTGCAGTTCTGCAGGGTCTTCTAGCCTCCTCTAACCCTCTATAACTCCTCCACCCATCCATAGCTTTGGGATTCTACCCAAGTGTGATGACTTCCGCAGGGTAACACGATGAACATAGTACACTTTTATACCTACCATAAATGTAGATGTTCGAGTGTACACCCTGCTGCAGTCCAGGTTATCCTCCCTCCATCCCCTCTGATCTAACTGGCTAAATCTATACAATACCTTCCTGATGTATGTGCTTATAGCTGGAGGGATTTTGTGTTTGTGCAAAAAATTACTTCATTTAGTGGTAATTACTGACCACCTTTTTGGGGGCACCTGACATCTGGGGCAAGCGAAACTGAAGAAGATGGCGTTGGATGCATTATATATACCCCTGGCGCACTGACGTCAGGGAAGAAGCGACAGCAACCGACGCCGGACCAAGACTTTGGAAATCTGTCCGACTGCGGGACCGCCTGACGACAGGATAACCCAAGTGTGATGACTGCAGCAGGGTGTACACTCGAACATCTACATTTATGGTAGGTATAAAACGTCCAAAGTACTGGATTCTCACAAATACCTGTACAGAAATCCTGCTGCAGACCCAGAGGTCATTACACAGGGACCTAAAGGAGCTAAGACTAGTTCTGTCAAGAATCCTATTCCTTCTGACAAGAATCCTATTCCTTCTGACAAGGATTCCAGAGCTCTGGACAGATTGGGTAAAAAAGTATGCACCTCTGCATCCTTAGCTATCAGAGCACTCAGCTGTCAGTTCCATATGTTAAAATATCAACATATTTTGGAACTATTAAAACAAAAGATTTCAAACTTTCCTGACTGTGCCAATTCGAAAGTTAGATTTACTGCACTCTACTGGTCAAGTAGCCAAACACTCTCTACACTGTGGATATGACACCCTAGAAGCCTTAAGCAGGGCAGCAGTGTCAGGATCTGTCATTAGGAAACTTGCATGGTTGAAGGAACAACCTCTCCCTGTTCATGTCAAGTCTAAACTAATTAATGCACCCCTGGATAAGGAGCACTTGGAGTAAAAGCAGAAGAGGTGCTTAAAAATATGGAAGACAAAGCAAAATCTATGCAAACAGTAATAGATTTCTTTCAGGTTCAACCTCCTAGGTTCAGCAGGAACTTTCCTTCTAAGCCCCGGTCCTTCCCTGCACCTAGCAAACAGGGCCAAGGTAAGTCCCGCAGGGACAGACCATCCAGGCCCCTATCCCAGGAGCATCAGAGAACCAAACAGTGGACCACTTCTGTCCCAAAGGCAGGGAGTTCTAAGCCACCCTTCTATGGCAAAAATTCCCAATGACTCCTCCTCCCCCCTGCTCTCCTTTCAGTCACCAAAAGCTAGGAGGAAGGCTCTGCCTCTGCAAAGAATATTGGCTTTCTGTAACAAAGGGCCAGTGGGTCTTAAAGATCAATTTTCAAGGATAAATATTCTCTTTTAACAAACTCCCAATTCCAAGATGGTACCCAGGCTTGCCTCCAAATCAGTGGGCAGAGGCATTGAAACAGGTCCAAACTCTCATATCCCAGGGGGCAGTGGAACCTGTCCCCTCAGATCAGACAGGCAAAGGCTTTTATTCCAGACTATTCCTTGTTCCCAGAAAAGAGGGCACTTGATGCCCCATCCTGGATCTATCCATTCTGAACACCTCCCTGCTAGTCCCCAGATTCAAAATGCTAACTTTGCAGCAGCTGCTGCGTATCCTGACAAAAAATGCCTGGCTAGTGACCCTAGACCTAAAATATGCCTACCTCCACAACCCCATAAGGGAATCTTGCAGAAAATTCTTGCACTTCAGAGCAGGCTCACAACACTTTCAGTTCTCTGCGCTACCCTTTGGCTTATCTACTGCACCCAGAGTATTCACCAGATGCTTAGCCCTGGCCATAGCATTTTGCAGACAAAGAAATGTACAGATTTACCCTTATCTGAACGACTGCTGCTCCAGGACCTTCTCTTTGTCATAACCCTCCTAACTTCCCTAGGGTTCACCATCAACGAGAAGAAATCAAAGCAAACACCCTCCAGGAAGATCATTTTCTTGGGAGCACTGCTCGATACAGTCCAAATGGCCTTCCTATCCCCAGAAAAGCAGAGCTTCCTGCCTCTCTACTTTACCCAGCTGGCTTCCAGAAGTCATCTCACTGCGAGGAAGTTCCTGCAAGCCTTCGGGGGTACATGGCATCTTGCATCCTTCCAATTCCTCTGGCCAGGCTTCACATGAGGAAACTTCAGTGGTATATAAAGAACCTTTAGTGTCAGCACTCTCAGCCTCTAGAGACCTCTCTCCCTGTGATTATTTGTATAAGGGCAGAGTTTCTCTGGTGGGCAGGGGCCTGTGCCAAGAACAAGGGTCTTCCCTTCATCCTCCGCCATATCGGCTAGAGAATCACCACAGACACCTCAGACATTGTTTGGGGCACTCACCTAGCAGGCAGGTGCACCCAAGGTCTTTGGGATGCCCAGCATTTTTACACATCAGTCAGAAAGAAATGATGGCAGTACAGAAGGCTCTGGCGTCCTTCAAACCCCATCTCAGGCCAGGGGTTCTCCTTATAAAAACAGACAGCACCACAATAATGTGGTATATCAACAAACAGGGAGGGACCCAATCTTACCCTCTGTGCAGGCTAGCCATGAACTTCTGGCTGACAGCCGCCTCCATGGGTCTACACCTAATTGCCCAGTACCTACCAGAGGTCAACAACACCCTGGCAGACCAGCTAAACAGAATCTTACTGGACCTCCACGAATGGCAGCTCCACAAAAAAATATTTTTGCAAGTCACTCAGGAGTGGGGAACTCCAGAGGTGGATCTCTTTGCTTCTCACCCCAACCACTAGCTGAAATAATTCTTTACCAGGGAGTATTACCACCTAGCGTGGAAGGTGGATGCCTTGACCTTCCCCTGGAACTCCCTCTTTGTGTATGCTTTCCCTCCTGTGCCTCTTATTCCCAAGGTGTACTGATCAAAATAAGGGAGGTGAGACCAAAGGCCATCCTCATTGCTCCAGACTGGCCCAGACAGCATTGATATCCCTTACTGCGCAGCCTGACTTTACAGCCCCACATGCAGCTTCCCCTGATCTCAGACCTCTTGACCCAGGTGGGGGGGTGGGGTTACTGCACCCAGACTTGTAGACTCTCAATCTGTCTGCATGGCTAATACTTTAAAAGCAAACTAGGGGTCCCTGTTAAGCAAACAGATCCTAGACATTATCACAGAGGCCAGAAGGCCCAGCACCAGAAAATCTTGCGCAGGGAAATGGAAAAGATTCTGCTCCTGGAGCCCGTCCAGAGGGGCCAGTACCTCACATCCTTCCATCCCTCTTATCTTGGACTACATTGCTGAGTCACTCAATAGTGGACTCCCCATTCTCTTCTATTAAAATCCACGCCTCAACCATTTCAGATCATTTCTATTCAGACCAACCCCTCTTCTCACATCCTTTGATTAAACAATTCCTCAGAGGGGCTTCTAATATCAGACCTCCCAGAAGGCCTCCCATGGCAGCCTGGGACCTGAATTATGTTGTAGAAAAACTAACCTTACATCCTTTCGAACTTGCTGTTTCAACAGGATTGAAATACCTCTTCTGGAAGACTGCCTTCCTACTAGCTATTACCTCAGCTAGAAGGGTTTCAGAACTTCAGGCACTCATGGCTGTTGAGCCCTTCATCATTTCCATGCAGACAGGGTCTCCCTGAGGACTTAACCCCTCCTTTATGCCCTTGGTGGTATCTGATGTGACCCTCAACCAAACCATACATCCCCACCTTCTTTCCTAACCCTCAAAACAAGAGGGAAAGAATTCTGCACTAATAGACATACACAGACAACTCGGATACTACCTGGACCAGAATAAACCCTTCAGAAAAACAGACCAGCTTCTTGTCAGCTTTGCCCCAGGGGCAGAGGGAAGCCCATTTCCAAGCAAACCATTTACAAATGGATATCACACTGTATCCATTTCTGCTACAGACTACATTGGAAATCACTCTTCAAGTCTGTTCATACCCATTCCACTAGGGCAGCCTCCACTTCCACAGCATTCCTCAGGGGAGTCCCCACCAAGGCCATTTTGGAAACTGCCCCTGGACCTCTGTCCATATCTTTACAAAGCATTACCTCCTGCCTCTTTTCTGTAAGTCTAGAGGAGGGTTTGCCTCTGCAGTTCTGCAGGGCTTGCTGACCCATGCCTAGGGCTCTAACTTATCCTTCCACCCCTCCTCAATTTTGGGAATCCTCCCACAGGTGTTGACTGCAGTAGTGAAATACGAAGAACATAGTACATATGTTCATAGTGTTTCATTGTTGCAGTCATTACAATTGGGTTATCCTGCCTGCAGGCTACCCTCAGTCTGCCCGAATTCCAAAGTCTAGGTCCGGCGTCAGTTGCTTTCACCTCTTCCCTGACGTCAGTGCGCCAGGGGTATAATAGATGCAACAGACACCATTTTCTTCAGTCTTTCTTGCCGCACGGTGCCCGAAGCAAAAGCAGTTCGCAAGTGCCAGTCAGCCGACTCCTGAGAATTTCAAAATCGAATTTCAGATCCAAAGTCTTCATTAAAGCTAAGTACCCCGTTGGGAAGCTTTTTTCTTGCTCCAGACCAATGTCAGAAAAAGTTAACGATTGTATTTCTTCTGGGAAGCAAATACCTCATAAGGATTTTCATTCTTACTGTATTCCTTGCCTAGGCCCTGACCACGGCATTGCTAGTTGTCGTTTTTTTTGCTAGATTTAACCAACGCACTATTAAGCGTCGGTACGATTTTGCCTTTCATTACTTTGGCCGAAGATTCAATTATATAATGCCGTCGGAACAGCTGACGACCGGAGTTATAAAAAATGCAAGGAAAAGGACAGGCATCCGCGGTCCAAAACTGATGACGAGGCTTCCGCTAGGCCTGTCGCCAGTTCTCAGTGAGGCGCTTTCGCAGCCCCTGACGCCCGCTACCTCAGAGCCACAGGCCGCTTCCGACTCCCACATGGAGCCAACTAGGCCGCTGGAAACTCAAGGTATTGGACACTCGGAAACTATTCCCTCAGATGGGTCCGGAGCTGCTGAGCAGACATCGGCTTCTGAGGGTGTTTTCAGACCTACACAGTTATATGTAAAGCCAGTTTCAAAGGCAAAGACTAAAGCAGCTCTAAAGACAAAGAAACAAGTACAGCATTCTCCTGGACAGACTTCCATGCCTAAAAAACAGATGCTTAAAATGACCGAAGACCTAATTACTTTGATCAGGGGTTCCCATCCCCCTCCTGATAAGAGGCCTAGGCAAGACATAGAATATGAATCTTCTGATCAGGTTTCCATTTCCTCTGATTCCTCTTCTGATCATGAATATTCCCTTCCTCCCTATGAGGATTCTGATGCTGAAGAATCCATCCCTTCAGCCTCGCCTCCTGAGGATTATTCTTTTGGGGGGACCCTGCATACTATGAGGGAGCATTTCCATTGGGAGAGAGCCAAGATTACTCTGAATCCAAGAAAAGGCTCAGAGATTTCCTTTTATTACCCCAGAACAGACCCCTTGCTATTCCTCCTGTTTTAGACATTGTAGATGATGTTTTTACAGAGTCCGGTCTATCTCCTGACACTCTACCACCAGCTCCTGTAAATCCAGACAGATACTACAGGGTTTTGGATTCACATAAATTTCTTTACAAAAACCCTGCTGCTGATCCAGAAACTATTTCTCAGGGTCCCAAAGGGGTCAAGGCTTCCACTGCAAAAAACCCTATTCCCTCTGATAGGGATTCAAGGGCACTGGACAGATGGGGAAAAAAATTTATACTTCTGCTACCTTGGCTGTAAG
Organism: Protopterus annectens; assembly: GCF_019279795.1. Classification (NCBI taxonomy): domain Eukaryota; kingdom Metazoa; phylum Chordata; order Ceratodontiformes; family Protopteridae; genus Protopterus; species Protopterus annectens. Next base: position 629,524,933 of record NC_056733.1, read on the forward strand.
AGCTTTAAATTGTCAGTTCCATATGCTTAAATATCAGCAATATCTTATGTCACTGCTTAAACAGAGAATGTTGACAAATTGAGAATGTGCAGAAAACAAAGAAATGCAGCATTTATTGCATGCAGCTGAATAAGTGGGAAACCATACTTTGCAATGTGGTTTTGATTCTCTAGAGGCCTCTTGCAGGGCCGCAGTTACAGGTTCTGTCATTAGGAGGCATGCTTGGTTAAAAGAACAGAATCTGCCTAATCATGTTAAAGCAAAACTATTAGATGCTTCATTACAACATGATACCTTGTTTGGTGTTAAAGCAGAAGTGTTGAAGAAAATGGAGGACAAAGCTAAATCTATGCAAACAGTGAAGGATTTCTTTCAGGTACAGCCTCCCAGATTTAGCAGGAACTGGCCTACAAAGAATCGGTCCTTTCCAGTGTCAAACAGGCCACAAAGAGGCAGATACAGATGTCCCAGAGGCAGACCACAGCCCCAAGGCTCATACAGGCCTAAGCAATGGGGTGCTTCTACCTCCAAAAGTGGAGAGGAAAAATCACAGCCATACAGGAAACAGTCTCAATGACTTTCCCCTACCAACACCAAGCACTTATCTTCTGGCTGCTCCTTTGCGGGGAAAACTAGCACTTTTCTCACAAAACTGGCACAGGATCACACAGGACAAATGGGCCTTAAATATCGTATCTCAAGGCTACAGATTCCACTTTCACACCCTGCCAAGGCCAAACTGTATGCCAAACCTGCCACACAATCAGTGGGCAGAGGCACAAAAACAAATTTTATCCCTCATGGACATGAAATCCATTCAACAAGTACCACAGCAAGAGCAGGGAATAGGATTTTACTCAAGGCTATTCTTGGTACCCAGAAAGGACAAAGCCTGGAGACCAATACTGGACCTGTCTATCCTAAACACATTCCTGGATATTCCAAAATTCAAAATGTTAACTCTACAGCAGCTTCTGCCCATGCTGGGCAAGAAGGCTTGGATTGTGACTTTAGACCTAAAAGAGGCATACCTGCATGGCCCAATCAGACAATCATGCAGAAGATACCTCAGATTTATGGCTGGCTCAATGCACTACCAATTCTCTGCACTGCCCTTTGGCTTATCTACTGTGCCCAGTGTCTTCACAAAGTGCCTGGCACCAGTGATTGCATTTTGCAGACAAAGAGGAATACAAATATATCCATACTTGGATAACTGCCTTATTCAAGCAGAGAACAAGGACACTCTACTACAGCATCTGGCGTTTGTAAAAAGGTTACTAACAGGTCTAGGGTACACAGTAAACAAAAAGAAATCAAAACCTGTACCCTCTCAAGAGATAATATTCCTGGGTGCAAGCTTAAATACAACTTCCCAGATGGCTTATCTCATGCCAGACAGACAAAGACAACTGACTACTTATTTCAAAATGTTGGCAACAAAGTCCCAGTTATCTGCAAGAAAAATTCTGCAGGCTTTGGGCTTCATGGCATCCTGCATTCTACTAATTCCATATGCAAGACTGCATATGAGGAAACTTCAGTGGTATCTAAAAAGTGTTTAGACTCAACATTGCAACAGCCTGGAAGCAATAATTACCCTCATTCCCTGCCTGCAGCAGAAGTTTCGATGGCGGGCAAAAGCATGTCACCTCAACACAGGACAGCCATTCATCATACCCACAGCCAGGCAGACATTGACAACAGATGCATCAGATTATGCCTGGGGGGGCCCATATGGCAGGAAGATGTATTCAGGGCACATGGTCCACAAGTCAAATGCATCTACATATCAATCAAAAAGAGATGCTACGTGTACAGAATGCCCTGACAGCTTTCAAGGATCTACTTCATCCAGGACAGCTACTGATAAAGACGGACAATACTACAGTCATGTGGTACATAAACAAGCAGGGGGCACACATTCCTACTCCATCTGCAGACTAGCCATGAGCTTGTGGGACACAACATTGACTTATCAAGTACATCTGGAAGCACAATTCCTGCCAGGAAGGATAAATACTCTGACAGACGAACTAAGCAGAAACCTAATGGATCCCCACGAGTGGAAATTGGATCCACAAGTATTCAGCATGATAACAAAGAACTGGGGATGCCCAAACATAGACCTATTTGCCTCCCCTCACAACTACCAACTACAGAAATTCTGCACAAGGACTTATCACAAGCAAGCATGGAAAGTGGATGCTCTATCTTTCAGCTGGAAAAACCTAACAGAATATGCCTTTCCTCCTCTGCCTCTCCTTCCCAAGGTACTCCTCAGTGTCAGACTAGAAAAGCCAAAAATGATACTGATTGCCCCAGACTGCCCCCGCCAGTACTGGTACCCAATCCTAAAGAGCTTGTCTCAAGGTCCAGGTTGGAAATTACCTCAAATTCCTCACTTATTGATCCAACAAGACAGTCCGATACTGTGCAGACAGCTCAGGACCTTAAACCTGGCAGCATGGCAGATACTGTAGCCATTCAAGACACACCTCTATCAAAAGCAATGATGGATGTTATTTTGGAGACCAGGAGGCCTAGCACCAGAAAATCTTATGCAGAAAAATGGAAGAGATTTTGTGCCTGGAATCAGACACAAGACATTGACACGATTATTCCAAATATTCCTCAGATTTTGCAATACTTAACTGAGATGCTGGATAAAGGCCTTTCCTTTTCATCAATTAAAATTCATGCCTCTGCCATTTCAGCTCATTACAATATAAATCCACCTATTTTTTCGCATCCATTACTAAAGCAGTACCTCAGAGGAGCCAAAAACATAAGACCTCCAAGGAGAGCCCCAATACCTGCATGGGACCTCAACTATGTCTTCGAAAAACTCTCACTGCCTCCGTTTCAGCCAGCCTCTACAGCTGATATAAAATTCTTATCCTGGAAAACAGCTCTGCTCCTAGCAATAACCTCTGCTAGACGAGTCTCAGAGTTACAGGCAGTCATGGCTGTGGAACCTTTTATTATTTTCCATCATGACAGGGTTTCTCTGAGGACAAACCCTACATTTGTGCCTAAGGTAGTGTCCGGTGTGGCCCTGAAACAATTAATTTGCCTACCTTTTACCCAAACCCACAGAATAAGGGTGAGAGACTTCTGCATTCTTTGGACATTCACAGACAGCTGCGCTTCTACTTGGACAGAACCAAAGCTTTCAGAAAGACCGAACAGCTTCTAGTGGCATATACTACAGGATCACAAGGAAAACCTATCTCAAAACAAACTATTTCAAAGTGGATAGGCCACTGCATTCATTTCTGCTATTCTCAGCATGGCAAATTAGTGCCTAAGGGTATTAGGCCACATTCAACCAGAGCAACAGCCACTTCAGCAGCCTTCCTGAGAGGAGTACCACCCAAAGATATCTTGGAGGCTGCAACATGGAGTTCAGTGCATACATTTACAAAGCACTACCACTTACCTCTCTACTCAAAATCCAGGGCAGGCTTTGCCACTGCAATTCTACAGGGCCTGATAGCCTCTCCTAATCCTGTTTAGCACCAGCCTCCCAACATTAGCTTTGGTATTCAACCCAATTGTAATGACTGCAACAGTGAAACACGATGAACATAGTACAGTTCTGTACCTACCATAAATGTAGATGTTCGAGTGTATTCACTGTTGCAGTCCAGGTTATCCTCCCACCATCCCCTTTTTCTTTGCTGGGGCTTATCTCTACTTCTCTATTCTATACAACCTGTGTGGTGTATTTGCTTGTAGATGAAGGAAAAGTTTTTTTTTCTGTATGCATGCTTATTGGCATAATTTAGACTACCTTTTTAGGGGCACCTGACATCTGGGGCAAGAAAAACTGAAGAAAATGGCGTCTGCTGCATCTGTTATACCCCTGGCACACTGACGTCAGGGAAGAGGTGACAGCAACTGATGCCGTACCTAGACTATGGAATTCGGGCCGACTGAGGGTAGCCTGCCAGCAGGATAACCCAATTGTAATGACTACAACAGTGAATACACTCTTAACATCTACATTTATGGTAGGTACACAACTGTACTTTGTGTACACTTACCATAAAAGTAGATGTTCGAGTGTATTCACTGTTGCAGCCCTCATTTCTCTCCCTCCATCCCCCTTATATCCTCTTTCCCTAGGGGGACATAAACTTCCCATGGTGACTTTTAGCCACCAGGACCACTTTACCATATTTCCTTGTGCTTTTAACAGGTTAGGACAAGAAAAACTGATGTAATGGCATCTACTGCCTTGTTTTATAGCACTGACAACCTGACTACAGGCGACTGCAGCTGTCTCAGAAAAACGTTGACTCTGGTATTCGGGTCGGCCAAGGGCTATCACAGCAGGGATAACCCACAGGTGATGACTGCAACAGTGAATACACTCGAACATCTACATTTATGGTAAATGTACACAACTGTACTTCTCTTTTGAAAGTGCAGTTTTCCCTCAAGGCATCTGGACTTTTTATTCGGCTCATATAAAACAATCTGTCGTCATTTTTCACGGCTTTCAAAAATAAAAATCTCTTATATTTTTTACAGCTTTCAAAAATAATTAACTGGTATATCAGCCCTAAATGCTTGACATCCATGTATCAGGAAGGAAAAGACAAAAGGCCTATATTCTCTGATCTACCTGTGAAAGTCCCCTTTGTACTTTTCTTTAATTCAGACTATTTTTTTTTCTAATAAACTCTCTAGGGTTATGTAAATTCCTAAATATATAATGTGTACTGTGTTGTAAGCAAGCATATTTATGTTTCATTAGTTGCATAGCCACACAGTTTACTGCTATTGTCTTTGTTGTATTAACTTGATAATGTGAAGTTATACTAAAGTTGTCCAATGTAAAAGACAGACTTCATGCTCTAGCCTAGCCAAATATGTAAACACTTGTGTGAAAATAATGAAATCTTTACCTGTTTTTTTTACCTGCTATACATCCTTCCAAGCCTGAAATTTACTACTTTTGCTACTGATAATAGCTGCAAGTAGAAGGCAAGAAAAGTAGGTGACAGTAGACATCATTGCACTGTTCTCCTTGGTAATTTAAAAGGCAATGCAAATAATCTGCATGTTATTTTCAATAATGATGATTAAATGAAGAACTTCTGTTGTGAAGCCAAACTCCAGAAGTACTTGTACCAGTTAAGTGATACCACTCAGATGTATCAGTCATCATCTTAGTGTCAAAATTTACTGATGTTCTTCGTGTTTCACTGTTGCAGTCATTACATTTGGGTAATCTGCTTGCAGGTTGCCCTCAGTTGGCCTGATTAACAAAGTCTTGGGTCCTGCCTAGGTTGCTGTCCCTTCTTCCATGAAGTCAGATTGTCAGGTGTATAAAACATGTAGCCGACGTCATTACATCAGTCTTTCTTGCTGTGCGGTGCCCAAAGCAGAAGCAGTTCGCAAGTGCCGGTCGACCGACTCCTGAAATTTTCGTTTTCGAGTTTCAGAACCGAAGTCTTCAACTTAAAGCTAAGTACCCCATTGGGGAAACTTTTTCTTGCTCCTTACTGATGCCAGTAAAAATTAATAATTGCATTACTTGTGGAAAGCAAATACCTCATAAAGATTTTAATTCGTACTGTATTCCTTGCCTAGGCCCTGACCACGACGTACCTTGTTGTTGGTTTTGTGCTTTATTTAATCAGCGCACTATCCATCGTCTGTATATTTGTGCCTCTAAATATTTTCGTTCTCGGTTTAATTATCCAGAAATGTTGTCGGTTAGCCATCCGACTACTGGGATTCCGAAAAAATGCAAAGATAAAGACAGAGACAGGCCGCTGAGGTCCAAAACTGCCAACAACGCTTCTCCTAAGCCAGTCGCCAGTTCGCCGGTACTCAGTGAGGCGCTTTCGCAGCCCTTAATACCCACTACTTCTGATTCTCAGGCCTCTACTGAGACCCATTCGGAGTCCGGTATGCCGCGAGATACTTCAACTATGGAACCCGCGGCTGTCTCTACTTTGGATGGGTCCGGAGCCGCTGTGCAGGCACCGGCTTTTGAGGGTGTATTCAGGCCTACAGACTTGCATATTAAATCAACACCTCCTTCATTACTAAGGCCTAAATCTCGATCTATGTCTAAAAAACCGATGCCCAGGCCACGTGCTCAGACCCCTATGCTTAAAACACAAATGATTAAAATGGCTGAAGATCTAATAACTCTAATCAGGGGTAGTCAACCCCCCCCCCCAAGAGGCCTAGGGCTGAGCTTGATTATAAATATTCTGATCAGGATACTGTTTCTTCTGACTCTTCTGATGACCTGGATTTGTCCATACCTATTTATGAGGATTCTGATGCAGAGGATTCCATTCCCTCTGCTTCACCTCCTGAGGATTTTTCTTTTGGGGAAACTTAACATACTTTAAGGGAGCATTTCCACTGGGAAAGCCAGGAATTTTTTTATTCAAAAAAGAGGCTTAGGGATTTCCTTTTTCTACCTCTGCTTAGGCCTTTGGCTACACCTCATGTACCAGACATTGTTGATGATGTGTTCTTGGAATCCAGTTTGGCCCCTGATTCCCTGCCTCCTGCTCCTAGTAAACCTGGCAGATACTACAGGGTTCCTGAGTCACACAAGTTCCTTTTCAAAAATCCTGTTACAGATCCAGATACTATTTCTCAGGGGCCCAAGGGCATTAAGGCTTCTACTGCTACAAATCCTACCCCTTCTGATAGAGACTCCAGGGCGCTGGATAGATGGGGTAAAAAGGTTTATACTTCTGCAGCCTTGGAATCAGAGCTTTAAACTGCCAATTTCATATGTTAAAATATCAGCAACATGTTATTGGGCTGCTTAAACAGAAAATGATGTTGATTCCTGCCTGTGTGGAAAATAAAGATTTACAGGACTTAATGCATTCTGCTGAACAAGTTGGAAAACAATACTTTGCAATGTGGTTTTGATTCTTTAGAGGCCTTTTGCAGGGCTGCTGTTACTGGTTCTGTGCTCAGAAGGCATGCTTGGCTTAAGGAACAATCTTTGCCTGATCATGTTAAAACTAAATTGTTGGATGCTTCTTTAAATCAGGGCCGCCTGTTTGGCAGCAAGACTGAAGAACTTGTTAAAAAGATGGAAGATAAAGCTAAATCTATGCAAACTGTTAAATATTTTTTTACAAGTCCAACCTCCTAGATTTAGCAGGCACTGGCCTGCTAACAATTGGTCCTTTCCAGGTCCTCTCAAGCCAAACCCAGACACAGCAAAAACCCCTGGTTTCAGCCCCAGGGGACTCTCAGAACTAAGCATTGGGGGGCCTCCACTTCCAAATCTGGAAATAATAAGACACCCCCTATGGTAAACAGTCTCAATGACTTCCTTTTAAAATTCCCAAGCACTTATCTTTTGACCGCCCCTTTGGGGGGAAAAATTTCTCTTCATGCAAAGAACTGGGAACTCATAACCCAGGACAAATGGGTTTTAAATATAGTGTCCCAGGGATACAGATTTAATTTCCGAACATTGCCAACACCAAATGGATGGCCAGACCTGCCCCCAAATCAGTGGGCAGAGGCTCAAAAACAAGTACTGTTCCTCTTACGCATGGGGGCTGTTCAACTGGTGCCAGAAGAGGAACAGGGACAAGGTTTCTACTCCAGACTTTTCCTGGCACCCAGAAAAGACAAATCATGGCGTCCAATCCTGGACCTGTCTACTCTAAACACCTTTCTGGATATTCCAAAATTCAAGATGCTGACTCTTCACCAATTACTTCCTATGCTAGGCAATGACGCCTGGTTGGCAACACTAGATTTAAAAGACGCATACCTGCACATCCCAATCAGGGAATCTTGCAGAAAATACCTATGCTTCAAAGCAGGCTACACGCATTATCAGTTCTCTGCACTGCCCTTTGGCTTGTCTACTGCGCCCAGGGTATTTACAAAGTGCTTGGCTCCAGTTATTGCATTTTGCAAGCAAAGAAGTATTCAAATATACCCATACCTGGACGATTGTCTAATTCAGGCAGAAAACCAGGACATACATTTAAATCTGGCATTTGTAAAAAGGGTTCTAACTTGTCTGGGGTACACCATAAACGAAAAGAAATCACAACTGATACCCTGTCAACAAATTACATTCCTGGGTGCAAGCTTGAATACAACTGCCCAGATGGCTTTTCTCATGCCAGAAAAGCAAATTCATTTGGTAACCTACTTCAAACAAGTGACCACAAAAACCCTGCTATCTGCAAGACAAATACTGCAAGCCTTGGGGTTCATGGCCTCCTGCATTCTTCTAATTCCATATGCAAGACTGCATATGAGGAAACTACAGTGGTATCTAAAAAGTCTGTGGAGTTAACAATCTCACAGCCTGGAAACAATGATTCCTGTCGTACCTTGCCTATGCCTAGAGTTCCTCTGGTGGGCAGAGGCCTGCCACCAAAACAAGGGACTACCATTCACACTAACCCCTGCCGCCCAAACCCTAATTACAGATGCATCAGACTATGTATGGGGGGCTCACTTGCCAGGGAAGTGCATTCAGAGCAAATGGAACCCAAATCAAATGCACCTACATATCAATCAAAAATAAATGTTAGCTGTACAGAATGCTCTGACAGCCTTTAAGGACTACATTCGAATGCTCTGACAGCCTTCAAGGACTACATTCTTCCAGGATAACTAATGGTAAAGACTGAGAACACAATGGTTATGTGTTACATAAGCAGGGGGGTACACATTCCTACCCCCTCTGCAGGCTAGCCATGGCATTGTGGAACACAGCATTGAGCTACCAAGTGCACCTACAAGCTCAATTCCTGCCAGGGAAATTGAATACACTGGCAGGTGGACTAAGCAGAAACCTCATGGACCCACACGATTGGAAACTGGAACCGAGGATTTTCAACATGTTGACAAGCGAATGGGGGACCCTAGACATAGATCTGTTTGCCTCCACCCAGAACTACCAGTTGGACAAGTTTTGCACAAGGACTCCCCACAAACAAGCCTGGAAAGTGGATGCTCTGTCCTTAAGCTTTAAAAACCTATCAGTCTATGCCTTCTCCCCGCTGCCTCTGCTCTCCAAAGTTCTACTAAAAGTCAGACAAGACAAACCAAGGATGATCTTGATTGCTACAGTCTGGCTGTGCCAACACTGGTGTACCCCCTCCTGCACAGTGTGTCGCAGTTATCTCCATGGCACCTGCCTCAGACTCCTTCCCTGCTGTCTCAGCAGGAGAACCAAATTCTGCACCCTCACCTTCCAACATTGAACCTTGCAGCCTGGCTAATCACTTAAATTCACCCCTATCATCCCTCAGCAAACCTGTGATGGATGTCATCTTAGGGGCAAGGAGACCTAGTACTAGAAAATCTTATGCTGAAAAATGGAAAAGATTCTGTGCCTGGAACCAATCTAAAGGGATGAGCACAGCAGCGCCCAATTTACCTCAGATTTTGCAATACTTAACTGAGATGCTTCACAAGGGCCTGTCCTTTTCTTCCATTAAAATCCATGCCTCAGCCATTTCAGCTCATAACACAGAGCCTCCCCTCTTCTCTCATCCTCTGCTCAAGCAGTACCTCAGAGGGGAAAAACTTGAGACCACCCAGGAGAGCTCCAACCCCTGCCTGGGACCTTCTCTTTGTAATAGAGAAACTCACTCTACCTCCTTTCGAGCCAGCTGCTACTGCAGTCTTAAAATTTCTTTCTTGGAAAACAGCTTTCCTTTTAGCAATCACTTCAGCTAGAAGGATATTTGAATTACAGGCTATTATGGCAGTGGAGTCTCATCATCTTTCATGCGGACAGGGAGTCACTCAGGACCAATCCATCCTTCATGCCCAAGGTGGTATCCATTGTGGCTCTTAATCAGTCCATTCATTTGCCAACCTTCTTTCCCAGTCCACAGAACAAAGGGGAACGGATTATGTATTCCTTGGATGTGCATAGACAACTTAGATTCTATTTGGACAGGACTAAACCTCAAAGAAAATAGGAACAACTGCTGGGTAACATTTGCTGCAGGGGCAGAGGGGAAGGCTATTTCAAAACAAACCATTTCTAAATGAATAAGCCATTGCATTCATTTCTGCTATAAGCACCATGGAAAACCTATCCCCCAGGGGATCAGATCTCACTCCACCAGGGCTGCATCTACTTCTGCAGCCTTTCTCAGAGGTGTTCCTACCAGGGACATCCTGGAAGCTGCTACTTGGAGTTTTGTACATACTTTCATCAAGCAGTATCATTTGCCAATTTTCTCTAAATTCAGAGCTGGCTTTACCACTGCTGTCTTGCAGGGCCTTATTGCTGGCCCTAATGCTATATGAACAACTCCTCCCAACCATAGCTTTGGGAATCTACCCAAATGTAATGACTGCAACAGTGAAACACGAAGAACATAGTACAGTTGTGTACACTTGCCATAAAAGTAGATGTTCAAGTGTATTCACTGTTTCAGTCCTGGTTACCCTCCTTCCTGCCCCCTAACTTCTTCTGGCTATACCTCTACTTTCCTTTACTGTGCTTAAAAGCCTTTTTGGTGTATTTGCTTTTTGTTGGAGGCTTTGTGTTTTTTTTATGTTTATTTGCTCCCCATTGGGGGGCACCTGACATATGGGGCAAGAAAAACTGATGTAATGACATTGGCTGCTTGTTTTATACTCTTGACGACCTAACGTCATGGAATAAGGGACAGCAACCGACGCAGGGCCCAAGACTTTGTTAATTAGGCCAACTGAGGGCAACCTGCAAGCAGATTACCCAAATGTAATGACTGCAACAGTGAATACACTCGAACATCTACATTTATGGTAAGTGTACACAACTGTCCTTTAAGATGTCTTCTGTGCTGTCTTCATTATTTGGCCCATTTCCAAAATATTATCACAAGTCTGTATGTCCCCTGTAAAGCCATATTTGTCATGCCCTGTTAAATGCAAGTCATACTGTGTTAACTTATTTTTTGCCATAATTGATGTAAATTTATACATGTCCTAACTGAAATCACTGTTGCAGTATTCATAATGGATGTTTTTTTTGTCCCTGATGTCTGGCCGGGACACCAAAGTTTTATGTTCATGAAGACGTATGTCCAACATATGATCTCAGCTTGTGTGTGTCGGGGGATAAGGACAGATGTACACTCAAGATTCTCAGACTGTCACCAGCAGCTTGAATACAAGTTGTGCATCCATCAAACTGATCCACATTTGATCTTTGATACTAATGGTTCGCTAATTGTTGTCAGATAACTGCCCTGTTAGGGAGCCTTCCTTTTTCTCATTTTAGACTGTGGTTTAAATTTATTAGATGTCAGCTAGAAGGTATAAGTGCTGGTGTGGTAGGCATATTCTGTACAAGGACTTGCACAAAGTGCCATTTTTGCCTAGGCCCAGAACAGTGCCACAAGTCCTGCTCCATTTGTCAGCCATTTGTACCCAAGATTGAGGCTTTCCTCACTTAATACCTTTCTTAAAATTCAACGATTGAAATGCATAGCTCAACCTAAGATACCTGATTCTCTGGTTTCCAGTGTTGTCCTTTCCCCTAAGAAGCAGCTCAGAAGATCCCAAGATGATTCGCTGTCAGACGTACCTGCTAAGTTGGTCAAACCCATGGCATGTCAGATTACCTCTCAGGTGCCTGCCACCTAGACCCCATTGGAGGCCAGTATGGCCCCTGAGGCCTTGCAGACTGTGGATGCCTCTGACTAATTGCATCTCATCTTGAGGGCCCACACAGGATCCTTGTATGGCAAGAAGTCCCTGGTGCACTTATTGAAATGAGACAAAGTTCCAAACCTCCAAAGTTCTTGCAGGTGGATGTCACCCCCTAAAAAGAGAAAAAAAAAAAAAAAAAAAAAACAAGCATGTGTTGTCCCCTACACCCTGCAGAGAAAAATAATGGCTGGACTTCGCTCAGGGTTTATTTAAAGCCATCATGGCCGTAAGGCCTCCTTTTGTGACCGAGCTAACTCAAGCCACACCACAAAAGGACTCCTTGAACTCTTCCTTCTCTGAAGTGGATCCAGAACCAAGTTCTGATCATACTGTGGATTACAGTTCACAACTCAACTCTCCTGTGCAGGTTTCCTTGGATGAAGGGTATTCCCATTTGCCTGACTTTCCCTTGAATGAGGCTTCCTGTGGAGAAACTATCCAGAACATGATGAGACACTGTGAATAGCAGTCAAGGCAAACCTCTGAGGTACAAAAAAAGATGCTCCAGTCTTCTGGTGATGATTGCACGTGCTCCTTCGCCAGTCCCCCCAGTCCTAAAGACTGATCTGGCTGCCTTTCATTCTTGACACCTGACTGTCAGTCATCTGCTCCTATAAGACCAGGCAGGTTTTATAACATCCTTAATGAGCCTAAATACCTGTTTTAAAAAAAATCCTACTGACCCTGCAACAGTGTCTCTTTCCTCAGGTAAGCCACCCAAGCTGCTTCCCACTGCTGATGCTCTCTACAAGGACAGCAGGGCCATGGACAAGTGGGGTAAGAAAGTCTGCACTTCCTTCACTTTAGCATTCAGAACTATTAATTGCCAAACACAAATTACTAAATACCTGCTGTCTTTGCTGCAGTCTGTGCATACGGTCATGACAGAACCTACAGCAGACTCTAAACAGCAAATGCAGTCTGTTCTGCCCCGAACTACACAAATAAGCAGACATAGCATCAAATGCAGCTGGTCACTATGTCTAGGGCTGTTGCCACAGCCTCAGTGATCAGATGAAATGCATGGCTTGTAGGGTCAGATAAGCCCTGAAGACTTCAAAGCAGAAGTATTGGAGTCCCCTTTGGATAATGACCTCTTGTTTGGCCACAAGCTGCCAGTGTTTTCAAAACTCTGCAATAACAGGGCAAGACCATGAAAGACTGTAGAAAGATTCTCCTTTCTGCAGTGACTAGATACCATAGGAACTGTCTGACCAAATCCACTTACTTTAAGAGGGAGTCCACGTCCTCTCACAAACCTAGGAAAGCACATAGAAAAAGATTTTCTGAAAAACCACACAGGGATTCCCCTCCAGGGAGACCTTCCTTTGGAAGCAAAACTCTGACCATCTTCCTGTATTCCCCTCCCTCTCCATACCTTTACCCTCCTATCAAAAAGACTCTGTTGCATTCCGTTCTGGGAGGTGGTAACTATGGGCAGTTGGTTTCTTACCATTATTAAAGAAGGCTACACCTTGTCTTAGGAAAACGTCTTCTCTCTAAAAGGGATTCTCTCCACCTTCCAACCATCTTCTTTGATTGGTCCCATTATTCAGGACTCGCTAATGCAGGGCACCATAGAAGTACCTTTGCATTTCTTAGGAAAAGGTTTCTCTTTCTTGGATCTTGTTACAAGGAAGGAAGGATGGTGGAGGCCCATCCTGGAGCTTTCTCTGCTAAACATATTCCTAAAAGTACCTACCTTCAAAATGTTCTCTCTCCACATCATCCTGCCTTTCTGGTGCCCTAGACCTCAAGGATGCCTTTCTTCACCTCCCCATCCATCCTTCTTGCAGGGAATTCTTCAGCTTCTTCTCTGGTTCATCACATTTTCAGTTTACTGTATTGCCCTTCAGTCTTTCCACTGCCCCAGGAGTTTTAACAACATGTCTAGCACAGGTGGTAACCTTCTGCCACACTCAGGGAATTCAAATTTTCCCTTACCTGGATAGCCTGTTGATCCAGGCATTGTCCATGGTTCATGAACACTTTCCTTGAGCATCTTCATTTCATGGTACAACTGTTAACCAATGTAAGATGCACCACCATTTTCAAAAAATCTCATTTAACTCTTACTCAGGGCCTAGTTTTCCTGGGTTGCAGTCTAAATACAAGCATAATGTAGTCCTCTGTTCCTCAGGAAAAAGTGCAAAGCCTGGTAAGCTTTTTCCAGACTCGCTACTCAGTGATTCACTGCAGTGCAACAGAGATCTTCAGGGCTCTGAGGTTCATGACTGTGACCATCCCAATGGTCCCACTAGATAGACTATATGAGGAAAATTCTGTAGTACCTGAAATAATTGTGGTACCAACACTCGCACCACTTGGACACCCTGATCCCACTGCTGCATCAAGAACGAGTTTCTCTGGTGTGAGAAGCAGGTTTCTCTCTATCTGGGCCTTCCATTCACCTCAGCTCTCCACAACCAAATTCTCCACACCAATGCCTCGGATAGGCTTTGGGAGCCTGGACAGGATCCTGCAGAGTACAGGGGAAATGGCCCTCCTCTGTCCTGAAGGAACACACTAACCTGAAAGAAGTGATAGCCCTTCTGCAAGTTCTGCAGACTTTCTCACATTTTTGGAAACTGGACACACTTCTGGTGTACACAAACAATGCCACAGTGATGCGCTAAATCAACAAATAGCATTTATATCACGTTATCGAAAGATGAAAATAGCAAATGCTATTTCATCGGCCCCAAAACATCTCAACATGAAAATATCGAACATTCAGAACAGCAAATTTTTTCCCATGGACAAAATTCGCTGCTCCGAAACACACACACAACACAAGCACATCAAACAAACAGCAACCACACACGTACACTTAAATTCCTACATCTAACCCTACACTAAACTAAGCATACACTACTATCTACCCACTTACCTTAACCCAAACCCTAACCCTAAGGTCCGTCACTATCGCATATTCACCTAACCTGCGCTCTAACCCTATCTCACTTAAACCGCCCCTAACCCTAAAGTCTGTCACTATCGCACACCTAACCCACGCCCTAACCCTAACGTACAAACAATTGCACACTTACCTGAACCAAACCTGTAACTTTCCACCACAGTGCTAAGAATAGCGAAGCCACAGAAACGGCCAACCAAATTCTTTCCCAAGGAAAGAATTCGTTGTTCTGCAGCTTCGCTATTCTTAGCATTCGCTGAATAGTGTTCGATATCAGAACATTCGAAATTTTAATACTTCGATGTTCTGATATAGACCCAACAAATAAGGAGGCACAAGGTCTTATTCCTCTGTGCAGGTTGGCACAGGATGTTTGGCAAATAGCCACTCAATTGAACGTGACCCTCACAGCAACTTATATTCCCTCTATCGAAATTGTGTTGGCTAGCTGACTGAACAGGGACCATGTGTACCCCCACAAATGGACCCTGAACAAACAGGTCTTTAAAGCAGTCTTATGTTGTTGAGGAGCTCCACAGATGGACCTCTTTGCATCTCCAGGGCATGACAAGCTTCCTTGGTTCTGCACCAGGACCCCATCTCCTCTTGCCTGGAAGACAAGACTCCTCCTTCCAGTGGACAGGGAGATGCCTCTATGCCTGCACTCCACTGCCATGTTCATAGGTAGGTACTAGGTGTTGGCCCTATGGCCTATACAAGCCTAGCCATAAGGATTCCCTGGCTATTGCTTCCCACAAATATTTACTTTCCTGGACCCCTGTCTAGCAGGGCTACTGATGTAATCCCCAGGGTGACTTTCCTATCTCCCATCCAGTCATCAAGGTTCTTCTTGAAGAGGGCCATTGAGGTGCTCTGCCTGACATGTATGGGTAGCCTATTCCAGAGTATAGGGAGTCTCTGGGTCAGGAACCTATCCCTCCAGCATGTTTTGTTCATCATGATGAAAAGGTTAAGGTCCTTGGAGCGTGTAATTCGGAGGGATTGGTATTTCTTTAAGTGTAGCATGTCCAACAACTTTCAGTTTGACATGGCCTTGTATGTTAGGCAGAGATTGCCTCTGAGTAGGCGATATGCGACAGAGTGTAGCTGGTGTTTCTTTAGACGGTCAGCATAAGGCATCTGCTTTAGGCCTGTGATTCTTTTTGTGAGGTATTTCTGCGACTTTTCTAGTTATTGCAGATGTGTTGAAATCCTGTATGTAATATTTTGTATGCATTTTCGTTGCTTTTCTCCCCAGGCCTCCACTGAAAATGGGCCATGTTGTCCCAGTGGACTTCCCCGGTAGTCAAACTGGAATAAATAAATAAATAATGTCTTCTGAGGTACATACTAAATGTGGCATTGTATTCTATAACGGGTCTAATGAAGGATGAGTACAGAGGGACAATGACCTCATTTTTTCTGGATGAAAAGCCCTTAGCGATGAGGTGTGACGTGTAGAAGGATTTTCAAACTGTTGTGGCTATGTGGTTATCAAAGGTGAGATCACTGTCCACCTGTGTCCCTAAGTCTCTTATCACACTTTCGGTGCTTAGTGTACTGCCACCTATGTGATAGTTCACAGGTATGTGTTTTTTCCCAGAGGGGACAGCTATACATTTTTTGGCATTTAGCTTGAACTCATTGCTCTGGCACCAGGCATCTGTTTCAGTAAGGCCCTTTTGTAGTATATCCACATAATTTGGGGATTCAGTAATGGCTCCCAGCTTACAGTCATCTGCGAACTTTGTAAGCCAGAGTCCCTTTGTGTTGGCCTGTACTTCAGAGAAGTAGATGCCAAACAGGAGCTGTCCCAGGGCAGAACCCTGTGGGTACTCCCCCTTGTCACTTGTCTGGAGCTGGATTTGGAGTCTGCTACTTTTACAGTGTGTGTTCTGTCAGTAAGCCAGTTTGCAACCCATCGAGTGACGCAGGGATTAATGCCCAGCTTAGTAAGTTTATCTATGATTCCAGAGTGGGGGATAGTGTTGAAAGTCTTGGCGATGTCCAAGTAGGCTGTGTGAACCACCTTACCCTCGTCCACGGCTCTGGAGACTGATGTAAAGAAGTCGATCAGGTTCAGGAGGGAGGATAGGCCCTTCACGAACCCAAACTGGATGGGGTCCAGTGTTTGAATGTTGCCAATGTCTTTGTTTATAAGTTCCATGAAAATACTTTCCATGGCCTTGCAGATCAGGCTCGTCGGACTGATGGGACGGTAGTTCCCGGGAGCCAAAGTGGATCCCCCTTGTGGAGTGGATTGACTGTAGCTGTGCACCACTCTGTGGGCATGAAGCCTGAGGTGAGGCTATGATTAAACTTGATACATAGGTGAGGTGCCAGTTCATTTTGTAGTTCATGCAGTACACAGCTCGGGATGTCGTCTGGTCCTATGGATGCTGTATTCTTGGATTTGGAGAGTGTGGTTTTTGCCCGAGTGGCCGTGATTACCGGAATTTAGCATTCTTTCTGTATTGAGTTGGGACCTTTAGGGGGTGAAGTTGGCACTGAATCGATCTGCCAGGATATTGGCAATATCCTTGGGATCAGTATATCTAGTGCCATTCTGCTGTAGCTCAGAGCAGATCTGAGTATTGCCATTTAGATTCTTGACATAGCTAATAGAATGCCTTGTTCATAGGTTCATAGGTTGGTACTGGGCTATCTGCCCAAAGGCCAGCCACGTTGTGCGGTATTCACCGCCTCTTTAGTAGTTCCCTAGACCCTTGTACTAGCAGCTAGTACCCTTGGCCCCTATCTAGTAGTGCTGTTGGTGTGATCCTCGGTGTGAACTTTCTGTTACCCATCCACTCATCAAGGTTCCTCTTTTAGAGTGATAGTGAGGAGCTCTGTCTTATGTAGATCGGGACCCTGTTCCATAGTAAGGGAAGTCTCTGCGAAGGGAATCTATCCCTCCAGCATGTTCTATTCATTGTTGTGTTGAGGTTTATATCCCTAGAGCGTGTAGCTCGAGTAGATTTGGTTTTGCTAAGATGGAGCATGTTCAACAATTCTGGGTTGGACATGGCTCTGTACGTTAGACAGAGATCGCCTCTGAGAAAGCGGTATGCAACAGAGAACAGTCTTAGCTTTTTCAATCTTGCTGCATAGGGCAACTGTTTGAGGCCAGTAATCCTCTTGGTTAGCTACCTCTGTGGTCTCTCCAGCTGCTGGAGATGTCTAGCCAGGTACATTCCAATTGGTGCATTGTACTCAATAATGGGTCTGATGAGGGAAGAGTAGAGGGGCACCATTACATCCTTAGATCTTGATGCGATTCCTTTCGTGATCAGATGGGTCACATAGAAGAATTTTCGAACCACTTTGGCAACATGGTTATCAAAGGTAAGCTGACTATCTACTTGGGTCCCTAGATCCCTTATTTCTTCTTCAGATTTCAGGGGATTACGTCCTGTGTTGTAGTTTGCGGGTACTCTGTTTTTCCCAAAAGGGATTACTACGCATTTTTTTTGCATTTAGCTTGAGACCATGGCTTTGACACCATGCATCAGTCTCATTTAGGCCCTTCTGGAGGATCTCCATGTCGGCCGGAGACTCTATTATAGCACCCAGTTTGCAGTCGTCCGCAAACTTAGTCAGCCACAGCCCTTCTGTGCTTGCCTGTACTTCTGAGAAGTGCTCGTCTTTGGAATATTTGGGAATATTGTTTTCGTAACTAACTTTGGAAGATTTTATGAGGGATCTCCGCTTTCTACTGAGGCTGGTGAGGGAGTTTTTTAAATCCTGGGTTCTTCCTTTTTTCTGCAACAGTTTCTTCCTTCTGTTGTACAGCTTGTTTATGGTGGGGGACCACCAGATTGGCTTCCTTTTTTTTAGAAGACAGCGTCTTGGTTCTATTTGGGATGGCTCGGTCCTTGGCCGAGTGAATGTGCTCATACAGTACCTTAGTGTAGGATTCAGCAGTTGAACTTCCAGTTCCTATCTGCATAGGTGTCATGAAGTTTACTTTTGACTTGAGAAGCATGAAGTTGGCTTTGGAGAAGTTTTTTTATGGAGGTTTCCTTAAAGGGGGTGGGATGTGGATGTCAAGGGTGATTAGCTTATGGTCTGATCTGACCAATGAAGGGGTGACCACTGCTGTGGAGGATCGATCTCCCATGTTGGTAATGACCAGGTCTAGAATATTGGTACCCCTGGTGGGACTATGAATTAGTTGCTCTAGGGCAATGGAATTTATGAATTCCAAGAACCGTTGAGCAAAGGTGTTGGTACAGTAGTAGTTTTCCCAGTTAATGGCAGGGTAGTTGAAATCACCCAGTATTAGGGTGTTTGGTTTTATCTTAATATTTTCCAGCATGTTTAGGAAGGTGTAGTGAGAATCTTGGGTCATGGTGGGGGATCTGTAGCGAGCTACAATTTGTATTGCAGTCTTACCTAGTGTTAGTTGCACCTGGAGAATTTCAGATGCATTGTGTTGGGCAGCCAGCCTGGAGGTGTGAATATCATTGGTGAATATGGACACTCCTCCACCTTTAGTGTTTCGGTCCTGGTTTGATGGCCGAAAAGTGTGTTATGAGTTGTAGCCTGTTATTACAGGGGTGCTCTCTGGAGCTTTGAACCAGGTCTCAGTTACTGCACAGATATCGATGTTCTCCATTTTTAGGAGAGCCTCGAGAGGGTGCATCTTGAGGTTTAAACTTCTAGCATCAAGTAGCATTACCTTCAGATTTTGCTTGCTTGTACCCATTACGGTGGTAGTTTTGTCCTTTGAACCTTGCCTAAAAAAGGCATTATAGGGGGTGGCATGAGCCTTAGCCAGTAACGTGAATCCCAGGGTCAACCGGTGCAAACCATCTCTTTCAAAGCATTGTGGTTTATCGATTATGTCATCCCAGGCAGACAGATACTGTATCCCCTTTGAGTGACACCAGAAGCTTAGCCAGTTATTGAAGTCAATAATTTTGTCCTTATACTGTGGCATTATTCTGGGCGATGGCAGGATGCTACTCAGGGCTAGGGTCATACCTGCCTGGGCTACATGATCCGAGAGCTCTTCCATGTCTCTCTTCATGTAGTCCAGGGAGGTATGTCTCAAGTCATTCACTCCAACATGGACAGTGACAGAGTCCTATTTGTACCTGTTGTGGAGTGACTTGAGTACATGCATTATGTGGTGGAGCCTGGCACTCCACAGGTAACTAACTGTAATGTTCTCCTTGTTCAGCCTGGTGAGTGGGACATCAGTGTGCCTGACTGTGGAGTCACCTATGACTAAAGTGGTGGGTACATTGTCGTGGCTTAGGGACTGCTGTTGGGTGGCACACTGGTGTTGTGAGCTATGTGATGCTTTGGTTGTGTTTGGGGGTGGTGTTTGTTTGCATTTCAGGTTCGGAGGTCCTTGTTGCTTGAGCAGGTTAATGTTAAGAGCTTCCGCATATGTGAATTTTGTGTTGCTATGTGTGGGTTTTGGTGGTGTGGGTTTTGAAGGACTATGTGTTGTTTGAGGTGGTAGGTGGTGTGTGGGTGTTAACCTTCTCCTCTTGACTGTCTAGCACAATCTTGGCTGGAGAGCTCTTTGCTTCCAGTTTGGCTATGTAATTGCATCTCTCGCAGGTTGTAGTGTTAGGAGGAGAGGGTTGTCTGTGTACATGAGGCAATTGCTGCATTGCCCCAGTATGAAACAGTTAGTGATGTAAAGGTGCTTAAAAAAACAATTTAAACCAAAATAACACCCAGGTTGTCAGACTCAAATCCGTTTGTTATACAAAATAAAGTTGAGCGCTTTCATCAAACCAGGTTGACATCATCAGAACAAGAGAACACATAAAAGCAACCTTTAAATAGTGTAAAAACAACCAGGGTTGGTTAAAAGCCAACCAACCAACATGTACTAAGCTCCATCTGAAATATGTACCATTTACATATTAGAATACATACAAAAACATTTTAACATGAATATTAATTATTTCCAAAATAAAAAACTACAACTAAAGTAATTAAACTTGTTCTGCCTTTTCTTTCAGTACTGGCAGAATAGATATACAGTCATTCAATCCAGAATATAAATTGGCAGCTAACTTTAATTGCCACATTAACTCTTTTTTGCACAATATATTTTATTAATCCCCCCTTCTGGAATCAATCTGCACAACATCCAAAATGGCAAACTTGAAACCAATGAAGTTCTCACAGTTTAAACTGTGCCTATATAGTTTCTTTCTTGTTTTTTTTACATCATATAGATGTTCATATATTCTGGATTTGAGAGCCCTCTCAGTTTTTCCAACATAAAATGCCATGCATGTGTTACACTTTGCAAGATATACTATTTTACTCGTAAAGTAATTGCCTTTTTTAAAATGTAATGTACTCACATTTTGGTTATGATGTTATTTTGAAGGAAGTTTTGGATGAATGGGGGAAATATATATCACACTTTTAGGAAGGGGGCCAATGAAATTACCACGAGCTGATTTTATTTTGGATGGTGAGGCTTCCATTGATTTTCAGCAAGTATGTTATACAATATAGCCCCTTATACAATGGGGTAAAACACATTTTAAATAAAAACTGGAGTATTTTTAGAACACATAATGAAGTTTACAGAGTACTGGGTGAGAAACCAACTTTTTCCACTAAAATAGGACCTAATTTGAAGTTGATTTTAGAGAGGAAAAGTAATGGTGGTGAGGGTAGTAAGGATTCAAGTGGAACTAGTACCATGTGGTCGATGTTTTCAATATCATTATATTTTACAGGTCACATCCGTTACTTTGGCTAACCAAAATGTGAGTACTTTACATTTTAAACAAGGCATTTGCTTTACAAGTAAAATAGTACATCTTGCAAAGTGTAACACATGCATGGCATTTTATGTTGGAAAAACTGAGAGGGCTCTCAAATCCAGAATATATGAACATCTGTATGATGTAAAAAACAAGAAAGAAACTATATGGGCACCGTTTAAACTGTGAGAACCTCATTTTTTTTAAGTTTGCCATTTTGGATGTTGTGCAGATTGATTCCAGAAGGGGGGGGGGGATTGGCAAAATTATATTGTGCAAAAAAAAGAGTTAATGTGGCAATTAAAGTTAGCTGCCAATTTACATCCTGGATTGAATGACTGTATATCTATTCTGCCAGTATTGAAAGAAAAGGCAGGACATGTTTAATTATTTTTGTTGTAGTTTTTTTATTTTGGAAATAATTAATATTCATGTTAGAATGTTTTTGTATGTATTTTAATATGTAAATAGTACTGATTTCAGATGGAGCTTAGTACATGTTGGTTGGTTGGCTTTTAACCAATCCTGGTTGTTTTTATACTATTTAATGGTTGCTTTTATGTGTTCTGTTGTTCTGATTAAGTCAACCCTGTTTGATGAAAGCGCTCAACTTTATTTTGTATAATAAACGGATTAAAGTCTGACAACATGGGTGCTTATTTTGGTTTCAATTGCCCCAGTATGCCCAGATTCACCAGGTGGACAGGAGAAATCACCGGAAGTTGATCCTTGGACATGTCTGGTTAGGTGTTTTCGTTGTGTAGTACAAGAGCTGTTTTCCCTTACTTTTTGGCAAGGTACTTGCAGTTGTAGGCTGTCTAGGGCCTACGACTATTTTCTCCATCTTACCAAGGAGAGGTGAGTGCTTGTAACAAATTAAGGCTTCCTAGTGCTTTTTAGCAAGTGTTAGAGCAAGTGCTAGTCACAGGTATACAGATTTTAGTGCTACTGCTAGTTCTAAGGGAAGATTCAAAGGGCAGACTTTCTGGCACCGGAAATAGTTTAACCTTAGCCCCGCGGTGCGCAAATGCGCATTTATGCCAGAAACTTGAAAGGAATAGAAATCGGCCCAAAATGGCCAATAAAATTGCAATTTCAGAGCTGGAAACCACTCCTCTAGTGTTAGATGGGCAGTACAATGCTCCCACTCTCACTGGTAAGCAGTAGGACCTCCCTCTACCACAGCAAGGTCTGGATAGCTCTGAACACTGAAACTAAAGTCCTGAAACTAGCAAAGCCTGGAAACTGAACTATTCTAGTTAGAAAAGGCGTAAAATTAGCAAACAGCATATAATTTTTTTTGGTTAAATCAGGCTAAATAATGCAGTTATACAGTAAATAAGCACAGAAAGGCTAATCCACTTGAGTGTATAGCCCAGAACAGTAAACTCAATTAAAGCTTTTGCAAAATTCCAGGGTTCCTTCTATAGATATAAAAAGACAACCCAAAACTACTGTTCCTGGCCAAGACAGCATTGGTTTTCCATCCTGTTCCATGTCTCCAAGAGAAACCACCTGAAAATTCTGGTATAGTCAAGCCTAATCACTCCAAAGAAAGGTTGGTTTTGTAGCACAACCTAGCCTGTCTCAGTCTCACTTTGGGAATGATTAGGTTCTGATCCCTAAAAGACACTTTTCAGAGGATGTGGTGCAGGCTTTACAGGAGGACAGGAAGTGAAATACCAGGAAATCATACATAGCTAAGTGGAAAAAGATTGTCAATTTGGTGTCACAAGCACAGACTGAATCCAGTCTTATCTGAGGCCTCCACGGTACTTCAATATCTCTGAGGTTCTGTATTCAGGGTTGGCCTACTTGCCATTAAAGCCCATTTGTCAGCCATCAACACCTGTTTGCCTCTTGGTCCTCCTCTTGTGTCCAGGGCAGAGGTCATGCTGTTACTGAAAGGAGTCCTACACCTTAAGCCTCCAAGGAAACCAGTTACTCGTCTGTGGAGTCTTAATTTTATTGTGGAAAAACTCTAACCCCTTATGAGCCAGCTGTATCTGCCATCATAAAATTCTGCACTTGAAAACTGTCCTACTTGCTCTAACCTTGGCACACATGGTGTCTGAACTCTAGGCACTCTTGGCTACTCCTCCCTTTCTCTTTCACAGGGACAGGGTAATGATTAGGACCAGCCCTTCTTTCATGCCTAAGGTAGTAAATGAACTGTCCCTCAAGCTGATCAGCTATCTGCTTTCTTTCTCTATCCTCAACAATAGGGGAGAAATAATCTTACACTTCCTAGATATTCACAGGTAGTTGAGGTTCTATTTGGCGGAAACAGACAAACTGAAAAACTGACCAACTGTTTGTTTTTCATGGATGCCAAGGTGGATCAACCAATCTCAAAGGAAACCATTGCATCCTAGATATTGAAGCTATGTCATTGTGCCAGTCACAACATGACAAATCCTTGTCTTCCTGCCCTTAGGCATACTCCACTCGGATGGTTGCTTCTTCTATGGATTTCCATGAACATGTTGGTGTCAGGTTCATCGTGGAAGCAGCCACTTGTTCCTCTGTGCACACCTTCAAGAACTACAAAATTGGTGCCTTATCTAGGTCTAAAGCTGCCTTTGCCAGATCAGATCTTTCTGGTCTCTTGGATAGTTTCCTTTCACTCTAGCCATCCACCCCATTTTCCTTTCTGTTTATTTCTGGGAATTGCCCATCTGTTATGAATACTGAAAGTGATTTTGGTCAAGCCAGTACAGTTGTGTAAGAGCATATAACAGTAGATGTCCTACTGATCACTGTTGCAGTATTTCTTCCCTCCCTCCTTCTCCTCTCCTCTTGCCTTCGGATGAACTAAAACTCTCCTAGCCCACCAGTTTTCTGTGACAGTTGTCTTCAGGCCACTGACTTGGAGATAGTCTTAGGATCTTGGGAAGGTGAAGCTTTGATACCCCAGCCCGGAAGTCAGTGAAGAAACCCATTCCTTGTTTTCCTCGGCAAAACTCCTGGAAAAGGGTCCTTATCTTATGATGTTCACATTTAATTTTTCACTAGGACTCCCTTTGTACCTTAACCATATTTTTCTGTTTAGTTCAAGTCTGTCTAGTTCCACCACTGATGTATGTTGTTACAGCTTCTAAGTACATTATCATGTGATGTGTACATATTTATTGCTACATGATCATAAAAAATGTCCCAGCACTATTGTATATTTTTATGAAGCACCTCTCCCATCCAGTCCCAGTTACAGTTCCTTAGTGGCAGAATACCTTGGTCCACAAAGTCTCCATCTTAGTACTAGGTCAGTATAGCCCTGTTATGAATGTACCATAATAAACTCTCACTTAGTACACAAGTGATCTGAGCCATACAGTTCAGATTATGTGTTGCAATGTGTAGTTGTGTCATAATTTATAATACAAATATGTAAAACATCCTTTCTTGTATAAATATTAACTATTTGCTGATATTATGTTAAGAGTAAGTCAATAAGTATTACACAAGGAATCTGTTTAACTCTTTGCTGAAGAATTTGAGTATCAGAATATCATTTGATAACCGCCCCAAGTTTACAGTCACCAGCACATTTGGTTATCCATAGTCCTTTGATAGCAACTTTTATGGCACAGAAATATATACTAACAAGGACAGAACCCTGTGGGACATGACTGTTGACATTTTTCTGTTTGTAGCATATACCCCTATCCAGTGAATTGTGCATGAGTTGGAAGACTTTGTAAAAAAATCCGAGCATTGGAATAGTGTCAGAAGCTTGGCAAGATCCTGATAAGCAGTGTGGACTTACTATGGCCTCAGTATCCCTTTCAAAGGACTCGGACAGGCATAATTTTACTTTTACAAAGTCGAAGTGGTGTGTATCCAGGATTATCAGGCCCACCTATATGATTGTGTATTCATTCTGCTATAATATGTTCCATAGTCTTGTAAATAGTACCAGCCAAACTAATAGGCCTGTAATTCCAAGGATGACATCATGCTTACACAGTGGATTGGTATGAATGCCTCAAAAGGGAGTAAAATTCAGAGGACTAGACAGTAGCTGCAGTTACAGGGTTTGCTGTGGAGCTGTACAGTTTGTGAATATCAATAAGATGTTGATATTTTTTGTATGTGCTGTGGAATGTAAAATGCAGCAAGGACTACCAGTCTATAAAATATATTTTCACTGAATACAGACAGAAAAAAAATGCAAGTTCTTCTCTGATAAGGTAATTTAAGTTTTGTCATTCCATATGATTAACTATTGTGCCATGCAGCAAGGAAATTAGTTTATCTTTTTGAAAGACTTTCTGAGCTTCTCAGCACTCTTTTTTTTTCCCTTGGGCAGAAAGATGTCCAGGATCTGATGTTCTTGTCTTTTTTCATCTGATTCAACATGAGAGTTTTTGGATCCATCCGGATCTAACCTTAGCACCCTATACCAAAATTCTGAATCTAAGAGCTCTGACTTCTCCTTTACCCACAGTTCCCCTCTTCTGCCTGGATTATCTCGGGTCTCTTTTGCGAGCTGACTAAACCGACGTGGACTGAGAGCTCCATCATTTTTCATGATAAGTGAAAGCATTTTTTCTCCCTTTTAGGAATTGTTGATACTAATTATTAGGTTAGAGTAACGTTAGGTTCCTAGTAGTTTTTAAGGTTAGTGTGATTTTTCAAAATATTTCTTCTCTGTGTGTTTTTCAATCTTCTATTAGGATAGTTGTTACTTTTGTAAGCTTGTTGCTTGTAGCTAACTTGGATTTAAGTTTTATATACTACTTTTGTTATTTCTTAATCTAATGTCAACAGGTTTTAAAAAGTGTTCCTACTGTAGGCATAAAATAGCCCCTGAAGACCCACACTTGCAGTGTGTCTACTGTTTGGGGCCTTCCCACTTGGAGTCGTACTCCATTCGTGTTGCATTCAGCACCAGAACCTTCCAGGAGAGAAAAGAAAAACTTATTTTAAAAGGTCTTCTTCCCCCACTCAGTCTTAAAGGCATTTACATCTTCCTCTAAGAAAAGGAAAAGATTGAAGGAAAAAGAGAGAGAGGGAGAAAAGGATAGAGAGAAAGCAAGAGAAAAAGTTGAAGAAAAGAGATCCAAGGATGGCTGGGATAAATTTAAGAAAAGGTCTCCTGACCCGCAGCTATTGCAGGTCTGGTGCCTAAAGTTTCAAGATAGTCTGATCCTACTGTTCCTAGGTTCAGACTCCCTCCCCAAAGACTACTTTTTCATCAGGGCCCATCAACCCCAGGCGTCACTAAACAATATTA
Organism: Protopterus annectens; assembly: GCF_019279795.1. NCBI lineage: Eukaryota > Metazoa > Chordata > Ceratodontiformes > Protopteridae > Protopterus > Protopterus annectens. Next base: position 629,551,517 of record NC_056733.1, read on the forward strand.
CAGAAATTACCTTAGAGGCCTGCTTTGCTAGCCTCATTCACAAGATCTGGTTGATCTACTAGGAGCCTCACCGAGTTGGATGTCGTCTGAATGATGAAGTTTTTGAGGACTCATTCAGCTGGGAGTCCTCCTGGCTCTGTTCTTGAGGAAAGGCCTAGGATCAGCCCATTCCACCCTGACTCTTCAGCTTCCTACTCCATCCATATCCATTCTTGGAGGCAGTGTATGTCAGATCCAACCTTCCCACTGTACCAGCTTTGGAGTTGGTAGCCCTGGAGACTTCAGCTTCAACATCTTCCCTCATTTACTGAACTCTGATGCGCTCAGGTTGAGTGGAGTCTCTCTGTCAGAGCTCCAACTGTAGAGTCAGCCTCAGGGTTTTTGAAGCTGTCCCTACTGCTCTGGGCTTCAGCATTAGACAGCTCGGTTCCAGGGTCCTCCGTGAAGTTTTCAGCCCTTGAAGTTGAGAGGACATCCAGTTCTGCTAACCTAGGTGTCTCCTCTTCAGTTCCATTGGCTGAGTCTGCTTTTGAAGCTGTTGAGAGGGCCTTGGCCATACCAAGACAACCGGTAAGTGCTCTGAGTTCAGATCAACCCAGACTTCCTCTGCTTCTACTTCCTCACACTCTATTTGACAGGGACAGATGGTTCCCTTAGGCTTTGAGATTACTTGGCATTAGAGTCCCACATCTGTTTCTGATCTGTCCCCCCTCAAATGTCCCAAGGCAAATTCCTTTGAAATAACTTGTAAGAGGAAGCACACTGACTCCTCTCTTGACTCTTTCACCAAAGACACTGACTTGGAAGGTTCCCCTTGGTCCCCTGTAAAGCTTTCCTCTTTGGAGGCATCCTCAAATTGATGAAAGAGGGGAGGATGGTCTACCAAAACTACTTCTTATGAGACTGTGTTTCTAAAGGCCTTTGGGTCCGGCCCTTCATTGTCCTAGGTAGTCCTTCCTCCTGATGCCTTAGTTGACCTCATTACTCAGAAAACCTGGAAGTAGCCTGATGTGGCACAGCCCATCCCAAAGAAACCTGATAGAATACTAGCTGCCTCCAAAGAAAGAAAGCATTTGGCTAAGAGTCCCCCTGTAGAGGCTATGGTGGTAGCAACAGTCATAAAAAAGTAAATGTCCAAAGAAGGTTCCTCTGTCTTTCCCCCTAACTGAGAATCAAGGGCGTTGGACAGATTGGGAAAATGGACTTAAGCTTCAACCACTTTTTTCTTCATGCACTGAGCTACATGGCTCACTGGACATGTTTCCAGAGGGATTGACGGAGCTCTCAAATTCCATGGTGGGTAACTTACTACTGACTATCCAAAAAACTGTGGATATCCAGTTGTCTAACAGTCATCACTGAATGTTGCCATGAGACTCAGTAATGCAGCAGATGGCTAGCCTGAGCAACTGGCACAGCTATTACTATGTGACATCATGGACTTTGTGGAAAGCTTTAAGATGTCCTTTATAAATGCCTCTTAAGATGGCTCCACTTCATTTGATCAAAAGTCAAGGATATGCTTACCAGGCGTGAGTAGGATGGTAAGACCTTATCTGCCATTGGAATCCATTTTTCAATACGTCAAAGATACTTCTCTAGGAATTGGAGAGGAGGAAGAAAAATATGGTCCAAAAAATCTCAGAGCTTTCGGCAAGACATTCCTGGGGGTAGACCTTGCTGAGACTGACCCAGTGCCATGGGAAATCGAACATGCGACAGTGATGGCCCACAAAAAACAAGATTTCTGTAGACCATTCAGAGATGCTGATAGTTTCTCAGTGAGTGGTTGCCTGACTGCTGCACTCTGGAGGAAGTCTGGAGACACTTCTCCTTACATGGTCTAGCCTTGCAAAATATAACTTCCTATTCTTGGGTGCCAAGGATCATTACCAGAGGTTATATAATATCCTTTTTAGAAGCCCAAAGACAAACCAAAGGATTTCCGATACTCCACCCAGTCAGCTGGAATCCACAGCAACAGAAGTTTCAAAGTCGGATAGAAGTCATCCAACTGGTCCCCCAAGACCAGCTAGGATCTGGAGTTTATTCAGGGTTCTTTTCTAGTACCCAAAAAGACAGGGGACTCGAGACAAATTTTAGCATCTCAGCAATGTGAATCAGTTTGTAATAAAAAAAAAAAAAAAATTCTAGATCCCAGTGCAGTCCATTATATCTCTGCTGAGGATGGAATTTGGATGTGCTCTGTTGATTTCCAGGACATTTACTATCATATCAGTATCCAGCGGCAATCCAGGAGATTCCTCCATTTCTATCTGGGTGCCTTTTGGTCTCACCACAGCCCCTGGATGTTGACCAAGATAATGGCAGCCTATCTCAGGTTACAATGGATCCAGATATTTCCATGTCTAGACAACTGTCGTTTAACTGCTACCTCTAGAGATCTACTTCTAATGCATCAGTTATTCCAGTTAAAACTGGCAACTCAAGAACATATCAGAGACATCAAAAATAAAAAGTTAGATAGTCCTTTAGGAAGCTACTTTGCACTTTTTCATAATGCTAAGCCTGATGATTTGAAAGGATGTATTTTAGAAAAAGTTGAGGTGTTTTTAGGGGAATGTGCAAATATTAAGGATAAATTATTAAGAAAAGACACTTTTTTTTGTTTTAAAATACAATACTTTGGAACCATTTGGGTTAAACAAAGAATGTAAGTGGAAGTATGTGATTTAAATTATTTATTGAATAATTGGTTAATTGAATGAGATGTTGTATTTAAGAAAGGAGGAGTGTTTTGATTTTTTACTCTGTGAGGGCTTTTTGCCAAAGTGCTAAGTCTCTAATAAATTCAGTTTGGTATCTTTGAGGTCCTTGGCTTTGTTTTGTTGTATTTCTTAAAACTGACAACTCACGTGGGCATTTCTGTAAACACCAAAAAGAACAAGCTACTTCCTACTCGATCCATAGAATTCATAGGTTGATACATACACACACTGTACATCAGACAAACTTCCCACAGCAGGAGTCAAATCAGTCAGATGTGTAGCTTTCCAGATGATAAATCATCCCAGACTTCAGGCTAGACTGGTATTACAACTCCAAGATCTAGTTGCTTCCTTTATAGTGATGGCTCCCCTTGCCATATATCACATGAGAGTTCTACAGTGGATACAAGCTATACACTGGTCATAAAAACTGTATCCCCTTCACTAGAGAGTATTCAGATCTGCAGGGACCACATTCTGTGGTGGGTTTCTTGTGATTCAGTAACTTGGAGTAGACTCTTCCATCCTCCAGTACCCAGAAATGCAAACCTTCACATTAATGTCTCTTTAAGAATGGTCCTTCTTATGTTGCAGGTATTTCAAGACCATCTACCCAAGGATCTGACTGCCAAACACTCAGACAATATGTTAGTGGTTTGGTACATCAGCAAACAAGGTGGAACCTGATCATACCCTTTTTGCTTATAATGGATAAGAATTTGACAGCATGTGATGTTTTCAAATCACTTTCTAGTAGCAATGAACATACCTGGGACATCCAACATCCAAGAGGACAAACTGAGCAGAACTGTACTACTGCCTCATGAGTAGTCTCTCAGTAAAATAGTGACAACGGAAATTTTCAGCCACTGAGTCAACCTTTTTGTAACCCTTTGCTCATATCTGAACAGCAAATTTAGAAGTTATTTAACCCTCATCTCTCCACAAGGACAGTCACCCGAGATATGCTCTAGTCCATCCTTGGCTCCCATGTCTCCTTTCCACCTTTTCCACCAATTCCTCTCATCACCAAGTTCGTTCAAAAAATTATGGAGTGCAAGGCCAGGTAATCCTCATTGCTCCCTTATGGCCTTAGCAGGTATGGTTCCCCTTTCTTTGCCCTCACCTTCACCCACCATGGGCTCTGGATCCATTCCTAGATCTCCTTACACACCCTTCAGTTGCCTCTACTGGACCTCAACAGCCTAAAGCTAATGAATGGTTTTGTCAGTTCTGACAATTGCCAGAGATGCCAGACTTTCTTCCCCAGTAGTCCCATATGATATCTTCCTCTTAAAGAAACTCAACCAAAAAGACTTAAAAAAGTAAATGGAAGGGTTTTTCCATCTGGGCCTCTTCTAATGGACTAGATACTTTTTATGCAAGGATTTTAGAATTTCTTTTAGAACTTTTCATGACTGGGTTAAGTTATTGCACAGTTAAATTAGAATTAACAGCCATTTCAAACTTTCACATAGGGCTTAAAGCTTTCATTGTTTCCCTCAAAGTGTACAAAGCCCTTCTTAGAGGAACCTTTTTATTGAGACCTCTTGTTAACGAGCCAGTCCCAGCGTGGGATGTTACCATCTTACTTCAATCTCTAACTCAAAAACCTTTTGAACCAGCAGCATCCATAGATATGAAGTACCTTTAATGGAAGACTGTTTTTCTAGTTGCCATTACATCTGCAAAGTGGGTATCAGAACTACAGACACACTCATGCAATGCTCCATTCCTTATCATAAAGACAGAGTGTCATTGAGAACTGACCCTTCCTTCTCTCCTTAAGTAGCTTCTGAATCTACCTTGAACCAACAGATTGATTTACCAATTTTCTTCCCTAATTTTACCAATGAAGAACATAGTTACTCGTATTAGATGTGCATAGACAACTCAGTTCTGTCTGCATTGTGCCAAGACCATCAGAAAAAAGGATCAACTGTTCATGTCGTCCTCCTAGAAAAATCTGGGGCAGTCAGTCTAATGTAACCCTCTCACGATGGTTAGCAGATAACATTTTATTTGTTTGATTCATGAAGTATGCCTTTGCAATCTAAGGCTAAGTTGCACTCTGCCAGAGCAGTGGCAACCTCAACAGCATTTGCAGAATCAGTGCCTATTAGTGACATATGCGCCACAGCAACTTGGTCCTCAGCTCATACCTTTGTATCTCACTACAAGTTAGATGTTTGGTCCAGGATTCTTACATCTTTTGATTCTGCCATACTCCAGAATGGCCTTCCTTGAGACCACCCAGGTCCCTCTCCAGTAGCTTTGGGAATCTGTCCCACATGTTGACTCAGATGAAAAAAGACCGCATCGCATACAAAAATTGTGTACTTGGCATAACGATAGATGTCCTTCCATTCACTGTTGCAGTATTCTTAACATCTAGGATTCCCTGCCTAGGGCAGCCCGATGTCCAACCAGTATACAAAAGCCTTAGGTTTATTTAAGGTACTCTATACATCACACGTATGCTCCTTGTGTAGTGTAGGACTTAAAGGTAATGTCAGGACGTATCATCCTCGGAACTTCTTTGCCATTAGACTGAACGTCATCTCTCAGTCATCAGTCTGAATGCCTACGTTCCATTGCTGGTTTCTGAGCCATTGCAGAGAAGTGCCCCATTGGGGTTTCTTTTTTTCTTGTCTTTTGATTGCTTCCAGGGTTTCACTCCATCCAAGAAAGTTAAATGCCAGTGTGGGAGACTGATTCCCCATAAAGACTGCCGCAAACAGTATTTATTTTGCCTAGGTGCCTCTCACGACTGGGCGTCCTTTTCTATCTCGCAGGCTTTCATACCAAAAACTCTGCTTAGTAGGCTTTCATTCTTAGCATTGTATCAGGAAAATCAGAGCCTTAAACTTCTCGCTAAAGATACTATGGATGAAACCTCCCGCCTGAGGGTCAGCTGTCAGGGAAGAAGGTTTAAAAACCTAGACTGGAATCTTCTCCTGTCCAGCCTCTGCCAGACATTTCAACTGAGGTGAATGTGAACCTGTAGGGTTATCCGGCTTTCAGCATGTGAAATGAGGCTTTGCAGATGTCCATCTTGGATGTTCAGGGGGGTTACCACTGTTGATCATTTCTGAGGGGTCTAGGGGTGTTCCCCAGATTTTAGTTAGGGAAGAAGTCCCTACTACTGTTATTGAATGCCATCCTTGGTCAGAACCTTCCAAGTTTTATAGGGCAGCTGTCCCATTGAGGAAAAAACAAAAAAAAAATCTAAACATCATGCCTAGGGATCCACATAGTGATTGGCAAGCCTTCACTCAAGGTTTGTTTAATGCTTTGATGGCATTGAAATCTCCTCAAGGGGTTTCTGTTCCAGCTCTCTGTTGGTCCTCTACTCACTTAAAAGACCCAGGGAACAGGATTCCTCTGAGGAGGATTTGGATTCTGATGTGGAATCCCTTGCTTATTCTTCCCATATTCCTTCTCCTTTGGACTGTGTGTTAGAGGAAGAGGACTCTACCAGTCCTGATACTCCCTTTAAAGAAATTTCTTTTGGAGGCACAATCTCCAGGATGATGGAAGTTTTTTTAAATGGGATTGTGTTCAGGTCTCTGAAATCCATAAGAGGTACTATGAGTTGCTGCAGATGGAATCTCCAAAACCATCTGCTAGTCCTCCTGTTTTGGCTGCTTTGTTGAATAATGCATTTTCCAATGCCTTTAAAGCTCCTGACTGTCTTCTCCCTGCATCCAAGAAACCTTGGTTTTATAGGTTGTGCCGGAGGACTGTAACTTTTTGTACAAATGTCTTGCTGCTGACACCTCAGTGGTGTCTGTAGCCTCTAATAAGCCCTCTCAATTGCTTCCTTCACCCAAGTTGCTGCCTTCTGATAAAGACAGCAGAACCATGGAAAGGCTATGTAAGAAGGTCTACACCTCAGCTACTTTGGCTTTTAGGTCTATTAATTGTCAGACCCATATGTTCAGGTATGTATTGGCTGTTATATCCCAGGCTTGTCAGGTTATTTTTGATCTTCCATACTCTGAGGGTAAAACTTTTGCCCTTTCCTTGTTAGGGACTTCCTCATAGGTAGTTCGTCATTCCATCAAGTGTAGTTCTGATGTAGCAGATGCTTCTGCTAGGGCACCTGTTTTTGGTTCAATGATGGAGGTATTCTTGGCTTTGGCTTCAACCATTGCCTGATGATATCAATGCTAAGTTGATGGCTGCCCTTCTTGATTAACATTTGTTTGGTGAAGCTTCTGCTGATTTGTTTGTCCCTTCAGGATAAGGGGAAGGCTTTACAGGAACCCAAACATGTGTTTGTCTCCTGTTCGTAAATTTTAGACAGACTATCCCAATAAACCTGCCTTTGTTTGCAGGTAATGTCACCCTACTCCTAAGGGCAAAAAAGAGTGGCAAGTGGGCTCCTCCTGCTGAGGCTACTCAGACTTCAGGGACTCAAAAGTCTTCCTTTTCAGATAAACCAGGTGCTTTCTGACTTTGCATCTCTTCCCAGCCATGTTCCTCTTCCTCTCCTCCTTTCTGTCTCTCTCTTTCTCTCTCTCTCCCCCTCTCCCTGTTTGACTTCAGATTACGCTACATTTTTGGGTTCTGTCCATTAGTCTCCAAGGGTATTTCCATAGGTAAGTACTAGGCCATCAGCTCTAGGACCTATACAAGCCTAGCCAAAAAGATATCCTGGCTTTCGCCACCCAAGAAAATTATTTTCCTGTGTCCCTGCTGAGCAGAGCCACAGAGGTGATCCCCGGGGTGAATTTCCTATTTCCCATCCAATCATCAAGATTTTTCTTGAAGAGTGCTAATGAGGAGCTTTGTTTGATATAGATAGTTAGTTTGTTCCAGAGTATGGGAAGTTTCTGGGATGGGAATCTATCCCTCCAGCATGTTCTGTTTATTGCTGTGACAAGGTTTAGGTCCCTAGAGCGTATAGCTCGGAGGGATTGGGATTTCTTTAAGTGGAGCATGTTCAACAGCTCTGGGTTTGACATAGCTTTGTATGTTAGGCAGAGATCGCCTCTGAATAGGTGATATACGACGGAGTAAAGCTGGAGTTTTTTGAGACTGTCTGCGTAGGGTATCTGTTTGAGGCCAGTAATCCTCTTTGTGAGGTATTTTTGTGGCCTTTCCAGTTGTTGTAGATGTCTTGTGAGGTACATACCAAAAGCGTTGTACTCTATAATGGGTGACGAGTAGAGGGGAACAATGACCTCCTTTTTTCCTGGATGAGAAACCTTTTGTGATGAGGTGTGCCACGTAGAAGGATTTCCTGACTACTGTGGCGATGTGATTATCAAAGGAGAGACCACTGTCCACCTGTGTCCCAAGGTCTGTTATCACACTTTCAGTGTTAAGTAGACTACCACCTATATGGTAGCTCATGGGTACAGATTTTTTACCAAAGGGAATGACAGTGCACTTTTTGGCATTGAGCTTGAGGCCATGGCTTTGACACCACGCATCTGTCTCAGTGAGGCTCTTTTGTAGGATGTCCACATCGTTAGGAGTTTCAATTATGGCTCCTAGTTTCTAGTCATCTGCGAACTTAGTTAGCCAAAGACCTTCTGTGTTAGCCTGTACTTCAGAAAAGTAGATATCAAACAGGAGAAGTCCCAGGACTCTGAACCCTGTGGTACTCCACTTGTCACTGGTCTGAAGTCAGATTTGGAGTCTGCTATTTTCACAGTGTAGGTTCTGTCAGTTTGCCAGTTGGCAACCCATCTTGTGACACAGGGATTTATACCTAGTTTAGTGAGTTTATCCATAATTCCAGAGTGGGGGATGGTGTCAGAAGCCTTGGCGAGTTCTAGGTAAGCTGTTTGAACCACCTTACCCTCATCTACGGCTTTGGTGACTGCTTCAAAGAAGTCAATCAGGTTTAGGAGACATGATCTGCCTTTTACAAACCCGAACTGGGTGAGTTCCAGAGTTTGGAGATTACCAATGTCTTTGTTTATAAGTTCCATGATGATACGTTCCATGGCCTTGCAGACCAGGCTCGTTAGGCTAATGGGGCGGTAGTTCCCGGGGTCCATGGTGGCTCCCCCTTTGTGGAGTGGGATAACCGGCACTGTGTGCCATTCAGTGGGCACAAAGCCTGAGGTAAGGCTATAATTGAACATGGTGCTTAGGTGGGGTGCCAGTTTATTCTGTAGTTCATGTAGAACAAAGCCTGGGATGTTGTCAGGTCCCATGGATGCTGTGTTCTTGGTTTTGGAGAGTGTGGTTTTTACCTGCGCAGTCGTGAACATGGTGTGGAAATCCCATTCCTCTTTTATGTGCATTCCTCAGCCTCCTCAGGAACAACTCCCCTTTTTTGCAGAGGTGCTTCGAGTCCTTTTGTCTCGGGGTAGTTTTCAAGAGGTGCCTGTGTCCCAAAAGGGAAGGGGGGTTATTCTAGAATGTATCTAGTTCCCAGAAAAGACAGTACTTGGAGACCAGTTCTAGACCTCTCATCTCAACACCTTCCTGAAGGTGCCCACTTTTCGAATGTTGTCCCTTTAGACTCTGTTTCTTCTTGCTTCCTCTGGCTTATATGGTGTCTCTGGATCTCAAGAGTGCTTATCTTCATATTCCGATCCATCTCCTTTTCAGGAAGGTTTTGCATTTCTCTGTTGCTTCCTGGCATTTTCAGTTCTCTGCTTTGCAGACTTCAAGTGATCCATGTATATCCTTACTACCTGCTGATTCAGGCTTCCTCTCCAGAGAAGCTGTTACAAAATCTTCATTTTGCCATTTTCCTTCAGAGTTTGGGGTTCACAATAAACTTCAAAAAGTCTTCTCTGGCTACTCACGATCATGTTTTTCTGGGTTGCAGGATTCAGATGGTGCCAATGCTGGCATCCCTGCTTCCTCCCAAGGCCTTAACTCTCATTTCCTTCTTTCAAAATCTTCCTCTAGCTTCTATTACAGCCAGGGAATTTGAGTGCTCTGGTATTCATGGCATCCACTATTCCTGTGCTCCCTCTGGCCACACTCCACATGAGAAAGTTTCAGTGGTTCCTGAAGTCAGTTTGGCTTCAGCATGCACATTCTTCAGACTTTGTAGTTCCTCTCCTACCTTGTCTCAAGAAGGAGCTTCAGTGGTGGATCCTGCAGTTGTCTTTAAACCCAGGGCTTCCTTTTTTTACAGATACCTTTGTTGAATTATCACTTGTGATGTAGGCAAATTTATATTCATTTAAAAGTAATCAAAGTGTATAACATAAACATTATACTTCACATATGTTGCTATATATCCTATGACTTGAGCACTATTACATAAATTATTAAACTCCTGCCTTTTTTTAAACAAGAAACATCTTCATTAAGCCATCACTTATTACACAGACAATCATTCATTTATATAAATGAAAACACTGACACAATCCAAGTCGCAAGCATTTTACATCACAAACCATACTGACACATTCCTAGTTGCACACATTATACATCACTTGTCTATCCAATCTTTTTCACTCAGACATTACATAGCTCATTTAAGTCATGCTGCCTTTTATGCCTCATTCCTCCCTTGTGTGTATTGTTCCCACAATTCCCATTTTTCCTATGTAGTTTGCTCCTACCCTTTTCTAAAGATCTCAATTCAAGATGTTACTATATTCACTACTTCCATTATAGTTGGTTTAGATTTTGATTTCTGTTTTCTAGTAATAGCTTTTTTGACAGCCACCATTATTAGACACAGCAAGACCTTACCATGTCTAGGCAATTCTGATTCTGTACCATAGTTCAGAAAAATAATCTCCCTTGTGAGACCAGTCTGCCCACCAATGATCTCTGACAGTGCATCCTGCAGGGAATCCTTCAAGTCCACCAATTCACCGCACTCCCAGAAAATATGTTCCCAATTACCTCTTTCTTCCCCTTCACACCTCCAACATTTGTTATCTATCTGAGGAAAAATTCTCTGGAGTCTACTTGGGGTATAAAAATATCTGTGAACTTTTCCAAGCAAAAGTCTTAAATCTTCCAGATTTTGTTGCATATTTTGGAGACATACATGTATCCTACCATTGTTTCTTTTTGAATTGCTTATCCAATCTCTCTTCCCAATCTTTTCTAACCTCCTGTGATTGATTATTGGTTATTGTGCAGTATTGTATATGCTCTACTTATTCATTTTTTAATGGCTACTTCTGTTGTATATTCTAGTAAAAACTCTACCAGTGTTGGTCTTTCGTTTAGGACCCCCCCCCCCATTTCTTTCTCTTTGCCTCTACTTTGATATCTATCCCTGACAGGGAAGGCGATCTGTAAGCCGCAGTCCAAATAAATTCTTGGTGTCTTCTCATTCTGTCATCTTTCCTTCTCTAGTTATTTGCTCCCAATACCTTGGTTCCTTTGCCAGATTTCTCCAATAAATTCTGGCCCCCTTTTGCCTGTTGTCTATATCCCTAATTGCAGTCATCCCTATAGCCATAATCTCCTTTTTCTATTCCTGTGTTGGTTTAGTTCTTAGAATGCTTTCTGCTACTCTATGGATGTGGTATTCTGCATGATTGTTATCTCATTAAAGCCTTCATCCAAAATCCCAGTCTCTCCTTGTTTCTTGATCTTCCCCCATGTTTCATCGTCATCCCTTTCCACATTTAGTTATATATGTCCTTCTATTCTCATGTTGCAGTATTCTCACATGTGGGATCCTCGGCCTTAGGTGACCCTAATGTCTGGCTCATCTACCAAAGCTTAAGCCTGGTTGCTGTCTGGTGCATGGGATGTCACACATGGGACCATAAACCGTAGGCCATAAATGTGATTTCTGCATGCACAGACCTCAGAACTTCTCTGCCACAGCCAAACATCAGCTTGCTCATTCTGCTTCGCGTTAAGGAAGGCGTTAAAGATAAGTACCCCATTGTGGAATCCTCTTTATTTTTGATAGAGCTTAGGTTGCTGTTTGTCTTTTAATAGCCAATGTGATCTAGGAAGGTAAAATGCAAGTGCAGTCGACAAATTCTGCACGAAGATGCACGTGACCTCTGCTTATTCTGCTTAGGCACGTTCCATGACAGTGCAACCTGTAAAGTCTGTCTGTCGTTTGTCCCCAAATCCTTGCACAGCTGTCTGGCAGCTCTTAAATTGTTGAGAGCCAACGACTAAAATGCCTGGCCCTAGGTATGGATCCTGAACCAGCTGTTGAGGTGAAGCCACCTAAAAAGAAGGCCAAGGTCTCGGCCTGCTGCTGCGCCTCTGACTTCGGATGCCCTGCCAGCTACTGGTCTAGGAGCTGAGGGACATGTGGAAGAACTGGCGATTTTGGTGGGTACCATGTCAGAAGCCGCCCTAGCATCTCCAGTTGGCACGTCCGCAGAGGTTTCGACCTTCTCCGATGTTGAGGGGGAACCGGACTTGCCGGGACAGCTGCCTTAAGTTTTTGAACAAGGCACTTCGATCCCAGGTCTGACACCTGACACTAGGCCTTCAGCCTCTCAAACTATTCTTAAGACTCCTCTTAAGAAAAAAACAAAAAAAAAAACAGGCATTTGTCTGCCCCAGTGGAAGACCAGCCAGACTGGCAAACTTTTCCCCAGTCCCTTTTTCAGGCCTTTAGTTTTTGCTTGTGCTATGTATAGCAGTCTTAACTGTATAACTCTGAAACACCCCTTCATATTGGGTAATCCCAGTCCACCCTGTTCTACTTGAAGAATCATCTTATCCCACTTGACTTTTGCCATCTTCACCTCCAAGATAGTCCTTCAGCTCTGTATTAATTGTTACCCACAACTTCTCCTCTGATTTGATAAAATGTCTGATGTGTGTATAAGACTATAAAGGGACTAAAAACATTTTAACTGTTTGTATCTTACTATCCATATCCATATAACAAAGCTTCCATTTTCTCAGTTTTTGTGTTATCTTTTGTTTATTCTCTTCCCACATTTCCGTAGCTGCCGCACTAGGAATGTTTGTAATCCATATTCTTAAGTATTTCATTTTATCATGTCCCTATAAATATGGGTATTCCTGAACCAGTTCATGTGTGGGTACATAATTTACTGCTATTGCCTTTGTTTTAGTTTCATTAATTTTGTATCCCTAAAAGATCTGAAACTGTCTCAAAATGTTCCACAACACTGTAATGTCTTTCTGGTTTTGTCTGGTACAAAATGGTATCCTCTGCAAATAAAAAACAGCTTTTCTTGACTACATACCAATTATATCCTTGAATTTCTGAGTCCCTTATTTTCTTTGCCAGTGGTTCTAAATATAATGCAAATAATAAAGGGGAAAGAGGACACCCCTGCCTGATTCTTCTGCTCAAGCAGATGTTGTCAGAGGACCCCACCCACTTTAATTTTCGCCTCCGTTCCCTCATATATTCTCCTAATCAACCTTATGATTTCTTCAGGAAATGCAAATGCTTCCTTCCATTGCCCTGTTCATAAAGTTCCAGCTTACTCTGTCAGATGCTTTGTCTGCATCAAGACCCACCAACAGCAATGATATTTTCTTACATTCTGCTTGCCTCTGGATCATCATTGTTATGTTAATGTTGAATAATGTTTGCCTTCTCTCCACGAATAATGTTTGCCTCCCCTCCACAAAACCACATTGATCCATGTCAGTTTTGGCATTGTTTTTGCCATTCTTTTAGGTGTTGGTTGTTTAGTGTTGAAATGGGCCAGTATGAAGCTGGATCTGATGAATCTTTACCCTCTTTAGGTATTGCAGCTACCACTGCTTTTTTTCTAGGACGGTGGTACTTCTCCTCTTAAGATATTGTTAAAGAAAACGTTTCAGATAGTTATTAGTTTTTTCCTCCTAACTTCTAAACTTCCACAGGAGTACCATCTATTCCTGGGGGCTTTCCTAGATTGGTTATACATCACAATTTTTTGTCTCATTTCCTCCTATCCTGTTAGTAATTGAGCCTAATCTGCCTCTAACCTTGGCATATTTAATTCTTCCATAAACATTTCCATTTGTATCTTTTCTTGATTTTCATAGTTCTCTGCTTTATAGAGAGACTCACAGAATTTCCAAAATATTTCTAATACCTCTCCAGGATTACTTGGTGCCTTCTTTGTTATAGGCTCCCTCAGTTTGGCAACAGCCCTTTCTACTTTGTTGCCTGAGTACTTTTAAACGTTTTTGTGTTCTAGTGTTAACAAAAAACAATTGCCTAACAGCAATCTTTCTAGACTCGTACATATTATTGAGGTAATCCCCTATTTTCTGCTTAGCATTTTGCAGTCGAGCCTCTTGTTCTGTGAGATTCCCCCATTTTGCAATACTTTCACATTTGTCAGTCCCTCTAAATAATTTTTGTTACTTCTTAACCATAGCTCCTTTTCTTTTATTTCCACCCTATTTTTAAACTCCACATTAATTTTCTCCCACTCCCTAGCTATATTTTCAGAAGAAATTTCTATCCTCTCTAACAGCTCCTGAATAATCTCCACTACCCATTCCTTAAATTCTTCTCTTTTCAACAGATAGGTGGTGAAGTGCCAATGTCTCATTTTTATTACATTACTCTGTGTTTTTATTTTAGCTGTTATTGGTGCATGATCTGAAATAGTTATTGGGTAGGTTTCTAGACCTTTAAATGCACATGTTCCTGTGAAATGTAAATTCTGTGTAGCCTACCCCAGTTTTTATATCTTGGAGAATAATATGTGAATTCACTCCGAACTCTTATTACTGAATTTACATCTTGCATGCTGGGTCCACTTCTAAATTTCGGAAGCTGAAAATCTCGAAATTCAAAATACTGAAAACTCAAAATACTGAATCTCATAATATCGAGAAAACGGAGTACACCGTCACTTACTATATTCCAGCACTGCTACATAAAGAAACATATTACTCTTCTCCAACTGTAAGCAGGGGGGCAAGCACCCCTGCACCCCCACACCCCCTGCTACTTAAATATATCAACTCTGAGATTGCACTCCACAGAAGAAAATGGCAAACATAAAATGATGTCCTTCATGACTGCCTGTTGTAAACTTAGTCATGTTCCCTTTTAATTTGCTATACTACAACATAACTCATCTTAGTGTAGTAAAGTGTGATCTCAGAGTTGATATATGTAAGTAGCAGGGGGTGTGGGGGTGCAGGGGGCTTGCCCCCCCTGCTAAGAGTTGGAGTAAACTAATATGCTTTGTCTTTTGTTTCTGTACGTACTTCTGGTTGAGTACAGTAAGGGTTGGTACCCTGTAGTTTTTTTTGATATTAGAGATTCAGTATTTTGATTTTTCAGTATTTTGAACTTTCGAGATTTTGGACTCAGTATTTTAAATTTCGAGATTTAGAAGTGGACCCCTTGCATGCCACATATTTTCATTAATTTCTTCAGAAATCTACCCTCCTTTGTTTTATTTTCCCTTCTGGGTCCCCCCAGACACATTCATTCCTACAAATAAAGTTCCACTCCCCACCTATAACTAAGTACTTGCTGAAAACTGATCATTTCTCCCAGAATTTTTCTTAAGTTCTATTACAGCAGTTTTAGGTGGAATGTTAAGTACATGCCAGTGTAATCCTCCTCCCTTGCCAGTAGTCCCTTAGCACTACGAATCTGCCATTATTATCTTTTTTTGATCTTCTCTCACTATTGGAGCTCCTCCTGAAATTAGTACAAGTACTGCTCTTTTCCTTTGTCCCAGGCTTTCCGCTGAGTAACCATTCTGAAAACCTTTCTTTATCAAATTCACATGTTCAGTTCTTTCTAAGTGTGTCTCCTGTAATATAGCTATTTGCACTGTACATTTTTAATATAGTTCGCTACTCTTTCTTGTTTGTATTTATCTGTGAGGCTGTTTAGAGGCATTGAAGAAAGCATCATTGAATTAAAAAGATGTCCTTCTATTCTCATGTTGCAGTATTCCACACTCCTGGGTTATCCTCTTTGCTACCTGAATGTCCGGTCAGTATACAAAAGCTTGTAGTCACAGCCAGGTACGTGGGACATCTGATGTTGGCCTAGGGAGCGTGGGCCATAAAAGTCATGTCTGCACATATTACAGTCGAACATTATTGCTCCGTGCCGTCTTCACCATCGGATCTTCAAGTTTCTAAGATAAATGCCCTGTTGTGGCTTTGATTCCTTTTTGTCACTGCATGTCTGCTTAGGTTGCATGTCATCCAGGAAGGGAAAGTGCAGGTACGGTCATCAGATCCACCATAAGGATGCCCACAAACTTTGCCTTTTCTGTCTATGGCCTACCCATGACCATCTTACTTGTACTAGCTGTTAGGCCTTCATCCCTAAGAGACTCTGCAGTTGTCTGCATGCCTTGAACATTTACTTACAGAATCAGCATCTTAAATGCTTAACGTTATGGATGGAAGGGTAATCTGGTCAGCCCATAGAACCACGTAAAAAGAAGGCCAAGTTTTTCAGGCTTGAACTTGCTGCTGCCCCTCCTTCACGAGACGTCACACCTGTGGCCGATGTTCACCTGGAGGAATGCTCACATTCTGCTTTACAGGTATAACAGGAACTGTCTGGAGGCTGCAGAACCTAGGGCATAAGGCACATCTGGAGAGGGCTTGCAGACATTGCCTGTCAACGATGAGGGGGACCTCAGGCTCTTAGGCTGCCCAGGCAGGCCCTTCCACTGCTTCCCAGCATTGGTTCCCCCTCCTTCTGCATTTAGCCAGGGGAAATCATCACAAGTTCACTTACAGAGTGGACCTTCTCACACAGGACAAGGGATCCCTAATCCATCCCCATCTGGAATCTCTGAATCTAACCCTGTGAGGGATAGAATTTTTCCGTTCTAGACACACTTACACTGAGGAAGTGTGAACAGTCCTGCAGAAGGCCAGGAAACCTAACACTAAATGGAAGAGATTCTCCATGTGGTGTCTACAAAGACAGCTAGACCCATTTCAAAGTGAGATCCCCTTAGTGCTGTCCTATCTGTGTGAACTCTTGCTAGGAGGGCTGACCTATTCCTCTGTTAAAGCACACCTTGCTGCTATTTCGGACTGTCTGCCTTTTGATCTCCCTCTAGCTTCCAGTCTCCTTCCAAAGTTATTCCTTAAGGAAGTACTACACCTCAGCCCCCCCCCCCCCCATGAGGCTGGTTCCACCTCCATGGGATATAAATTATGTTTTAGAGGAACTCACTGTTGCCCCCTTTGAACCAGGTTCTAACTTTTATACAGTTGTTTTTCTTGTCATATGCATTTGAGCCTGTGTCACATCTTATAAAACTTTGTTTTATTGAAAGTCCTCAAACAAAAACAAACACACACACCCAGTACCCCCTAAAACCTATTAACTTAATACTAACACACAAAACTATGTACACCTTCAAATATTTAAGTTTTACTGTACAAATAGGAACAAAAGTCCCAAACTGACAGCCACAGTCAGACTTCAGTTAACCTAAAAGAAAGGTCATCCATGCCAAGATGCATGGTGCATCCTGTGCTTCTAAGTGCTACTTGGTTTTGTGTTATCTTTATATTTCTCCCAGCTGGGAGAACTCTTGAATGTTTTTGGAGAACATATCTACTTTGGAAAAGCCCCTGAATGCTTTCAGAGAACATTATTGCTTAGCCAATTTTATTTTCTTTTTTTTTTCCTTAGCCAGTCATTCATCACCAGACTGTAGCCAGTTTCTCTTTATCATATTGTCTCCATGGAGACATGAGAACCAGACAGCCATTTTTTCTTTATCATTTTGTTTCCATGGAATCATTAAGACCAGCTGCAGAGTTGTTACTGAGTACACATGTATTTGCTAGAAAAAAAGTCTCATAATATTCATTTTTTTTTCATTTACTTACTCTCTCTTAAAACTTGTTACTAAATCAATCTGAGGCCTTTAATCCGGTCATTTCCCCATGCAAAATGAGAAAAAGCACATACATTTTTCTTTTATTATGCTTTTTAACCAGGCTTTTTAATGCATCACAGTGCCTACATTTCTTAAAACTGAACAAGAAGTGAGAGAGAGAGACAGAGAAGGGAGAAAGAAAATAAAAAGAAAAGCAGCACCTGTTTACAGTCCCCATTGCACTTAAAAATAACTGAAAAAAAACTTTTAGCATGTAAAGAAAACCACATGCCACAAAACTGATACTAATTAAAGAAAAAAATATTTACTTACACAACTTTCTCCCTCCTCTTGCCCTCCCCAAAGCACTTCCAAACATTAATAATGTGTAGTAGGGCACAAGCTTTAGAGTCCCCTACAAGTCCAACAAACTCAGTCAAATATTTCTAGATTTGTTTGTTGTCATATTTCACAAATATAATTATTGCATTGTAATCCCATATTAAGTTACTGGTTTTATTACTGTTCATCTCTGAAATCCTGTCTATGCTTCATTTCCAAAATACTCTCAATTCTTCTAGTCAACTCTCATGCTCCCTTCCTTCTGGTCAACATTTTCCATTGAAAATTTAAAAAAGGTTTCACAGGTACAGGCTCTCTTTGGTCTTTATTACAAGAGCAACATGAAGAAGAATCTCCTTCTGTTTAACAGCTTACTTTTTGTTGGACAAACATTTGTATTTCCTACTTAGCATGTACTTCATCAAAAAAATGATTTTGCCCCTCCAAGGAAGAAGACTTTGAAGACAGCTGGGTACAGCAATTTGAATCTCACACCTGCATCTCGACATTCCCTGAATAGTGAAATACATTTGCTCATCTTCTATCTGGTGTACAATGAGTAATCATTATCGACAAACACTCTCTTGTCTCCCACTTTTAGTACTTTGTCCTTTTGCCACAATTTTGTCAGAATCAACTCTTTCTGGTGGTAGGATTGCATCTTCAGTATTATAGGTCTTGGTTGCTTTCTGATAGCCAGGTTTAGAAATATACACATGATGTGCCCTTTCAACTGACGGCTCCTGTTGTGGAATACCAGACCAGTTGCTTATTTGTGCTTTCATAAAATGAATGCAGTCTGTTCCTTCTAACTTTTCTGGTATAGCTGAAAATCTCAGGTTTTTCCCAACGTGCTCTGTCCTCTAATTCTATTTTTTGAAACATCTTTTCCTGAGCAGTCTCTTATTCAGCCAGTCTATTCTTTATTTCGACCTCTGATTTTTTCAGCTTTATAATCACATCTGAATATCTGTTTAAAGCTTATTCAGTGTTTTCCAGCTTTTTGTTTTGTGTTGATATTCTCCACCAGCATTTTGTTTATTTTAGCAAAGTCTGTATGCAGTTGTCTTGTATCTTCCTGTACAT
The DNA here is from genome assembly GCF_019279795.1 of Protopterus annectens. Taxonomy (NCBI): domain Eukaryota; kingdom Metazoa; phylum Chordata; order Ceratodontiformes; family Protopteridae; genus Protopterus; species Protopterus annectens. Next base: position 629,570,391 of record NC_056733.1, read on the forward strand.
TACTAGAAGTCATGCTTGAAGGTTGCATTGATTTTTGCAGCTGCAGAACTCTCCCCAATTAGTGTTTTTTCCTCAGATTTTATAGCTGATATTTTTTCAGGTTTTCTGTATTTCTTTATTCTTGGCATCCAGGCAGTGCACTTACTTGTCATTTACTGAAATTTACCCACAAAGACAAACCTACTGGCCTTCTCTACTGAATTTCGATTTTCACACTGGTAGAGCTAGAATTAAGCTGTTACTCAATGTGCAGCCATCTTGGAAGTTCTCCAAGGCTCTATTTTCATCCCCCTCTTTCTTTTTGGGAACTGTTCACAGGCGCTTCAGACGTGGAATGTGGTGCAACCTTTGGCTCCCTACAGGTGCAGGAGGCGTTTGCCACTGCAGCAGAAGGAGCACATGAGTGTCAGAGATGAGAGCTGTTCTGCTGGATCTTCAGGCTTTTCATCCTATTTTCTTCCCCAGACATCTCAAGGTATTTACAGACAATACCACAGTGATGTGATATATAACAAACAGGTGTGACAAGATCTTATTTTTGCGGTTGGCACTCCTGGTATGGAATTTTGCTGTCCAGTATCAAGTGACTGTTCAGGCAATTTACTTTTCCCCAGGGGAAAACATTGCGGCAGACAGTCTGAGCAGGTCCTTAAGTCAGTCTCATGAATGGATGATTCACAGGGATGTTTCTGGTCATTGTCCACCAGTGGGGTACTCCTCAAGTAGATCTGTTGGCATCCCCTCTGAACAGACAGCTTCATCTGTTTTATGTCAGATTCCCAGGTCCTCTGGTGTGGAAGGTGGATATCCTATCTTTTTGTTGGAAGGGGATGTTTCTTTATGCATTCCATCCCCTTACCCTCATTCCAAAATTCTTGTTTAAAATTCAACAGGATGCCCTCAAAATCTTGTTGGTGATTCCCTTTTGGAAGAGACAGCATTGGCTCCCTCTTCTGCATTTACCCAAGGGCAATTTTCACAAATTACCTTACAGGCTGGACCTACTAGACAAGGGATCTCACCTGTATCCCCACCTGTCCAGTCTTCATCTGATAAAGTGGGTGATAGAATTTTGATTGCACAGACACCTTTTTTTGAGGAAGTGCTTAGGGTCCTGCATGAGGCCAGGAAACCCCAAACTAGGAAATCCTGCTTACCCAAATGAAAGAAGATTTCTGTTTGGTGTCTCTCTCATAGCCTACTGTGAATGTTCATTTGGTTCTTTCTTTGTATGAATTGCTCAGTGCTGGTAAGGCCTATTCTTCTGTTAAGGCCGGCTTATCAGCTATCTCTGCTTGGCTGCCTTTATCTACTCCTTTAGCTTCTAGATTTGAAGCTAAACAATTCTTTAAAGGCATCCTTCATATTGGACCCTTCTGCCTGGGATCTTAATTTTGTTTTGGAGAAGTTGATTCAGACTCCTTTTGAGCCTGCTGCTTCAGTTTCTTTGCAACATTGCTCTTGGAAGACTGTTTTGTTGGCCCTTACTTCTGCCAGACAGGTGTCCTGAGCTTGAAGCCCTTATGGTTTGTCCTCCTTTTTTGTTGTTCATAAGGAAAGGGTGTTCTTGTGTACTAATCCTTCTTTTGTGTCCAAGGTGGTTAATGAGTCGTCACTTAATCAGTGTATTCATTTGCCTACTTTTTCCCCTAGCCACAATGTGCCAGTAAGAGAGTGCTGGATACTTTGGATGTGCACAGACAATTCAGGATTTTATTTGGCTAAGACTGCATCTATTAGAAAATTTGATCAGTTTGTTTCCTTTCATCATAGGTGTAGCCAAGCAAACTATTTCTTCTTCGATCTCTGAAGCTATTTCATTTTGTTATTCTTTTCAAGAAAAGAGCCTTTGTTCTTCTTTAAAGGCTCATTCTACTAGAGCTGTGGCTTTTTCTGGTGCTTTTTTCCAGGGATTGTATACTAATTGTATTCTTGAAGCAGCTACCAGGACTTCTGTGCATAGTTTTACAAACATTGCAAGTTGGATGGAATCTCCAGAGCTACAGCTGATTTTGCTAGGGACATCCTTCATAGCTTCCTAGAGGGCTGTGCTGGTCTTTTCTCCTCCAAGTTTCTTTCTGAGCTTTGGAACTCTTCCAGATGTTAAGAATACTGCAACAGTGAATGGAAGGACATAGTACAGTTGTGTAAAATCTTAACATAACAGTACATGTCCTTTCCTTCACTCCTCCTCCCCTGGTCTTTCTCTTCTGGATGTACTGGTTACCTCTTGGTTTTCCTTGGACTGCCGTTCCTACTGGGGCAGTCAGTTCTGCGGCTAGGATGTCCAGACATCACATTTATGCCCTACGCTATGCTTGGAGCATATGTGTGACATACGGCATACCTTAAAGCAACCTAAGTCTTTTGTATACTGGCCGGACATTGGGCTGCCCTAGGCAGGGAACCCCCGATGTTAAAGACTACTGCAACAGTCAAGGAAAGTACATCCACTGTTATGGTAAGATTTTACACAACTGTACTATCCGTGTGGTCTTCGTTTCATCTGGTTTAACTCCCCTCCCTCCTTCCCCCTTCCAAGTTCTCATGGTTTACTTCTAGGGGTTGACCACATGTCCTTTGGACCTTCCTTGTTCTAGTTTGTGTGTGGTGTGTGTGTCTAGTGTGGTGTATGTGTGTGTCTAGTGTGGTGTATGTGTGTGTCTAGTGTGGTGTGTGTGTGTGTGTGTGTGTGTGTGTGTGTGTGTGTGTGTGTGTGTGTGTGTGTGTGTGTGTGTGTGTGTGTGTCTGGTGTAATGGGTGTCTGTTGTGGTGTGGTGGGTGGGTTTGGGTCCCCTTCATATGATCGAACTTTCAAAAGTTCGACTTTCATATGGCCGAGACCATATGAATGAACTTTTGAAAGTTCGAACATTCTTAACAGAGGTCTCCATACAGAGCGGATCGGGAACTTTTCCCTTTTCAGGAAGATTTTACTTTTATAAGTATATACATATGTATATAAGTTGGCAGCAATGTATAATTCTTATTCAGGCGAAAGTTCTTCCTCTGTAGCTTAATCAGAATTGTCCAAGGTTTTCCTTAAAATTACCTTTTTAATTAGGCTCCCAGTGAAGGATCCTACTCCACCCTAGGATTTAATGGTTTTACTCAGTCCATTTGAGCCTTTGGCTAGATCTGACCTAAATGTTTTAACTTGGAAAACTACCTTTTTAGTCGCTGTTACATCTGCGAAATGAATATCTGAGCTCCAGGCTCTGTAGTCAAAATCCCCATATTTGATCTTCCACAAAGATTAGTTATATTATGGACCAATCCATTCTTCTTGTCCAAAGTAGCCTCGGAGGGGATTATTAACTAAAAGTCATTAATTTACTTGTTTTCTTTCCCAGCTTCGCTAATAAGGGGTGAATGTGCTTCATCTCTTGTACATAGACAACTCCATTTTTATCTCCATAGAGCAAAAGATTTCAGAAAGACAGATCAGTTTTATCTCATTTTCCCCTAGCAAATTGAGTAGACCAGTTTAAGTTAACTTTAGCCAGATGGTTGTCAGACTGTATATCCTTTGTTTACGGTCAACAGAGTTTGCCTTTACCTTTACCTGTACCTCCTTAAAAACACTCCACCAGGTCCATGGTGACTTTGACTTTCTGGTCTAGGACTCCAATTGATGACGTTTGTGCTGCAGCTACTTGGTTCTGTGCTCTTACTTTAATTGCTAATTACATTTTGGATTTGACTTCAGAAGCAGGACTGCTTTTGGTTCTGTAGTACTCTGGAATATCCTTTCATGAGGGCCACCCAGGGTTCATGTAGCTGGGGACTCTGTCCCCTCAGTTGACGAATGAATGAAAATGACATCATCAGATGTTAGTTATGTACTCACAATAACTATGTATCTGTGTTGTCCATTTTCATTCTTCCTCAACATCCCACCCTCCTTCCCCCTTCTCTTTTCTTCCTGGAATGACCTTGTGATTGTTGTGAAACCCCTGTTCCATGTTTGAGCCCCAGTCCTGTCTACCAGCCTTCCTTTGGTCTTGGCCTTTGGTTAGTTCTATTTGTTTTGGGGCAACAAACTCGATCTAAGTTAATGTGGAGTAACTGGGGCATTATGGGTTAAGGGAGGAGCTCAAGAGTTGTATTGGAGTGTCTAGTAAATGCAGCCGTGCCAGATCTGAGGATGGACCAGAGACTCATCATTTGAGGAAGAATGAGAATGGACAACACAGATGCATAGTTATGCTGAGTGCATAACTTTCGTTTTGGGGTCCACTAGATGTTCTAAGAGCCCTAGACAAGACCATCTGAATTGTGGTTTGTCAATTAAGCCTGTTATTTGGTGTACTGTGAACATGAATGGTTTTAAAAAAGTGTCCACCTACATAACCTTGTTTGTCTTGCTGCTAGTTACCCACATCAAGGGGTAGAGGAGATGGACTTTCACTATAACTTTCAGCTGTCCTTGATTTTGCAGAATATCCCTGGTTTTGCGTCGCATTTTGCATGGTTCATCTTAAAAATCTATGATTTTCTGATAAATGCAGTTGAGCTTCTCCATGTTTAAATCACCATAGGAACAATCCAATTCCACTTCCTTGCAAGCTATATAGGTCCCCCTCTAGGACCCAGGAACAACAATAACAACAATAACATGCATCATTGGAAGCACTCACCATCCAACCCAATACCATTTTCTAAGTCCCCTTAATTATCCCTCTATTAACTGGGAATTATATACAGCACCAAACGTACAGACACAAAGATTCTTGGATTTTGTAAACACAAACTTCCTGCACCAGATTGCCAGTACACTGACCATGGGTGCAAACATTCTGGATCTGGTCCTCACTAATATAAGAGAGTGCTGCACATCCTGTAGTGTAATGTTTTCTCTTGTAAGGTCAGGCCACAAAATGGTTTCCTTTGAAGTAAAAGTAAAACCCAGAGCCACAGCTACTAATGGAATGAATGTTCAGGAACTACTCTAAGACTAACTTCCTACTATTAAGTGATAACCTGTCAAAATGTCAAGCCCCCATAAACCCTGGGAACACAGCAGTCTACGTGTAACTATTCACAGAAGCCCTATACAAGCATGTCAGTAGCTGCATAAGAGGCAGCTGTACCCAGCAAGAAGTACAGAACTAACTCAAAAAAAACAAGCCGTCATGGTGGAATGGTAACCTCAATAGGCTGTATAACAGAAGGGAAGAAAATCACATCAAAAATTAGGAGGCATAACACCCAATAGAGTAAAAGTAATCCTCATCAAACTTAACTCAGAAGACAGTTTTCCAAAACCAAATTTGAATTAAATTTGGCCTCCCAGGCCAAGGACAACCACAAGGCATTCTTTACCTATTTTTCCAATCTCAAAGACAATACATTGATATGAATCTAAATATGGCACAGATAGACTGCAGAAGTATGTGACACTATCCCATGTTTATGGATGAGTGCTTAAAAATGTATACGATCACACACTGATCAATTACATTACAGCAACCATGAAATGGTGGCAAACCACTTTGCAGATGAGCCATGATAAAGGATAAATTATTATTTCGGGGATACAAATTCAGTGTGGGATATTCCATTGACACACTGTCACCACTGCTATTTTGTTGTGCCCTTAATCCATTAAGCTCTCCCCTTAACAGATTAGGTCATGGCTACAATTTGGCTCCCAGAAAAGAGCAACGTGTAAAGACTTCTCATCTTCTTTTTGTAGATTTAAAACTGTATAGTTCATCAGATGAGGAACTGAAAGCACAACTGCAAGTGGTGAAAACTTTTTCAGATAAGAATGACATTTGGTCTTGATAGATGTGCAAAAGCAACCTTTAAAGCAGGAAGGCTGGGGCACCAATAAAACATCAGTTTGGGACAGGAATGTGATATAAAAGAACTTGAGCAAGAGGTCTAGTTCCAGCTTTTGTGTTACACACATACACTGTTTGTCAGGTTGATCTTTTATACAGTTGTTTCTGGTTATATCCATTTCAGCCTATGTCAAATCTTACAAGCATTTTTGTTTTATTGAAAGCCCTAAAACAAAGAAAAAGAAACACCCCCAATGCCCTCTAACACATGTTAATTTAATAATAACACACAAAAACTATGTACATCTTCAGATGTTGAAGTTTTACCCTCCTAATAAGAAGTGTTCCAAACTGACTGCTACACTCAGAGACTTCAGTTAACCTAAAATAAAGGTTATCCATGATAAGATGCATGGCGCATACTAAGTGCTGTCTGTTTTTGTCTTAATCTTTATAGCTCTCTCAGCTGGGAAAACACTTTGGCTTTCAACGAACATTATATCCTAGCCATTTTTATCCGATTGTCTCATAGAGACATGAAAACTAGATACAAAATTGCTAAGCATGCGTTTATTTACTAGAAGAAAGGCATTACAATATTCGATATTGTTTTTCATGTACTTGCTTAATCTTAAAACATGTTACTAGCTCAAGCTAAGGGCCTTAATCCAGTCATTCCGTATGCAAAAATGAGAAAAAGCACACTAATTTTTTGTCATGCTCTTTTAACCAGATTTTCTTCTTCGTCATCTTTCTTACATTGCATGCCTGCATTTCTTAAAAATGAGCAAGGAGAAAGGAAAAAAAAACAGGAGCACATATTTACATTAGTATCCCCATTACACTTAAAAATAACTGAAAACTTTATAGCATGCAAGGAAAATCATGCACTATTAAAATAGTACCATTAAGAAACAAGTTTTACTTAAACTGCTCCCTCCTCTTCCCCTCTCCTAAGAATTTTTCTGAACATTAATGACTTGAATTAGCTTATTTGCTTTAGAGTCCCCTACAAGTATAACAAAGTCCAAAAAGTCCAGTATTTACAGATTTGCTTATGTCATGTTTCACAAATATAATTATTGCTTTGTAATCCCACATTTGTCAATTTCCAAGTTAATGGTTTTATTCCTATTCATCTCCAGCTCCCATATTCTGCCTTTGCTTCATTTCCAATGTACTCCCAATTCCTCTAGTTGACTCTTGTCCCTCCCCCCCTTTGTCGCTCATCCTATGTTATGATTCAATGCAAACAGGTGGGGTAGTTTGTTTGTATGCTTTATTATATAGAAACACATCAGGATGGATAGCAGCAACATAAAATATAAACAAACTGATTAACTGACAGACCATTACATACATGCATGCTTACATCTCAACAGTTCTCTACAAAATGGCAGTCTGGCTCGGACGTGCTCAGTGTTTATACACATGTGCAAGCCAATGGAAAGCTTCTTAAAGGTATACATACATACTGATCTACATCCTTCTCTCAAGCATTTTATTTGAAGCATTGGAAAAGGTTTCACTGGCACAGTCTCTCTGTGTTTATTACCAGAAGAATAAGGAGAATCACATTCTGTTTCAGAGTTCACTTTTTGTTGGACAAACTTTTGTATTTCCTCCTTACTTCATCATAAAATGAGTCTCTCTCTCTCTCTCCCACTCTCTCTCTCTCTCCAGGGAAAAATATTTTGAAGATAGCTGGTTGCAGCAGTTTGAATCTCATGCCTGCGTTTTGACATTCCCTGAATAATGGAATACATTTACTCCTTTTCTATATGGTGTACAATGAGTAGTCATTTTCCACACTCTGCTGTCTCCCACTTTTAGTACTTTATCCTTCTGCCACAGTTTTACACCCGCGGTGGTGGTGCTGCGGTAGCGTTGTCACCTCACAGTAAGACACTGTCTGGTTCGATTCTCAGCTAGTGTCTCTTCTGCGTTGAGACATACGTGAATGGGCGTACCTTCGTTGAAGGTTGTGCGTCAGGCCTGGCAAGCCAGTACGTAAAACTCAACTGCCAATCATTAGCGGACCGGAGTTCCGCTATGGCGACCCCTAACCGGGAAAAGCCAAAAGACACAAAACAAAACAATCCGTCTGCCACAGTTTTGTCATAATCATCAACTTCTGCTGGTATGATTGCATCTTTACTATTAAAGGTCTAGGTTGCTTTCTTGTAGCCATGTTTATAGTTTACACACAATGTGCCCTTTCAATTAACCATTTCTACTGTGGAATTCAAGTCCAGTTGCTTATTTGTGCTTTAATAAAATTCAGTCTGTTCCTTCCAACTTCTCTAGTAAAGCATAAAAATGTCCAGTTTTCTCTATGTGCTCTGTCATCTAATTCTGTTGCTTTTTGAAACATCTGTTCTTGTGCAGTCTGATATTCAGCCAGCCTTTTCTTCATTTTGACCTCTGAGTTTTGCAGTTTTAGCACCTCATCTGAATATTTGTTTAAAACTTCTTCCATTTTTCCATCCTTTTGTTGTTTGAGCTGATATACTCCATCAGAGTTTTATTTATTTTAATCAGGTCTGTGTGCGGTTGTTTTATACTTTCCTCTAGGTTAATGGAAGTCATGTCTGAAGCTTGCCCTACTTTTTTTCTGAACAGCTTTGGTACTTTTCCCAGTGAGTGTTTTTTCCTCACCTTTTCCAGCTGATTTTCCTTAATGTCCTCTTTCTTTTTTCCTGACAAACAGGCAGTGCACTTAACAGCCATTTAGTAAAATTTAGCTAGAATGATAGGTCCATTGGCATTGTCTGCTAGGTTTGTCTTCACACTGGAAGAGCTCAAATTAAGCTGTTACTCAATGTGTAGCCATCTTGGAAGTCATTCAAAGTTTACTTACAGCCAGAGTGACACTCTCCCTGTTGTCCTCTCTGGACCTGAAAACGAGGAGAAAAGTCATTGCACTATGGATTTCTACAGGCAGTTCAGATACTACTACGCAAACTCAAGCTTTCAGGAAAGCTGATCAGGTTTTTTTCCCATGAAGGTAAGAGGAAAAGGACAGCCAGTATGAAAGCAGACATTTTCCAGATTGCCTCATAATATTCCCTTTTGTTATAATCTCCATAATTAACCCCTTCCAGGCAAGGTTGGGTTTCAGTCCACAAGGGTTTTGACTTTTTCGTTAGCTTTCTGGAATGGGGTGGATCTTAAGTATTCTAGAGGCAGCAGCTTGGCTCTGTCTATATTTGCAAAGCATTGTAAACTGAATTCTTTTTTCAGGTCTAGAACAGGCTTTGCTAGGATCATTCACCACGTACTCCTAGATTTATAGTTTTTTTCCTCTTCCCTTCTCAGTTCGAAGCTATGCTAATTGACCCAGATAGGTTGATACTGCAACAGTGATCTTAAGAGTTGAACATAGTGCAGTTGTATAAGTAAACCTACCATAGTGGTAGATGTTCTAATAGATCATTGTTGCAGTACCCCCCCCCCAACACACACACAGTTTTGGCTGTTTTTTCCCCTTTGCATTACTAAGGTGTGAATCGGTATACCCTTCTGTATATACTGTTGAGTTTGTTTCCTAGCCTTATCCTTTTAGGGCTCTTGTTTCTATTTTTTCCTAGGCAAAAAAGTGTAGCCTTTTGGCACTTTAAACTGTCTTTGTATTGGAACTCTCCTTGAGTTTGACAACACACAAGCTTTGAATCTGGCCTGTCACTGGGACAGGACCCAAAGAGCTTAGGCTATTGCAGCAGTAACCTATAGTACATCTACTTTATGGTAGGTTTGCTTAATACTTTTTGTTGATGCTTTAAACTAAGGATTCCACTTTCAGCAGTAATCCTCCTTTCATTTTTATCTACCTTCCTAGTTTACAGTATGCAGTCTATCCCGAGATTGGATTCCCCAAAGACGTTTGAGCAATTTGCACATAGCAGCAGTAGACTAACAGAAGCACACAAACCCAAGGATTTGAGGTTGCTCTGCATTGCTGTGTTTAAATAACATATGCAACAAATGGACTATGCTAGAATTATGAATTACGGATGTGTCTGGAAGCTCAAGACGTACTAGGAATATCATGTCTTGTCTTAAAGATGAAAATTGTTTATCTCCGAGTACAGTTTAAAGATTGCTTATCTTTAAATCTAAATGTGTTAATACCATACTTATAATTTGAATGTATTAACAGCATACCTAGAATACTGACATCTTTGGTGGAAAACATAATATACTGATGATGATAAAGATGTTGTAATACATTACAGCATGTGATATCTCTGAGTGATATAGGTTCATAGATTAGTACTAGGCTAACTGCCCTTGCGAGCCATTTTAAGCCTAGCCAATTATCCCTTGTGAGACTCAAACCCTGCACCCCATGTTTGTAAGGCAAACACCTTAACCATTAGGCCACCCTATATTTAATGACCAGTCAATATGGCTTCTGTTCAGCTGTTATGATCTAATATTTACTAATTTTATCTGTGAGCACATCTGTAAATGCAGCTTGTGTATCAAGCGGTGTCAAAGTTTTTAATTAGCAGTTCCTGAAAGATGCTTCTGTTGCAGTAAGTTGTATAGTGCACCCCAGTGTATATGCATGCATGTGTGTGTCAGAGAGATGACAGTGCACACCCACTGGATTGTATTCCCACATATTTAAACTCTTAAGTAAGTAAATTGCCAACTCTGTAGATCAGACTCCAAAAGTTTTTTGCCTTTGTTGGGACCAAGGCATCCCAATAAATGTATCAACTCCATATCCCTACAAAACTGTGGAAAACAGATGCACTGCAAGGGTAAAAAAGCAATCACATATCATTTGGTATTAGAGAATGTTAACTGTAGATAATTAGGATTGGGAAGAATTACATTCACAGAAATAATATTTATCAAATTATAGCTCTCCCATGTGCATGGCAGCAGGCTCCAGTGAGTACAACTTTCGAATTCCTGGCTGTACCTCTGCTAGATTTCCTACCCTGCCAAGTAAACTGCACGATGACTTTTTTAAAATTCCCATTCATCACTGTTGGTGCTCAGCAGTGAGGGTTTGGAAAAAAATATGTTAGAGGCATAAGAGGGGAAAATAAAAACTTGTAGCCTATATACATGATGTATTTTTAATAATGCTTCTACCCCCACACTAACTTCTTTGCATAGAGAGTTTTGTACTTACTGCTCAGAAAATGTACGTTGATGTAAAAAAAAATGAAGTGAACTGGAGTAATTTAAAAATTGTCCATGATTTTGGGACATTTGTTTCTCTTTATTTTTTGGCTTTGTCCTTGATTCTTCAGCAAAGCATTTTAGAGGGGTATATCTGTTCGTAGTGTGAACTCCCAACTAAGAAGGTAGCATTTTTAGGGAAGAAAGCAACCAATTAGTTGCCAAGCAATCCCTTTCAGCAATGTTATACCCTTCTTAACTTATTTCTAAAGATATGTAGAATGATCCATCAGTCTGTATGATCTGAGCGTTAGCACCGAGCCATTCTTTGAATCAGACTTAGCCATTTGTTAGTGGTCTAGTGCTTCAGGCTCTTGCAAATGTCCCCTGAATACCTTGTGAATCTCCCCCTCAGATCTTGTTTGTCCCCATGGCAAAAGTATCTTGTTCATCACTCCAGTTAAGTGCTCTATTTAAAATACTCCTATTTTAGGGATAATTTGCTCCATTTGGTTTCATCATAGGTTTTGTCAGTAATAACTTACTGTCATATTACCGTATTATTATTATATGCAATCATTTTGTCCTTAATTTAATGCCTCAGCTTTTTGGTGCTAGTGCATCAGACTAGTGGTACAATTTCGTTGTCATTAGAGGGCTTTTTTTTTTTTTTTTTTTTTTTTTGGACAGATTCTACTAATCCAAAAAAAAAAATTGGTTGCTGATTCTTTACATATATTTTGTATAGCGATCCCCATCTAAACACTTGCCCAACATACCCCATTTCTCCATTGTAGTGCGATCCTGGAGTTGATATATATATATATATATATATATATATATATATATATATATATATATATATATATAGTTGGGGGATGCAGCTGCCCCACATGCAGCTGCCCCACACTGGGACTTGGGGCATAGCCACACACCTAGGTAGGTTTCATTTACTCTGGCATGTGTTCTGTTGAAGTTTGGGCAAGTGTTTACTTGTCCTGGGAAAAATTTTCCATTTGGATATTTAAACTTTAGCAATTTTCATCTCACAAAAAAGTTTGATTATATGAATTTTCGAGGTTTAGACCCATATATATAATATATATAGTTCCAAACGTAAGCCCGCTAGGCTGCCAAAGAAGGCGCAGTAGCAATGCAAAATGCACAAAAAACAAGTTCTACATGTTCACCAAGTCATTATTAAAACACAATTTACTAATGCCAAATGTAAAAAAAAAAACATGCATATTGCAGGTAAAACAAAAGATGAGCGCATTCGGGTAATCCAAATTTTCATCAGATCAGTACTCTTTTGGATTGGATTCTATTTTTTGATTGGTCTTAATATGAGGGCATGTTATTTTTGTGGTCCTATAATTTATTATTTTTGTGGTAATATCTATTTAATTGTGGCTATATGAGCTTGTTTTAAGGTAGCTGTATAATTATCTTTTTTAGTTATGGGATGGATAATGTAGATTATCAACATGTCGATCGCAGTGAATGTGGTCATGATGTTTTTCATCTGTAGCATCTTTCATTAGAAGTGCATTATTTTAGTGGTAATGTATGCTTATAGATCTTCTGGTTTATAGATTTGTATTGCAAGGTTTGCAGAAGATTACTTTACAATATATTTTTCTGATCAGTTTATGTTTGTATATATAGCCTTTGATAGGCTATTTCCTACTCTGTTTTTGAATGATCTGATTTGTCTCATTTCTACTAATGAGAAGCAGTATGAGGCACATCAATTTTTTTTTATGTGAAGTGAATGTAGTTGTGACACTTTTGTTTATAGACATGTTATGGTTCTAATTAAGTACTAATACTCATCTGTTGGTTTTCTTTGTAGTTTTTGAACCTGTCTGGGTTCATAGATTCATAATGGTTTGATCCACTGATTGGTTTATTAATGAACTTATAGCCTTTGATAGGCAATTTGTCATGTTAATTTTGATTGGGTCTGATTCGCTCTGTTATCACCAGTGAGGGCTAACGTGCAAGTGCATCTTATGAAATTATCCCCCACTTACGAGGGCTTCTGTTTAAAATGGAATATTCACTATGCATCACTTCGTATGCTATTCAGGCATTGAATGGTCTTTGTGTTTGTCTAAAAAATGAGTGTTGAACGTAGTAATTTGGATTTTGATGGCAACTACGGAGTGGGTATATGATAGTGGCAGCTCCTACCTTTTGTTTTTTGTTCAGGAAGTGATATATTGCTATAAATAGACTACTAATGATTATAGATTTTTTGTAAGAAATGATTAGCTGTTTTTGAGGACGTTTTCAACAGAGATGTGATTGGTAGGAATGTGATACTGGCCATTCATTGCAGTTCTGTTGAGCCAGTAAATTGAATTCTTTGTGAGAGCCGGACCAATGGCGGCTAGATGATTTCCACTGGTAGATACTGAATATTTTTTTCCATATCATTTTTAGATTTAATCATTTGTGATTGGCTGGGACTCGAAACAGCAACTGATGATTGGCTGCTTAGTTTTAACAAGAGTAATGTTCTTCCTGTTTGTTATGCGATTATTTTGCATATTTTAATCTTAGACTTTGGCACACCTTTTACTTGCAAGCCATTGACTCGATGACTGTATAAGTAGTAAGAAATGGCTGACGTGATTAGATCTGATGAAGGGCTGGATTACCCAAAAGTGCTCATCTTTTGTTTTACCTGCAGTTTGTACATTTTTTAGATTTGGCATTATTCAATTGTGTTTTAATACCTTGACGCAGAACTTGTTTTTTGTGTGTGTATGTATATATATATATATATATATATATATATATATGTGTGTGTGTATATGTGTGTGTATGTGTGTGTGTATATATATATATATATATATGTATTACATATGTGTGTGTGTATTTGTCTATATGTACGTGTATACAACATTCCTAATGTTGAATACAAAATTTCAACAGTGTAATAATTGACGCGTTAGTATGAATGCTCTAAGCAGTAACCTCTATGCATGCAAAATTAAAATTAAAAAAAAGTAAAAACAAATACATTGTGTTTGTGAGGGGTGGCAAGCCACCCTGCACTCCCCATGAGAGGGACTGTGCCCCCCCACCCCATGTTAGTTATATTAGAAGATCCCATATTATTTTGTAAAGGGCATTTTCCCCATTGACGAGAATTGAGATATCACACACCTGTCCACCATCTGTTTACCTGACCATAGTTGGTGAGCCTAGATCCAGCAAGAGGCCAGTTACAAGTGATGTGCCACAGGGCTCAGTGCTGGGACCACTCCTATTTGGAATATACTTCCCTGAAGTCCAGGCTAATGTGGAAGACCTCTGGATGACAGATTGCCAACAACTGCAAGCTGGGGGCAATCTTTGAATCCCCTAATGATGTAGATATCTTTCAGGAGGGTCTCGATCAGACAAAAGATTGGTGCCAGAACCATAGCCTTAAACTAAATGTGAAGAAATGCATTATCCTACCCTTTGGGAAGTCAGCTACTCCCGCAAGTTACAGCATCAGTAACCCACACCTAAGAGTAGACTCAGATGGGAGAGATCTAGGTATGCAGATCAATAGTGTCCTGAACTTTGACAATGTGTCCACAGTGGTGAGGAAGTCCTGTGTTGTACATCTTACAAGTAAGGTTATGGCATCCAGATCCAAGTGAATTGTAGTACCATTGTAATTAGCCATCAGTACACCAATAATCAAGTACAAAGCGCTGTTTGGCGTGTACTTCACTATGCACTTAAAGCAACTGAAGTGACCTTAGAGTTTCCTCACAAAGAAAATACAGGGTGTAAACAACATGTCCTTTGCAGGTAGACAAAAAGCCCTGCCCCTTGACTCTGTCTCCTACCAACTATTAAGTGACCTATGGCTGACTTACAAGGCATTTACTAATCCAGCCCTGATGGAACTGCTACACATCCACAAGTCAAACAGTACGAGGGTCACCCTGTCTAGAAATCTAAACTTAGTCAGTGACTCAAAAAAACATGTTGGAGGGACAGATATGTTTCTCAGAGATTGGTCTTTCTTTGGAGCAGGTTTCCTATTCACATTAAGCAGAGACCATTCCTGGTCTTCTTCAAATGCATTTTGGAAAAATGGATGGGATATCGCAAATTCACAACTGGGGTAGTGCTTATGTCCCTTATGGACAGGGGCAGTCTGTAAGATGTTCAGTGCATAGGTACACATCCATGCCATCCTCTTGCCCTTAGGGGGCATGTATTGGGTAAAATTGAGTTATATTGGCTAGGGTTGTAAGGGCTCTTAAGCTATTAGCCTAGTAATCTCCCATGAACGTATAAAAGTAGATTTTAACCAAGTATTCTGTGTGTGTGTGTTTTTATAGAAAAAAAATGTGTGTGTTTCTTTCTGTAAGCACACATACATACATCATATGTGTGTGTGTGTATGTATGTATAAATATATATATATATACATATATATATATATATATATACATATAAAATGTGTGTGTGTATGTATTTTTTTTCTGTAGTAGATGTTTTTCCTGTTATTTTTCTTAAGACTAGAAGAGATTGTCTTCAATGGGTAAAACCTGTAAATTGGTACTAAATGTGGGCAAAAATTTCCCTCACAAGATGTCCATGGCATGTTGTCTGTCTAGACCCTGAGCAGCTTAACAGAGAATGTATGGTCTGCAAAGG
This sequence comes from Protopterus annectens, assembly GCF_019279795.1. NCBI lineage: Eukaryota > Metazoa > Chordata > Ceratodontiformes > Protopteridae > Protopterus > Protopterus annectens. The sequence continues at coordinate 629,585,993 of NC_056733.1, forward strand.
TTTGCAGTCTGCTCCCTGACAAACAGGAGATTCATATCTGTTATCAAGAGACTTTTTCCTACTGATTAGAGAAGCAATAAAATGTCAAGGAAAAGTACAAGAGGCCTAGGAATGAAGACCAAGCTTCCACTTCTACCACGGCCCAGAGGAGAGTGTCGTCTTCGTTGGAGGTGAAGTCCAAATCACCTCAGTCAGAAACTTGTGTAATTAGGAACAAGTCTCTTGTCAAATCTCTGGGTCAACCCTCCTCTAAGAGGGGATTGTCCTATTTTCTAACATTAAGACCTACTCCTACATCCTCTCTGAAATCTTTTGGAGCTTCCTGAGCTACATCAAAAGCAGGTCATTGCAGCACCTACTAAACAAACAGATCACTAAGGGAGTTCCCCACTGTCCATTCCCCTAATAAAGAATCCAGGGAGATAAGATGGATGAGTACGTATGCCTGGGGCACGTTTGTCCTGAAAGACAGATTTGATCTGGTTCCAAGGGGACCTAGGAAAATAGACTATGGCTACTTTACGACAGCTCATGATTTATAAGTCTATCAAACGACTGCAGACCACCCTGAACACCATGTTCAACATCACAAATCTTTCTGTGAAGCTATGCCATAATACAGCTGATGTAACAGCTAGGGCATTAGGCACTCTTACCTCCAGGAGTGATAGCAATGCAGTTAGTGTCAGAGTTGTTGCACATTAGCAGACAAGAGGAGAAACAAGTCTTACCCCTTAGCTGAGAAGCCATGAGAGTGTGGCAGTGAGCTGTTGATCCAGGTCACCATTTGGCAGCAGTGCACATTCCCTTGAAATCCAGTTGGCTAGCAGACCTACTCGGGTCTGTCCTATTACCTCACAAGTGGTCCCTAAACCACTCAGTAGCTCAGTCTGTGGTGTCTGGCTTCCTGAGATATGTGTACCTCTCCCTCAAACACCAAATGCGAAAGCTACTCATCCAGGAATACTCTAATCAGCCAGTCTTCCCCCTGATCTTTTGTATGCCTTTCCTCCTCTCTTCCTTAGAACAAAGTTGTTACAGAAGGTGCCTGCTTACAAATCAGAGGAGATACTTATTGCTCCATCCTAGCTTACACAGATTTGGTTCCCCTTGCTACAGATGCATGCTTGGATCTGCCTTCTTTCTCCCCCCTCATCTGCCTCATCCAGACTTTCACAACGTCAAGTTTAACCACATGATTTATTCAGTGTTTGACACCTAGAGAAGTCATTAGGATGTAACTGCAGAATCGCTTGGAGGCATCTGGTGTTTCTGCAGTTACACTCTGTACTTCTGTAGGTGTCAAATATTGTTTGTTCAAGTTTGCATTAATAATTCCAAAACCATGCTACATACAAATCTTTAGAAAATTTTATCTTAAGGCTTACGCCTTGACAAATATAACTGTATTGATATGTGACCTCTGGCTAGTTCAGATAGAGATACTGAATATTATTTGTATACCCAGTCTATATTTATTGTAATAATTTTAAAATTTCTCTAAATATCTCAACAGTCAACTGACGCAGGCAGAACTCCTTAGGCTTACTGCTCTATGAAGAAAATGCTGGTGGCAGTATGTGTGTTGGAATTGTTACTGAGATTTACTTAATTTCTTTTGGTTACCAGGAAAGTCCAAATGGGCACAAGTCCCATTTTCAGCAGAGGCCAGAGGAGAGAAGCTCCACATGAAATACACATTTACATTGAAAAACAATAAAAAATTAAACATTTCAGCAGTACTTTACAGATAATAATGATACAAATAGTAAAGGCATTAATCATATACTTTAAAAGTTATGTTATTTTACATAAGTCAAAGACGTGCTAACATAATAGCTGGAGATGGATGAGGCAGGATGTCACTACAGCAGGAACAGAAAAATAGAAGAGGAATGGTATTAGTAGACATAATCAAGATAAAGAAAATTTCTGATGGTAAAGAGACTACGATAACTGTTGCAGTTAAGGGAGGGTTATTAGTATTAAATATTGCCCCCAATGATCAGAATGTTGAATAAGGTTAACAGTCTTATTAGCCACCTGTAATTGTGTTTTTAACTTAGCCATATTATATTGTAAACTGTGAACAATAGTGTCATTTTCTCTGTCTTTAGATTTTACCTGCCAGGCATTAAAAGTTGACCAGCAGCAGGCAGGGACTTTATTGCCTTTTCCTCCAAGGCATTTTTGTAGGTTTAACAAATTACCTTTATCAAAATTTCCTGCAGGTGGAAATATTGGTTTTCCCATCATTTTTAGTGAGCGTATGTCATTTTTCTAAATAAGCACAACTGTCTTTGTTACAGTGTTGAAATGTATATCTAGCAGGAGTACCAAACTCCGGCTTTTTCAAAGTACCCACATTTGCTTCCATTGTAAAGAAAACTTGCAATGATATAAAAATAAAAATATCTCCCTCATGTACTAAACCGACATACATGCAAAAGCAACACTTACCTAGAGAATCCTGAGCTCTACCAAGACTGAAAATTTCAAAAAAAAAAAAAAAAAAAGTGCAGCTGTGAGCTAACACAGCAGAAAACACACCAGACAGAATATTGTCAGAAGGCCCAATAAAGTGATTATCTGATGAGGTAATACCAGATGGTTCGAAAACAATCTGACTCATGGCACAAATGTTATGAAATTAAAAAAAAATGCTTCACTCATTAGCAAAGCAAAATACTTATCTTTATTAAACAAACATGTGGGAGAAAGTACTGATAAAGTCATGTCTCCCCAAGCAAAGAATGCCATGGTTGCTTTTTAGGAAAATTTATGAGGATAATACACGTCATCTCTCCGCTGCTAAACATCTAATAGAAAAATACAGACTTTTGCAAAAAAATACATCTGCTACTTTTTATCTACATTTTAGCCTAGTAAGGAATGTGTTTCATTTTGCCATATGATTTACAAGGAATGCTACCTCAGGCTCAGGAAATGAAATTTAGCAGTCTGTACTTTTCCATTGTTTCACAGTAGTTTTGCAGTCATGTACACCAGCCTTTCTGAAACACATGCAATATTCATTTAACCCTTTACAAACCTGTACAGAGACTAATTTATTGGGTGCCTTCTGGACACTTCCAAGTAAATTGTAAAGTTATCTTCCAAAAGATTGTTGTATTTACAAATTTAAGCCAGTCAAGTTTTATTGCATTCCAGGCCACCTGATTATATCTAATCCTATGTCTTCAGTCTTATAACCACTGCTAATCTGCCTTATATCCATACCCATATACTTCATAAGAGTTCTAGAGTGGACACTGTCTATTCAGTGTTCCATCTATTCCAATCCGATGAACTTTCCCATGTGCCTCAGCAATGGGGGTCCTCCACCTTATCTGCAGGTGAATGTTCTCTACTCATGTCTCTTGAGGTTACCCCTTTGTTCTTCCTCTTCCCAAAGCCATGGTGACCACAGGTGCTTTCCTCCTGGGGTGGGGGTAGGTAGTATGAATTGAAAACAGTTCAGTGCATCTGGTTCCAAATGGGTGCCCAGTTGTGCATCATTGTTTTGGAAATAAGAGCAGTCCTTGCTTTGCAGGCCTTATAGGACTGCCTTCTAAAGATATGATAATGATTCAGTCTAACAACACTGTTGTGTTGAGGTACTTCAACAAACAAGGAAGAACTTGATCATACCCATTGTACCTCTTGAATGCAGTTGTTGGAAGAACTGTCAGGAGCACTGGAAGGGCTTCCCCAGCAAGAAACCTCTGAAGTCCTGAAACTGTGGACAGCTCCTGCCCCTGGAGTGGTAGCCATTGAAGTTACTCCCTCTGCCTCAGGGAGGTCTTTTAGCTATGAGTGTCTTGGGTAGACTATTGCTGTTTACAGAGGAACTCCCCCCATTCCTTGGAAAGGTCCTTTTAGAGGTAGAGAAGTATACTGCCACAGCAGATAATGTTTTAACTGTATTTTATCTATTACTCTGGAAGCAGTGTGGTTCTATCAGAGGAAGCATTTTAAAAAGGATGCCTTAAATCAGTCAGCAAAATTAGAAAGGTGTATCCAGGAATGAAGATAAGTGGAGATATCTGTGCCTCCAGCTAAAACCATACCATCATCCACATTCGAGTCAAGGCACATGGAGACATTTGGATGGTGGACAGTTAAGTCTCCAAAGGCGTTGAGAGGTCACCAGCTTAGAGATGTCAGATAGCAAATTCCTCAGAAGTCTAGTCAGGTGTGCCATATAATTAATCAAATGAAGAGCAAACATGACTGAAACACAAGAGTGCTTGCCAAATTAGTCCAGTGCCAGTGACTCCCTGTTTGGAGGATGGACGGACTGTCCCACTCTTCTGACATCTCCTTTTTGTGGCTGCAGTGATGATAATAGCATCCACAGAGGGCTCTTAATTCCGAAAGGACCTGGCCTTGTGGGGGGGGGGGGGATATAGTGGAACCAATACCTTATTCTGGCTTGCAAAGAAATGTCTCCATCACTTTGGGATCATGCCAAGCTGTCCAGGGCACAAACTCAGCATTAGCTTCCAGGTGTGTAAAAAAACGAGCTCAGCAAGAGCAACTGGGAGTGGAAAAGCCCAGAACAAGGATGGGCCCATGTAAGAAGCTTTGAGGAAGGGGCTGTTGTGGTCCAGCCCCCATGTTGGCTTGTTAATTTCAGTAAATCACTTAAGACATCCTCGTGGAGGGTTCTGGGGGTCCCCTCTCCATCATGGTCAGAGTACTCGATGAAAGATTTTTCTGGGGAATTGAAGTGCTTCCTCTTATTCTAACTCTTCTTGTACACCTCCCAGGTAGGAGAGACTTTTGGGGGAGGGCAAAGAAGTAACTGTGGAGCTGCTTGACTCTGGCTGTTTGAAACTTAATGACTCAAGCTGTCCTGAGACTAATTCATGAGGCCCAAGTCCCAAGAAGGACAAAAGGACAGGGATGGATCTGACAAGGGACCACTACCAATGTGAAAGTGAGAAAAATCATTTATAAGAAGTTGAACACTGATGCTGGGCTGAGAGAAGTGCCTGTGAATTCAAAAACCCAAATGATGCCCCTTTACCAGCTGCTGCAGTCAGATCAGATGTTGAGACCAAAGCTGAATTATCTAAAGAGGAGGCACAGAGTGGCAGAGGCAGCTCTGAAAATCTCCAGGTCAAACCACACCCCTGGCCCTCCACTACCAGTGCCATGCCTCCGGGAAATGCTCTACTCTGAGGAGATCAGAGTTAAGTACATCAAAGTAGGAGTCGGACCCAACTGTATCCAGACTGTTGAGTGGGTAGTATGGGCAAGCGTTGGAACTAAAGGCACCAGCACTGAAAGGGAGGCCTGGGGTTGGAACAGGTAGAGTAAGATTCTTAAAGGTTGAGGCAGATGGAAAAAAACAGCATTGCATCATCAGATCTGATCTCTTTGTCTGCAGTACAGATAGATCACATGCACTTTAAGTCAGAGAATTAAGAGATGTGTGAAGTTCTGTTAGTAAACTAGGAAGCATTTTCAAAACTATCTGGTAAAGCAAGTCTTATTTATCACCGAAACCATTCCAGGATTAAAGGCTATCTGCCATTTTTGTATGTTTGTTTAAGCACTTACACAGCTGAGTAATTGCATGTCTTTTCCTCTGGAATTATAGACCATCTTGTTTTGTATTTTTTGGCATTTTGTCTCCAAGCCTTTTTTTTTTTTTTGTACTGCAGCTATGTATTCATCTTGCTGTATACATTTGAAAGGAGAGCTGTGCTGTCTTGTAGTGGAAGCTTTGGGTGTTTTGTAAAAAGAATGGCCTGAAAAAGGCATTCTTCCTTTTTCTCAGAGGTGGTCAGAATGAAAATGTTGAAGATGTCCCTGCTCATGCTGAAGTGAACACTGCATGTTCTGTATCACTGTTGCAGTATTTGGTACAGAAAGGATGTCCCAGCTTGGGCAGTCCTTGACTCGTCCAGTATAAATAAGCTTAAAAGAGATCTTCTTTGTGCTATACATCACATTTAGGCTCCCCGCACAGAACATGAAGCACAAAAGGGATGTACAGATGCAACTCTGTAGGACTTCTTTTGCTGCCAGTTTGAATGCCGTTTTTGCTAGTTGGTTTGAACACTTTGTTGCTGTACTGATTATTTAGCAACATCATATAAGTGCCCCATTGGGGTTATTTTTATTTTACTTGGTCTTGTATTTTATATCACTGCATAGAGTTCATGTCATCCAAGAGGGGAAAATAGTGTGGGAGGCTGATTCCCCATAAGGATAGTCACAAACAGTGTCTTTTTTGTTTGATTTTTTTTGCTTTCATGACCATACCTCCTGCAGTATCTGTAAGGCATTTGTGCCAAGACGCTCAGAAGGCATTTGTCTTCCCTGGGTATTTATCTTTAAAACCAGCAGTTTTGACAGTTAGCTCAGGGTACCATGGCTGAATTCTTTAACTGTGAGATACTCACTTACTAGGTAAGAAGAAGGCCAAGAAGTCTCAGATTCTTTAGCTGTCCAGCTTCCATCGGGTTGGGAGGGTGGCCTAATGGTTAAGGTGTTAAACAAACACAAGGTGCAGGGTTTGAGTCTCACATGGGATAATTGGCTAGGCTTAAAATGGCTCACAAGGGCAGATGTGTTTCACTGTTGCAGTCATTACACTTGGGTTATCCTGCTGGCAGGCTACCTGCAGTCTGCCCGAGTTCCAAAGTCTAGGTCCGACGTCGGTTGCTGTCACTTCTTCCCTGACGTCAGTGCGCCAGGGGTATAAAAGATGCAACCGACACCATTTTCTTCAGTTTTTCTTGCCGCACGGTGCCCGAAGCAGAAGCAGTTCGCAAGTCCCGGTCGGCCGACTCCTGAGATTTTTGAAAATAGAGTTTCAGAACCAAAGTCTTCAATAAAGCTAAGTACCCCGTTGGGGAGACACTTTCTTGCTCCAGACCGATGTCCGTAAAAGTTAACAATTGTATTTATTGTGGGAAGCAAATACCTCATAAGGACTTTCACTCTTACTGTATTCCTTGCCTAGGCCCTGACTGCGATGTTACTAGTTGTCGGTTTTGTGTAGATTCAACAAATGCACTATTGAACGTCGGTTTGATTTTACATTACATTACTTTGGCCGAAGGTTTAACTATATAATGCCGTCGGAACAACCGACGACCGGAATTCATAAAAAAACACAAAAAACAAGGAAAAGGACAGACATCCGAGGTCCAAAACCGACGACGAAACCTCTTCTAGGCCAGTCGCCGCTTCTCAGGCGCTTTCACAGCCCCTGACACCCACTACCTCAGAGCCACAGGCCTTACCCGACTCCCACGTGGAGACAACTAGGCCTCTGGATACTCAAGGTATTGGGTCTATGAAAAATATTCCCTCAAATGGGTCCAGAGCCGCTGAACAGGCATTGGCTTCTGAGGGTGTTTACAGACCTTCACAGCTTACTATTAAATCCTCTGCAGCAGCCAAAGTACAGTCAAAGACACCATTAAAGACAAAGAAATATGTACAGCATTTCCCTGGACAGTCATCCATGCCAAAGAAACAGATGCTTAAAATGGCCAAAGACTTAATTACTTTGATCAGGGGTTCCCACCCCCTCCTGATAAAAGGCCTAGGCAAGACACGGACTATGATTCCTCTGACCAGGTTTCTATATACTCTGATTCCTCTTCAGATCAGGGCTATCCTCTTCCTCCCTATGAGGACTGTGATGCTGAAGAATCTATACCTTCAGCCTCTCCACCTAAGGATTACTCTTTTGGGGAAACTCTGCACACCATGAGGGAACATTTCCACTGGGAGAACCAGGATTATTCAGAATCCAAGAAAAGGCTCAGAGATTTTCTTTTACTGTCTCAACACAGGCCCCTGGCTATTCCCCCTGTGCTTGATATAGTTGATGATGTTTTCTCTGAATCCAGTCCATCTCCTGATTCTTTACCCCCTGCACCAGTCAAGCCAGACAGGTATTACAGGGTCCCTGACTCTCATAAATTTCTTTATAAAAATCCCGCTGCTGACCCTGAAACAATTTCCCAGGGTCCCAAAGGGGTTAAGGCTTCCACTACTAAAAACCTCGTTCCCTCTGATAGGGATTCTAGAGCACTGGATAGATGGGGGAAAAAAGTTTACACCTCTGCTACTTTAGCTGTAAGGGCTTTAAACTGCCAGTTTTACATGCTTAAATATCAACAGTACCTCATGTCTTTGTTAAAACAGAAAATGCTTACAAATTCAGAGAATCCTGACAATAAGGAAATGCAGGAATTATTGCATGCAGCTGAACAAGTGGGAAAGCATACTCTGCAATGTGGTTTTGATTCATTAGAGGCTTCTTGCAGAGCCGCAGTTACAGGCTCTGTCATTCGAAGGCATGCTTGGTTGAAAGAACAAAGTTTACCTGAACATGTTAAAGTAAAATTATTGGATGCTCCATTACAGCATGATACTTTGTTTGGTGTTATGGCAGAAGAGGTGTTAAAGAAAATGGAGGATAAAGCAAAATCTATGCAGACAGTAAAGGATTTCTTAAGGTTCAACCACCTAGGTTTTGTAGAAACTGGCCTTCAAAAATGGTCCTTTCAGGTGTCAGGCCACAAAGAGGCAGATCTCAGCCCCAAGGCTCCTACAGACCTAAACAATGGGGTGCTTCTGCCCCCAAAGTAGGAGAAGACAAATCACAACCTTATAGGAAACAGTCCCAATGACTTTCCTCTACAAAGCCAAGCACTTACCTTTTGGCAGCACCCCTAGGGAGAAAGCTAGCACTTTTCGCACAAAATTGGCACATAATCACCCAGGACAAATGGGTACTGAATATAGTTTCTCAGGGTTACAGTTTCCACTTTCACACCCTTCCAAAATCAAAAGGTATGCTGGACCTGCCACAAAACCAATGGGCAGAGGCACATAAGGAAATTGCTGCTCTCATGGAAATGGGAGCTATTCAAACAGCAAGAACAGGGACAAGGTTTTTACTCAAGACTCTTCCTGGTTCCCAGAAAGGACAAAGCCTGGAGACCAATACTGGACTTGTCAGCCCTAAATACTTTCCTGGATGTTTCAAAATTCAAAATGTTAACACTGCAGCAACTTCTACCCATGCTGGGCAAGAAGGCTTGGCTAGTTGCTTTGGACCTCAAGGAGGCATACCTGCATGTCCCAATCAGACAATCTTGCAGAAGATACCTCAGATTCATAGCTGGCTCAATGCATTAGCAATTCTCTGCACTGCCCTTTGGCTTATCTACTGCACCCAGGGTCTTCACAAAATGCCTGGCACCAGTAATTGCATTTTGCAGACAAAGAGGAATTCAGATATATCCCTACTTGGACGACTGCCTTATTCAAGCAGAGAGCAAGGACATTCTACTAAAGCATCTGGCGTTTGTAAAAAGATTATTAATTTGCCTAGGGTACACAGTAAACGAAAAGAAATCAAAACTAGTGCCCTCTCAAGAGATAATATTCCTGGGTGCAAGCTTAAATGCAACTGCCCAGATGGCTTATCTCACGCCAGACAAACAAAGGCAACTGACTCATTACTTTCAAATGATGACAACAAAGACCCAGCTCCTTACAAGAAAAATTCTGCAAGCCCTGGGCTTTATGGCTTCCTGCATTCTACTAATTCCATATGCAAGACTGCATATGAGGAAATTACAATGGTATCTAAAAAGTGTTTGGACTCAGCATTGCCACAGCCTGGAAACAATAGTACCTATAATTCCTTGTCTACAACAGGAGTTTCGATGGTGGTCCACGGTCTGTCACCACAACAAGGGACAACCCTTCACCTTACCCACAGCCAGGCAGACCATAACAACGGATGCATCTGATTATGCCTGGGGGCACACATGGCAGGAAAATGTATTCAGGGCACGTGGCCCAAGGAACAAATGCATCTTCACATCAATCAAAAAGAGATGCTAGCTGTACAGAATGCCCTGACAGCCTTCAAGGATCTACTACATCCAGGACAACTATTACTAAAGACGGGCAACACCACAGTTATGTGGTACATAAACAAGCAAGGGGGCACGCATTCCTACCCCCTCTGCAGGCGAGCCATGACTCTGTGGAGCACAGCACTGACCTATCAAGTACATCTGCAGGCACAATTCCTGCCAGGAAAGAAAAATACACTGGCAGACTATCTAAGCAGAAATCTCATGGATCCACACGAATGGAAACTAAATCCACAGGTCTTCAGCATGCTAACAAGGAAATGGGGATGCCCGGACATAGATCTTTTTGCCTCCCCTCACAACTGCCAACTACAGAAGTTCTGCACAAGAACTTATCACTCACAAGCATGGAAAGTGGATGCTCTTTCATTCAGCTGGAAAACCCTGACAGTTTATGCCTTCCCTCCACTGCCTCTTCTTCCCAAGGTGCTCCTAAAAGTCAGACAAGAGAAGCCAAAAATTATCCTGATTGCCCCAGACTGGCCATGCCAGCACTGGTACGCAATACTAAAGAACTTGTCTCGAGGCCCAACCTGGCCTTTACCTCAAATTCCTCATCTTCTGACTCAACAAAACAATCAGATTCTACACAGTCAACTCAGAACCTTAAATCTGGCTGCATGGCAGATAATTTAGCCACTCAGACCACACCTCTCTCTAAAGCTGTTATGGATGTCATTTTAGAAGACAGGAGGCCCCAGCACTAGGAAATCTTATGCAGAAAAATGGAAAAGATTCTGTGCTTGGAACCAGGCACAAGGTCTCGAACCACTTGTTCCAAATATTCCTCAGATTTTACAATACCTAACTGAGATGCTGGACAAAGGCCTATCCTTTTCATCTATTAAAATCCATGCCTCTGCCATTTCAGCTCATTACAATACTGAGATGCTGGATAAAGGCCTATCCTTTTCATCTATTAAAATCCATGCCTCTGCCATTTCAGCTCATTACAATACGGAACCTCCTATTTTTTCACATCCACTGCTAAGGCAGTACCTCAGAGGGGCAAGAAACATAAGACCCCCAAGGAGAGCACCAATACCTACATGGGATCTCAATTTTGTATTAGAAAAGCTCACACTGCCTCCTTTTGAGCCAGCCAACACAGCTGATATAAAATTCTTATCATGGAAAACTGCTCTGCTCCTAGCAATAACTTCAGCAAGAAGAGGCTCAGAGTTACAGGCATTAATGACAGTGGAACCTTTCATCATTTTTCATCAGGACAGGGTCTCCCTAAGGACAAACCCAACATTTATGCCAAAGGTGGTTTCCAGTGTGGCACTTAACCAAACCATTCATTTGCCAACTTTCTATCCAAATCCCCAGAATAAAGGGGAGAGACTTCTACATACTTTGGATATACACAGACAGCTGCGATTCTACTTAGACAAAACAAAAGCTTTCAGGAAAAACTAAGCAACTGTTTGTAGCTTATGCTGCAGGATCACAAGGAAAGCTTATCTCAAAGCAGACAATTTCAAAATGGATAGGACACTGCATTCGCTTTTGCTATGCGCAACATGGCAAATCAGTGCCTAAGGGCATAAGGCCACATTCTACCAGAGCAGCAGCCACTTCAGCAGCCTTTCTCAGAGGAGTACCAACAAAAGACATTTTAGAAGCTGCAACCTGGAGTTCAGTGCACACTTTCACTAAGCACTACCACTCTAAATCCAGAGCAGGCTTTGCCACTGCAGTTCTGCAGGGCCTGGTAGCCTCTCCTTATCCTATTTAGGCCCAGCCACCCAACCTCAGCTTTGGGATTCAACCCAAGTGTAATGACCAACAGTGAAACACAATGAACATAGTACAGTTGTGTACCTACCATAAATGTAGATGTATTCACTGTTGCAGTCCAGGTTACCCACCCACCATCCCCTTTTCTTTGCTGGGTCCTTTCTGTACTTCTCAACTCTCTACAACCTATGTGATGTATTTGCTTGTAGATGAAGGGAATGTTATTTTGGTACATGCATGTTTTCTGACACAATTTTTTCCAGCCTTTCCTATTTGGGGGCACCTGACATCTGGGCCAAGAAAAACTGAAGAAAATGGCGTCGGTTGCATCTTTTATACCCCTGGTACACTGACGTCAGGGAAGAAGTGACAGCAACCGACGCCGGACCTAGACTTTGGAACTCAGGCCGACTGCGGGTAGCGTGCCAGCAGGATAACCCAAGTGTAATGATTGCAACAGTGAATACACTTGAGCATCTACATTTATGGTAGGTACACAACTGTACTTTAGCTTAGTACTAATCTATGAACCTATGAACCAGACATCCCTCTAGAAGCAGGTAATAGCTCTGTAGGTCATTTGGTGTTTACATCTGATTCCTCTACTGTGACCCCACCAGAGGCCGGCATGGATCCATCTTTTCGCACTTCCTCTGAGTCATTCCAGGCATCTGCTCCAGACATTGAGGAGGAACCACAGTTAATTATCTCAGTGTGTCCTAGAGAGATTCAGCAGATATTGGTCATGGAGGAAGTTCTGGGTTCTCTTCTCGAGTCTTGCCAAGGGTTGAACCTCCGGTATTTGTTAGGGCTGTTCTGTCTCAGAAAAGACAAAAACCGAAGCATGTTTCGGTCTGTCCTCTGGATCCTCAGAGGGAATGGCAGGAGTTTCTCTGCTTTAATGGCCCTAAAGCCCTCTTAAGGTGGGTCTGTATGTGTTCCTCCTTGGACCTCTACCTCTTCTTAATGGTTTAGGGAACCAGGTTCATCAGATGAGGATTCTCTGTCTGGTGCAGGGGTCTTTGTCCTATTCACAGATGCCTTCGTCTTTGGCTTATGGTTCTGACGGAGAGGAATCTGTTAACCCTGAGTCTCCTTTAGAGGAATTTGCCTTTGGGGGCACATTTGCTTGGATGATGGAATTTTTTTAAGTGGGATTCTTCTCAGGTGTCTGATATTCAGAGAAGATATTGAGTTGCCTCAGGCAGATGCTCGTAAACCATCAGCAATTCCTCCTGTGTTGGCTGCCTTGTTAGATACTTTCTTTGCTGCTTCCAAGTCTCCTGATTCTCAGCCTCCTGCTCCTAAGAAACATGTAAGGTTCCTGAGGACTGTCTGTTTTTATTTAAATGTTTTTGTGCTGTGGTGTCATTCTCTTCTGACAAATAAACTTTTGCCCTCTGATAAGGATCGCAGGGTGATGGAGAGGATTGGCAAGAAAGTTTACACTGCTTCTACTTTGGCCTTTAGAGCTGTTAATTATCAGACACCCATGACCAGATGTGCTGTGGCCTTGATTGCTCAAGCTTGTCAAGTTCTCTCTGCCCTCCATAATATTGATGGCAAATCCTCTACCTTATCTTTTTTAGGTCCTGCTTTTCAAGTGGCTCTTCACTGTAAGTGTAGCTATGATGCTGCTGATACCTCTTCTAAGGCTTTGACTTTTGAGTCCATCATGAGGCATTATTCTTGGCTTCTTCTCCAGTCTCTTCCTCAGGACATTAAGGCCAAGTTGTTGGATGCTTATTTGGATAATACTCACCTTTTTGGCACTGGTGCTGACATGTTTGTCTCTTCAGTAGAAAGGCAAAGCATTGCAAGACCTTAAATCTATTTTTGTGTCTCCTGTCCCTAAGTTCCAGAGGAATTATCCTTCTAGGTGTGCATTTGTTTGCATGCAACCACACCAGGCCTCTAAGGGCAGGAAGGTTGGGAGATGGGCCCCATCATATTTCTCTGGCCCAGAAGCCTCCTTTATCTGATAAGCCAGCTTCTGTTTGACAGTCTCCCCCCCACCACCACCTTTAAACCCCAGGGTCTTTGTCCCTTCGGCTCTCCCTTTTTTCTTCCAAACTGGCATCTCACCACTTCAGACTCGTTAAGTTCTTTCTGTCGTCTGCCAGGATTACTTCATGGTATGGATGTCGTCTGCCAGGATTACTTCATGGTATGGAAATCTCTTTCCTCCTTTTTTGGGATTCCAGAACCTCTAGAGCAACTTCCTTATTTCCTGAAGCTCCTGGGGTCCCTGTTGAACCAAGGGACAATTCAGCCTGTTCTCCCTTCCCAAGTGGAAAGGAGTTTTAATTCCAGGCTGCTCCTGATTCCTTGAAAGGAGGGCACTTGGAGACCTATTTTGGATACCTCCCAGCTCAACAACTTTAAGATCCCTTCTTTTTAGATGCTTACTCTTCAAACTCTGTTTCCTCTCTTAAGGATCTTAGATCCAGCTTTTCTGGCATCCTTGGATCTGAAAGATGCTCACCTTCATATCCCTATGCACCCTCTCTTCAGGAAGTTGTTACGTTTCTGTGTCTTCCTCTCATTTCTAGTTCTTTGCTTTGCCCATTGGGCTCTCTGCTGCCCCAAGGGTGTTCACAAAATGCCCAGCTCCTGTGATTGCCTTATGCAGGCTCCAAGGCCTTCAGATTTTTTTCCTCATTTAGACAATCTGTTGCTTCAGGTGCCTTTCTCTCAGTTGATTGTTGCAGGATATATAGTTCAATATCTCACTTTTTCAAAGTCTGGGATTTACTGTTAACTGTCCTGACTCCCTGTCAGAATCATGTCTTTCTGGGATGCAAGATTCAGATTGTGCCAATGTACCTCTCTTCCACCTCCAAAGGAATTATTGTTGACAGCCTTCTTTCAGTCTCTTTTTCCTGTGACTGCCATGCCAGCCAAGGATTTCTTCGGGCCCTGGGATTCATGGCATCTTCTATTCTGATGCTTCCTTTTACCAGACTGCTTATGCAAAAGCTTCAGTGGTACTTCAGATCGATTTGGCTGCAGCATCATTGCCCTCTGAATTTCAGTTTACCTTTCCTTCCCTGTCTCAAGAAGAAATTCAAGTGGGGAATTTGACAGTTCGTACTCAACCGAGACCGGCTGTTTCAGCCTCCAGTCCTCTTCTCAAGAGCTGTTGGGGTGGGGACATCTCTTGATCACCTGAGAGTTCAGGGACTTTGGCCTCATCAGAAGTCAAAGAGATGAGGGCTGTGATTCTGGCCCTTCAGGCTTTTCACCCCATGTTCTCTCCAGGCCCCTTGAAGGTGTGCACAGACAACACTACACTGATGTTGTATGTCAACAAGTGGGGATTACGAAATCTTACCTCCTCTGCAGGATGATGCTTCATGCTTGGGAAATGGCAGTCAATTAAATCTTCAAGCAGTATACATTCCTTCAGAGCACAGTCTTGTGGCAGACTGAGCAGGTCCAAAACACAGGCTCATAAATGGATGCTTCATGGAGATGTGTGTCTGGACATTGCCCATTGGTGGGGGTATTCCTTAGGTAGATTTTTTTGCATCCCTCTGAACAGGTAGCTTCCTCTATTTTGTTCCAGGGTGCCATGCCATCTGGTCTGGAAGACAGACACCCTTTCCTTTCCTTAGACTGGGAAGTTAGTTTCCTTTCCCTCTTCTTCTACTTCCAAGAGTCCTGCAGAAGATTCAGCTTGACTTCCCCAAAATTATTGCTAGTGACTCCGTGCTGGCCAAGACAGCATGGATTCTCCCCCTCTCAGTGCGTCTGACCATGGGTAAACATCACATGTTACCTCTCCAGTTGGATTTCGTCACACAGAACAAGAGGTCTCTCATCCATCCCCACTTGTTCCCTCTGCAACTGAGATTGTGGGTGATAGGGTTTTGATCCCTTTCAACACCTCTCTTCAACCAGCAAATCTTTTATGTCCAAATGGAAGAGATTTTCTGTCTGGTGCCATGCTCATAAACAGGACCGTTTTTGAGTGGGGGACCCTCTTGGTCCACTCTTATATGTGCGAGTTGCTCCAATTTGGATTGGTCTCCTCTTCCGTGATGGCCCATTTGTCAGCCATTTCAGCTTGTCTGCCCTTGAATCCTCCTTTGACTTCTTGTTTTGAGGTCAAGCAATTTCTTAAAGGTGTCCTGCATATTAGGCCTCAAAGAAAGCCTATTCCTCCTCCTTGGGACCTTAATTTTGGTTGGGATAAGTTGACTCTGGCTTCTTTTGAGCCTGCAGATTTTGCTTCTTTGCAACATTGTACCTGGATGACTGTTTTGTTGCTGGTTCTTACTTCTGCTCAGAGGGTTTCTGAACTCCAGACCTTATGGCCATTCATTCCTTCTTTTTTGTTTTTTCACAGGGATAGGGTGCCCCTTTGTACTAATCTTTCTTTTATGCCCAAGGTAGAAAACAAGCTATCCTTGAATCAGTCAGTGCAACTCCCTTCCTTTTTCCCTTCTCTGCAGTCTGCTACTGAGAAGGGTCCTCCATACCTTGGATTTGCACAGACAGCTCAGGTACTATTTGGATAAAACTAGGACTTAAGTTTGATCAGCTTTTTGTTTCCTTTCATCCCAAGTATTTGGGTTTGGCTGTTTCTAAGCAAACCATCTGCTGGATGTCCAAGTCTATTTTCATTTGTTATTCTTTTCATGGCAAATCTCTGTCTAGTTCTGTTAGAAGTTCATTCCACTAGGACTGATGCCTCTTCTGGTGCCTTCGTCAAAGGATTGGACACCAATTCCATCCTTGAAGCTGCTATTTGATCTTCAGTGCACACCTTTACTAAGCATTTTAAGTTGTATATGGTTTCTAAGGCCAGAGCAGATTTTCCTGAAACCATTTTATGTGGGTTTGTTGAGGGCTATTCTCAGCCTTCCACCTCCCATTCTGTTTCTTGAGCTTTTTTACTCTCCCTTCTGTACCAAATACTGCAACAGTGATATAGGCAGACATAGTGTAGTTGTGTAAGATCTTATCACACCAGTAGATGTCTTTCTCTTCACTGTTGCAGTGTTTGCCTCCAACCCCCTTGTTTATTCTGCATTTTTTCCTTCTGGATGTGCATGGACTCCTTTGTCCTATGACGAATGTTCTTTTCTGAAGCAGTTCAGTTCTAGGTAGTTGCATCCGTACATCTTTTATGCCCTACTTTCTGTGAGGGGAACATAAATGTGATGTACGGCATAAACAAGATCTTTTTTAAGCTATTCAGGGCGGAGCATCCTTTTTGTACCTAATACTGCAACAGATAAAAGGACTTCCTACTATTATGGTAAGTAAGATTTTAACACAACTGTACTTTCTCCTCATGTGTCCTCATACCATCCATTTCTGTTAGTCTCCCTAATAATGGCTGATATGTATTGCCCTCCATAAATAACAGATTGTTGTTTCTGTACTCCTGCTTTGTGTTTGTGAATTCCGTACTCTTACAATATCACATTTCTAATAACGTGATACTTTTTCTAGTCCTGCTACATCTGTGATAGAGAGCGACATAAGTACAACTCAGCGTGTCACCCCAAGCCAGCAAGCTCGTATCTCTGCCTCTTCAGCAACTCGGGAACTGGATGAACTTATGGCATCATTGTCAGATTTCAAGGTGCAGAGCACTGTGAGTGTAATCCCAGTGTACTACTGCTGTTATCTTTTTTTTTTGTTTTGTTTTTATTAGTTCATATTGATTAGTGGTGTATTAATTGAATATGAGTATTTTTGATATTATTACAGATTAAAACAGGTGATTAAATAATATATAGATCATCAGCACACAAAATTCCAAATGTGATGATAATGTAGCAATTTACTTGAATCATGTGATACAAATTACAGAAGAGTTAAGTTTGAAAGGTACTCTGATTAGGAGTGTTGTCCTCACTGCTTATTTGCTGTTTTTCTTTGGGGCAAGTTTCATCAGCACTTCCCCCACACTCAATTAAGTTATTGCTGCATCAAATCCTTGGCGTCAGCACTGTAATATTCCTTCTCTCTGGCGTTACTGTGGCTGGCAGTCTGCCATTCGTGTGTGCCTGATGTTCATCGTGTTACACTGCTGCAGTCATTACACTTGGGTTATCCTGCCGTCAGGCGGTCCCGCAGTCGGCCAGAGTTCCAAAGTCTTGGTCCGGCGTCGGTTGCTGTCACTTCTTCCCTGACGTCAGTACACCAGGGGTATATAAGATGCATCCGGCGCCATTTTCTTCAGTCTTTCTTGCCGCGCAGTGCCCGAAGCAGAAGCAGTTCACAAGTGCCGGTCGGCCGACTCCTGAGATTTTCGTAGTCGAATTTCAGATCTGGTCTTCAATAAAGCTAAGTACCCCGTTGGGGAAACTTTTTTCTTGCCTCAGACTGATGTCAGAAAAAGTTAATAATTGTATTTCTTGTGGGAAGCAAATGCCTCATAAGGACTTCCACTCTTACTGTATTCCATGCCTAGGCCCTGATCACGACGTCACCAGTTGTCAATTTTGTGCTAGATTTAACAAACACACTATAAAAAGACGTTTTCATTTTGCTTTGCACTACTTTGGCCGAAGGTTCAATTATACTATGCCATCGGATCAGCCGATGACCTCAATACCGAAAAAACGCAAAGACAAGGATAAAGACAGGCATCCGTGGTCCAAAACTGACGAAACCTCTTCTAGGCCAGTCGCCGGTTCGCCAGTTCTCAGTGAGGTGCTTTCCCAGCCCCTGACACCCGCTACCTCAGAGCCACAGGCCGCTTCCGACTCCCACATGGAGACAGCTAGGCCTCTGGAAACTCAAGGTATTGGGCCTACAGAAACTAATCCCTCAGATGGGTCCGGAGCCGCTGAGCAGGCATCGGCTTCTGAGGGTGTTTTCAGACCTTCACAACTTACCATTAAAACAACAGCCAAGACAGAGGTACCATTAAAGATAAAGAAACAAGTACAGAATTCTCCTGGACAGTCCTCCATGCCTAAGAAACAGATGCTTAAAATGGCCGAAGACCTCATTACTCTAATCAGGGGTTCCCATCCCCCTCCTGAGAAAAGGCCTAGGCAGGATACAGACTATGACTCCTCTGATCAGGTTTCCATTTCCTCTGATTCCTCTTCAGACCAGGGATACTCTTTACACCACTATGAGGACTCTGATGCTGAAGAATCTATCCCTTCAGCCTCTCCTCCTGAGGATTATTCTTTTGGGAAACTTTACATACCATGAGGGAGCATTTCCATTGGGAAAGTCAGGATTACTCAGAATCCAAGAAAAGGCTCCAGGATTTCCTCTTATTGCCTCAGCACAGGCCCCTGGCTATTCCGGCTGTGCTGGAGATTGTGGATGATGTGTTCTCTGAATCCAGCTTATCTCCTGATTCTTTGCCCCCTTCTCCAGCCAAGCCAGATAGGTATTACAGAGTCCCTGACTCTCACAAGTTTCTTTACAAAAACCCTTCTGCTGATCCAGAAACTATTTCACAGGGTCCAAAAGGGATTAAGGCTTCCATTGCAAAAAATCCAGTACCCTCCGACAGAGATTCCAGAGCTTTGGATAGATGGGGGGAAGAAAGTATACACTTCTGCAGCTTTAGCAGTAAGAGCTTTAAATTGCCAGTTTCACATGCTTAAGTACCAACAATATTTAATGACTCAGTTAAAACAGAAGATGCTTGCAAGCTCAGAAGCTCTTGATTGTAAAGAAATGCAGGATTTATTGCATGCAGTTGAACAGGTAGAAAACATACTCTGCAATGTGGTTTTGATTCTTTAGAGGCCTCTTGTAGAGCCGCAGTTACAGGCTCTGTGATTCGAAGACATGCTTGGTTAAAAGAACAGAGTTATCCTGATCATGTTAAGGCAAAATTATTGGATGTTCCTTTACAGCATGATACCTTGTTTGGTGTTAAGGCAGAAGAGGTGTTAAAGAAAATGGAAGATAAAGCTAAATCTATGCAAACAGTCAAGGATTTCTTACAGGTACAGCCACCTCGGTTTAGCAGAAATTGGCCAACAAGGAATTGGTCCTTTCCAGTGTCAGACAGGCCACAGAGAGGCAGATACAGACGCACAAGAGGCAGATCTCAACCCCAAGGCTCAAACAGACAACGACAGTGGGGCACCGCAACCCCAAAAGGAGATGAGGACAAGTCTCAACCTTACAGGAAACAGTCACAATGACTTCCCCTTTGTATGCCAAGCACGTCCCTTTTGGAAGCCCCCTTAGGGGGAAAACTAGCACTTTTTTCTCAAAACTGGCAATTACCCAAGACAAATGGGTTCTGAATATTGTGTCTCAAGGTTACAGATTCCACTTTCATACTTTACCAAGGCTAAAAGGAATGCCAGACCTGCCACAAAATCAATGGGCAGAGGCACAAAAACAAATTTCAGCCCTCATGGACATGAGAGCTATTCAAAAAGTACCACAACAGGAACAAGGACAAGGATTTTACTCAAGACTGGTCCCCAGAAAGGACGAGGCCTGGAGGCCCATACTAGACCTTTCAATTCTGAATACTTACCTGGATATTCCGAAATTCAAAATGTTGACATTACAGCAGCTTCTACCCATGCTGGGCAAGAAGGCTTGGCTTGTTACTCTGGACATCAGAGGCATACCTGCATTGTCCCTATCAGACAAAATTGCAGAAGATACCTCAGATTCAAAGCTGGTACAATGCACTACCAATTCTCTGCACTGCCCTTTGGCTTATCTACTGCGCCCTGGGTCTTCACAAAGTGCCTGGCACCAGTAATTGCATTTTGCAGACAAAAAGGAATTCAAATATATCCATACCTGGACGACTGCCTCTTTCAAGCAGAGACAAAGGACATTCTTCTGCAGCATCTGGCATTTGTAAAAGGTTGCTAATTTCTCTAGGGTACACGAAAAGAAGTCAAAAACTAGTATCCTCGCAACAGATTATATTCCTGGGTGCCAGCTTAAATACAACGGCCCAGATGGCATACCTCACTCCAGACAAACAAGTTCAACTAACTCAATATTTTCAATTACTGGCAAAAAAGTCCCATCTCCCTGCAAGAAAAATTCTGCAGGCCCTGGGATTCATGGCATCCTGCATACTACTAATACCATATGCCAGATTAATTACAATGGTACCTAAAAAGTGTTTGGACTCAACACTCTCACAGTCTAGAAGCAGTAATACCAATGATTCCCTTCCTACAACAGGAGTTTCGATGGTGGGCACAGGCATGTCATCTAAACAAGGGTCAGCCTTTTACCCAACCCACAGCCAGGCAAACTCTAACAACAGATGCTTTGGATTATGTCTGGGGAGCAC
Source organism: Protopterus annectens (assembly GCF_019279795.1). Taxonomy (NCBI): domain Eukaryota; kingdom Metazoa; phylum Chordata; order Ceratodontiformes; family Protopteridae; genus Protopterus; species Protopterus annectens. The sequence continues at coordinate 629,606,924 of NC_056733.1, forward strand.
ACATGGCAGGAAAATGCATTCAGGGCAAGTGGACCACAGACCAGATACATCTTCACATCAATCAAAAAGAGATGTTGGCTGTTCAAAATGCCCTAACAGCTTTCAAGGACCTTCTACATCCAGGACAATTATTACTAAAGACAGACAACACCAAAGTAATGTGGTACATAAACAAGCAAGAGGGCACTCATTCTTATCCCCTATGTAGGCAAACCATGACCTTGTGGAACACAGCTCTAACGTATCAAGTTCACCTGCAAGCACAATTCCTGGCAGGAAAGAAAAATACTCTGGCAGACGATCTAAGCGGAAATATCATGGACCCTCACGAATGGAAATTGAATCCACAAATCTTCAGCATGGTAATGCAAAAATGGGGATGCCCAGACATAGATCTTTTTGCCTCCCCACTGAATTGCCAACTACAAAAATACTGCACAAGGACTTATCACAAACAAGCATGGAAAGTGGATGCTCTTTTGTTCAGCTGGAAAAACCTAAAAGTTTGTGCCTTCCCGCCACTGCCTCTCCTTTCAAAGGTACTCCTAAAAGCCAGACAAGAAAAACCACAGATGATCCTGATTGCTCCAGACTGGCCACGCCAGCACTGGTACCCTATCTTAAGGAACTTGGCTCAAGGGCCACTATGGATTTTGCCTCAAATTCCACACCTTCTAACTCAACAAAACAATCAGATCCTGCATGGTCAGCTCAAAACCCTAAACCTGGCTGCATGGCAGATACATTAGTCAAACAGGCAACACCTCTCTCTAAAGCTGTTATGGATGTCATTTTGGAGGCCAGGAGGCCTAGCACCAGGAAATCTTACTCAGAAAAATGGAAGAGATTCTGCATCTGGAACCAGGCTCAAAGCCTTGACCCTCTTGTTCCAAACATTCCTCAGATTTTACAATACTTAACTGAGATGCTGGACCGAGGCCTATCCTTCTCATCAATTAAGATCCACGCCTCTGCCATTTCAGCACATTACAACACAGATCCTCCTTTATTCTCTCATCCCTTGCTAAAGCAGTACCTCAGAGACTGCCCCGGAGAGCACCAACACTAACTTGTGACCTCAATTTTGTTTTGGAAAAACTGACCCTACCACCTTTTGAGCCAGTCAATACAGCCGATCTAAATGTTATATCATGGAAAACAGCTCTGCTCCTGGCAATAACTTCAGCATGAAGAGTCTCAGAGCTATAGGCATTAATGGCAGTGGAACCTTTTATAATTTTTCATCAGGACAGGGTATCTTTAAGGACAAGCCCTACCTTTATGCCAAAGGTGGTATCTAGTGTGGCTCTTAACCAAACCATCCATTTGCCAACTTTTTATCCAAACCCCCAGAATAAAGGGGAGAAACTTCTGCATTCTTTGGACATACACAGGCAGTTATGCTTCTACTTGGACAAAACAAAAGCTTTCAGGAAATCTAAGCAACTGTTTGTAGCATATGCTTCAGGATCACAGGGCAAGGCTATCTCAAAGCAGACTATATCCAAATGGATAGGACACTGTATTCGGTACTACTACACACAGCATGGAAAATCAGTCCCAAATAACATTAGGCCACATTCCACCAGGACAAAAGCCACTTCAACAGCCTTTCTCAGAGGAGTACCTACCAAGGATATTTTTGAGGCTGCAACTTGGAGTTCAGTGCACACCTTTACCAAGCATTACCACCTGCCTCTTTACTCTAAATCCAGAGCAGGATTTGCCACTGCAGTTTTGCAGGGCCTCATAGCCAATCCTAACTCTTTATAGACCAGCCACCCAACCTTAGCTTTGGGATTCTACCCAAGTGTAATGACTGCAGCAGTGTAACACGATGAACATAGTACAGTTTTGTACCTACCATAAATGTAGATGTTAGCGTGTTCACACTGCCGCAGTCCAGGTTACCCTCCCTCCATTCCGTCTGAACTAGCTGGGCTTATCTATACCTTTCTATCCTATACAACCTTTGTGGTGTATTTGCTGGTAACTGAAGCTATTGTTTTCACTTTGTATGTACATTTTTGATTAGCAATATGTATTGCCTACCTTCTTGGGGGCACCTGACATCTGGGGCAAGAAAAACTGAAGAAAATGGCATCCAATGCATCTTGTATACCCCTGGCGCACTGACGTCAGGGAAGAAGCGACAGCAACTGACGCCGGACCAAGACTTTGAAACTCTGGCCGACTGCGGGACCGCCTGACGACAGGATAACCCAAGTGTAATGACCGCAGCAGTGTGAACACTCTAACATCTACATTTATGGCAGGTACAAAACTGTACTTTTTAGTTGTCTTTGACTGTACTCCTATGTTTGTAAACCAGAGGGCTTTCTCATTAAAATTTAATTTCATCGTAGTGCTCATGTGGAGGGCTTGAGAGTCATAAGCCCCAATGTCCGACAGCCTTTGTAAGATTTGTTACAGGAGATGTCTTTTGAGTTGCAGTCCGTGTTAGTGTTACTGCGAGGTAGGTGTTGTCGTACAGTTTAAGCACTTTCTGTCATTTTGTGTTTTAGGGGGAGACTGTTTCAGGGATTGTAGCTTGCTGTTTATACTACAGAATGCTGCCATTTCTTTTTGTTCCCTTTACGTCAACAAATTCCTCTCTGTGTGCTGCTGCTGTAGTGAGACTCCTGTTACTAGTCAGGAGAGGTACTGTTAAGCATGTTTGCACATTCTCTGTTTTAATTTGTCTGCTCACTGATTAAATGTCTTACTCTATATCATTTTGATAGTATTAGTGTGTTATTAGGGTGTTACAGTTTTTGAAGTATGTTCAAAGTTACTCTTTGCTTAATGTATGTTTGTTACCTAAATTGAGTGGCCCACTGCCTTATTTTCAAACTGTTATTACTGGAGTGTGGACTGCCAGTGCATTCTGTAAGATAGTGCTGACTGCCATAATGTACACCAAGTCAGCAAATGTGCTGTGCATTTTTTTTGTCCTTTTTTTTCTTTCACCAAAGGGGATGCCCCTACATACTAAAACTACCCTTGTCTTACTTTCAAAGTGGGCAGCTACTAACAGCAGTCTGTTCTGACTTTTCTTTAAGAAGTACACCATGTTTTGCAAGAGAAGCCCAAGTTGACTACATAGGCAGATATCCTTCATGGATGCATCTGCAGTCATAACAAATGGGTTGTCCTGTCGTCAGGCAGCCCTTCGGTCGGCCGGATTCCAAAGTCTGGGTCCGGCTTCGGCTGATGTCGCACTTCACCCGGCGTCATCTCTGCTGGTCTTCGGGTATAAAGGCATCAGCCGACGCCATTTTCCTCAGTCTTTCTTACCGCGTGGCGCCCGAAGCAGAAGCTGTTCGCAAGTGCCGGTCGGTCAGATCCAGAGATTACTACTACCGAATACTACTTCGAAGACTTCTAAAAGCTAAGTACCCGTTGGGGACTCTTTCTTGCCTCAGCCGATGTCAGAAAAAGTCAATAACTGTTTAACTTGTGGGAAACAAATACCTCATAAAGATTTCCACTCTTACTGCCTGCCTTGCTTAGGCCCAGACCACGACGTAGCAGCCTGTTCGGCCTGTGCTTCCTTCAACCGACGAACGCTTAGGCGTCGGTCGGAGTTTGCTGAACAGTTTTTCGGCTCAGATTTTGCGTACATCATGCCGTCGGATCCTCCGACTACCCAAATTGTTAAAAAACGCAAAGAAAAAGACCGACACTCGCGGTCCGCGGTTTCGGCCGAAACCACGGTTAAGCAAGCCGCGAGTGTCTCGGTTTCGGCCGAAACCGAGAATACCGGTCAATCCTCAGCCGAATCCATGACTACTACTGAGGCTCCTGCTACCTTAGTTGAATCGGCCTCAGAAATTATACCTACAATTGTGGTTCCCAGTGATTTATCAGACACCATCCCTTTGGATGTCTCTACCCCAGCACGTGGTGCTGCTAGGCCTCCTGCAGCCATGTCTATTAAGGCCTTTGCCAGGGCTAAAGCAGCCAAATCTGTTAAATCAGTGCCTGTTAAGCCCCCCTCACACAGGCCCACTTCAAGTTCACAAATGCTTACTCTGGCAGAGGATTTAATATCCCTAATTAGGGGATCACAATCTCACCCAGACAGGGCCTCTCAGCCCCCAGAAAAGAGACCTAGAGCAGAGCCCCCCGAGCCAGTGTCCTCTGATGATTCTGTGGATGACGCAGACATTACAGACCAGCCAGAGGCTCCCTTTTCTACATATGAAGACTCCGATGCTGAAGAATCCATTCCAGCTGCCTCTCCACCAGAGGAATTTTCCTTTGGGGGAAACCTTACATGCCATGAGAGATCAATTCCAATGGCAGGGACAAGACTTCTCAGATTCCAGAAAAAGGCTAAGGACATTTCTACACTTACCACAACATAGGCCCTTAGCTATACCTCCTGTACTGCCTGTTGTGGATGATGCATTTAATGATGTTTGCACTGCTCCTGATTCTTTACCTCCAGCCCCTGCCAAACCAGATAGATTTTACAAGGTGCCAGACACTCATCACCACCTATACAAGGCCCCGCTTGCAGATCCTGAAACTATATCCCAGGGGCCTAAGGCAGTAGCCTCGACCTCAGCAAAAAACCCTATTCCTTCTGAAAGGGAATCCAGGTCCTTAGAGAGATGGGGGAAAAAAGTTTACACCTCTGCTACTCTCTCAGCTAGAGCTTTAAACTGTCAGTTTCATATGATCCAATACCAAGAGTTTATGCTTGATCAGTTAACTAAAAAGCTGTCCTCTGATGACTCCTTAGATAAGAAATATGTATTAGAAATGGTGAATAACATCCAACAGGTTAGTAACCATTCTTTAAAATGTGGCTATGATGCACTGGAGGCTTCATTTAGATCAGCCATGACTGGCACAGTGATAAGAAGGCATGCATGGTTGAAAGAACAGGTCTTACCGGATCATGTTAAAGCAAAGCTGTTAGATGCTCCTATGGATAAGGCCAGTCTATTTGGTACACCTGCTCAGCAAGTAATGAAGAAAATGGAAGAGAAGGCAAAATCTGTACAAACAGTTAAAGATTTCTTACAGGTTCAGCCACCAAGGTTTAGCAGGAACTGGCCTGCCAAAATTGGTCCTTTCCAGACTCCTCAAAATCCCAAAGAGGCAGGAATAGACGCTCTAGAGGCAGAAATCAATCCAGAGGAGGTGCCTACAGAGGACGACAGTGGCAAGGCAATAACCGAGGTACAGACACAACCACTGCCACTACAACAGGACAATCACAGTGACTTGGCTCTGACACCGCCTACCAGGGAGCAAATAGCAGCACCTTTAGGTGGAAAGTTAGCCTTATTTTCGAAAAATTGGCACTATATCACAAAAGACAAGTGGATTTTGCAAACCATAGACCAAGGCTACAGGTTCCACTTCCACACCTTACCAGTAAAAAGAGGAATGCCAAACCTACCTCCAAATCAAAAAACAGAAGCTCTACAGCAGATAGCGGAATTAGCAAAGATGAGAGCTGTGGAAAGAGTACCAATAACAGAACAGGGCAAAGGATTCTACTCCAGACTCTTCCTAGTACCAAGAAAAGAGAAAAGTTGGAGACCTATTCTAGACCTGTCCGTCTTAAACACATACATCATGGTCCCAAAATTCAAAATGCTGACCCTACAGCAACTTCTTCCCATGCTGGGCAAGGAGTGTTGGCTGGTAACTCTAGATCTCAAGGAGGCATACCTGCACGTCCCCATACGACCAAATTGCAGAAGATACCTCAGATTTCTTGCAGGATCAGAGCATTATCAATTCTCAGCATTGCCCTTTGGCTTATCTACTGCGCCCAGAGTATTCACAAAATGCCTGGCATCAGTAATCGCTCACTGCAGACTACAGGGAATCCAAATTTATCCATACCTGGACGACTGCCTGTTACAAGCGGACAACAAAAGCAAGCTGACAACAGATTTACAAAGGGTCATTTGCTTACTACAAGCCCTGGGATACACAGTCAATTTTCAAAAGTCAAGGCTGATACCATCCCAAATAAGAACTTTCTTGGGTGCGGAATTGGACACAGTAAAACAAATGGCATTCCTAACTGCAGAAGGCCGAAGAGAACTCCCTCTTTACTTCTTGGCATTAACAAAGCAGAACAAACTAACAGCAAGAAAAGTTCTGCAGGCCTTGGGCTTCATGGCATCATGCATAATCTTGGTCCCACATGCCAGACTGCATATGAGAAAGCTACAGTGGTACCTAAAGAATTTATGGTCTCAACACAGGCACAGCTTAGAAACCAAAATCCCACTAATTCCATGCCTAAAACAGGAGTTCCTATGGTGGGCTCAAGCATGCCAGTCAAACCCAGGCTTACCCTTCCACAACTGTCAAGCAAACCAAACCATCACAACGGACGCCTCAGACCTAGGCTGGGGGGCGCATATGTTGGACAAATGCATACAAGGATTGTGGACTCAAGACCAGCTGCACCTACACATAAACCAAAAAGAAATGCTGGCAGTAAAACTAGCAATCCAGAAATTCAGACCATTCCTCAAAGAAGGCCATTTAATGATAAGGACAGACAACACCACAGTCATGTGGTACATCAACAAACAGGGAGGCACTCATTCATACCCCCTGTGCAGAATGACTCTGGACCTTTGGAATCTGGCTCTGAGCTACAACATCCAGCTACAGGCAATATTTGTGCCGGGAAAAGAGAACACCCTAGCAGACATGTTAAGCAGAACCACCTCGGATGCTCACGAATGGATGCTACACCCAGACATCTTCAAGGCCATCACAAAGAAATGGGGAATGCCACAAATAGACCTATTCGCATCCCCACTCAATCACCAACTCAGAAAATTCTGTACAAGGACATACCACCCACTTGCATGGAAGGTGGACTCTCTATCCTTCAGTTGGAAAGGCCTCACAGCATATGCATTTCCACCTCTTCCCTTGATGCACAAGGTACTACTGAAAATCAAAGAGGAACGTCCAAGGATAATCCTGTTAGCCCCGAATTGGCCAAGACAACACTGGTACCCATTGCTGAGGAGCATGTCTCGGGGGAGAATGTGGTCAATACCCCTGATGCCCTTGATGTTAACTCAGAACAACTACAACATCATGCATCCAAACCTAAAAACCTTGCAACTAACTGCCTGGAACCTCACATAGCAGCAACTAACCCAGACCTATCCCAAAGGGTTAAAGACATTATCATTGAAGCCCGCAGACCTTCAACAAGAAGGAACTATGCAGGAAAATGGAAAAGGTTTGTCATTTGGAGTACTGAAAGAGGAAAAGATGTGTCGAACATAGATATTGCTAACATCCTGGAGTACTTGGCAGAGCTTCTACATACAGGCCTGTCCTATTCCTCCATCAAGATACATGCATCAGCTATTTCAGCAGAATACAGCTTCGATCCACCTGTCTTTTCGCATCCTCTACTCAGGCAGTTCCTCAGAGGGATCAAGAATGTAAAACCTCCTAGGAAACCACCATTACCAGCATGGGACTTGAACTTTGTGCTAGAAAAGTTGACACTCCCTCCGTTTGAACCAGCAGCAACAGCAGATGGAAAACTGCTTTCCTACTGGCAATTACTTCAGCAAGGAGGGTTTCGGAACTACAGGCCTTAATGGCAGTGCAACCCTTCCTAATCTTCCATCAAGATAGGGTGTCCATGAGAACTAATCATACATTTATGCCTAAGGTGGTATCCAGAGTGTCTTTAAACCAGGCAATCCACCTACCTACCTTCTTTCCCAATCCGCAGAACAGGGGGGAAAGACTGCTGCATACCTTGGATGTACATAGGCAGTTACGCTACTACCTGGACAGAACCAAAGGTAACAGAAAAACTGACCAGCTTTTAGTAGCCTATGCAACAGGAAGAGAAGGAAAAGCAGTTTCCAAACAGACAATCTCCAAATGGATAGGAAATTGCATAAGATTCTGTTACTCCTACCATGGAAAACCAATTCCACAGAACATAAGACCTCATTCTACAAGGGCTACAGCCACTACCACAGCTTTCTTACGAGGAGTGGCAACCAAGGACATTATTGAGGCGGCTACTTGGACCTCCGTGCATACATTTGCCAAGCATTATAATCTACCTCTATACTCAAGATCCCGAGCAGGGTTTGCCACTGCTGTACTGCAAGGGATCCTAACTACACCATAATTTTTCTTCCTCCACCCCTAGTTTGGCTATGGTATTCTACCCATTTGTTATGACTGCAGATGCATCCATGAAGGACATAGTACAGTTTTGTACCTACCATAAATGTAGATGTCCGAACTGGATAGCATCTGCAGTCGGGATTACCCACCCTCCTTCCCCTCTGTGGTACTCCTAGGGTATTTACCCTCCTAATAGCTAGCTGGGGGGGGGAGTCTCTTATGGTGTATTTGTTTGTATATATGTACATACATGCTTATTTTTTGTGTTTGCCTTCTACTTTTTTTGGAAACATTGGCATTTATCCAAATTTAGCTTTCCAAGAGGGCAACTGGCATCTGGGGCAAGAAACACTGAGGAAAATGGCGTCGGCTGATGCCTTTATACCCGAAGACCAGCAGAGATGACGTCGGGTGAAGTGCGACATCAGCCGAAGCCAGACCCAGACTTTGGAATCCGGCCGACCGAAGGGCTGCCTGACGACAGGACAACCCATTTGTTATGGCTGCAGATGCTATCCAGTTCGGACATCTACATTTATGGTAGGTACAAAACTGTACTATGTCTGTCTTTTTCAGAGTAATATTATACTCTTCCCAAGACCTCATCTTTATTTTTTTTTGATCAAATTCAAGTTCTCAGATATCCCACTATTACTTTGTCAAAAATCTCACCAAGTAATAAGGGTTTTTGATGCAATGTGTTATTACACACTATTAGAGCTGAGCATATATTGTCTAATCCTGGTCTTTTTGATTCCAGCCTGATTTTTTTGCTCCTCAAATGGCTACCGATAACTCAGATTTTAACTTACCTTCTCTCTCTGAATCCCATTTACCAATATTCACTACTGACCACTCAGCCAAATGTACTACAGTATGCCTTCTCCACTTTGGCAGTATTTATTGTAAAGTTTGTCTGTTGGACTCGTGAAGTTCTAGCTGTTTCCAAGGCTTAGCTAAAGCCTGACTATCCTGTATCCATTTTACACAAGAGTCTGCTTGCTCAAAAAAAATGGACCTGGTAGAATAGGCATGATGTTGCAGATTTAAAAAAAAATCTTCAAGCAAGTGCTGTTTCTTTGCTTTAAGGTTAGTACAGCAGTTTGCTGGCTAGGAATCCTGTTTATACTGCAGGAAGCACTCTGTTCTTAATATATTCACTATGTTCTTGATGTACCCTACATATTTTGATAGCTGCATTACTGTCCTTTCCCCATAGATCAAGTAAAGCAGCTTTATGCTTAGAGATTATAACCTTAATTAACTATGTAGTTAACTCATCATACTGCCTTAACTGATCTTTCTGTTGGTGACCTCACTAGGTCTGACCAAGCCTCACTTGAGATGATTTATTATTAGTCATTGTTCTTACTATTTTACCAGAAGGATGTATACAAGTTTTTATTCAGATTGATTCTTTAGTGACCATTTATTTCCCTGTAGGTTGTCAACTGAATTTAAAGTCTTAAGCACAGCCCAGTACTTATAAGCTACCCATTTCTTGAGGCTAAGAAATTACCTTTGTTACTGGAACTCTCTGCTCTCAACTTTAATGATTTTTGCAGTACTGCTGTTAGTACTAATGCTTCCTTCACTCACTGTTGCAGTATTTCTAACAGGATATCATGCCAAGGGTAACTGTGTGACCGGCCAGCATACAAAAGCCTGGCTGGCATCTCTCATAGTAAGTCAGAAGTATGACTTCATCCTGAAGGAGGCAAAGGTTATATGGGCACAGGTTACCTCAACGTTCTTGTTGTCAGCTCAAGTACTGAACCATTGCTTCAACTTCAGTCCATCAGCTGCACGATTCATGCCACTTCCTCTGCCATTCAGGTAAGTATCCCTGTTAGGGACACTCCTTTCCCCTTTATTTTTTGTGGATAGAAGTTTTGCACATGTAAAAGAAGAGAGTCAAATGTGATTGTGAGAGGCAGATTCCTCACAGGAATCATAATTTCTTAAGGCGCTGAAAATGACAGTAGGGACTGTTCTATTTGTCAGTCTTTTGTACCTAAGACTTTATGTAGCAGTTTGTCGTTTAAGATTTACTTTGAGAATCAAAATCATAAAGAGCCCACCAAAGGTATGATGGCCTATGAGTCCTTGTCTGCCGATGTCCCTCCATTGATAAAGTCTAAAAATTGACTCAAGCTCAAGACCTGCTGTTGAGTTGGACGTGGACATCTGTCATGTCTCTGAACGAGACCTCAGACTGTCTGGCTGCGCCCTGTATCATATCAGATTCAGAGGATTCTGATACTAAACCTTCTGCATGATCTTTTAACTCTGGTTCTGAGGTTGCTAGACATTTTATTAAATACAACTAAGATGCTGCCGATGGTTGTTTTAGAGCAGCTGCTACCGATTCTGTTCCTTACAGATTTTCATGTCTCTGCTTGAGGATGTCACAGCTAAGCTTCTGGACTCCTGTCTGGATAGACAAGGTAAGGTCATGGAAGATTTTAAGCAAATATTTCTCCTGTACCCAAGTGCCAGAGAAACTGCGCTACCAAGGCTGGTCCCATTTTTCATAAAGAACATGATCCTTCTCACAAGGGTATAAGATCCAATACAAAGGACAGGTCAGGACAAGCCTCAGCAGGATTCTTAGAGTTCTAAACCTTCCTTTCCTGACAAACTAGCCTCATTATGACTTATCAGTCTCTGTCCCCTGCACCTCAGCCATTCCCAAGTTATTCTGTTTCAAAAGCTATCTTTATATTTTCCAACCTGGCAATCCATAACATCAGGAAAATGGTTTCTATCCGTTATCCAGAAGAGTTGCAAATGTCTTGGATTACTCCTCCTTGCCTTTCAGAGTTTCTCCACCATCCTCTAGGTCAGATTCATGTTGTTCTTCATATTCTTTGAGACCTTTTCACTCGGAGCACAATAGAATGTATGCCCCCTCTTCTGGGGGGGGGGGTGTAAAAGAGCATTCTACTCAGAATGTATCCAGTCCCCAGAAGGGAGGGCAATTGGGAAACCTATTTTGGACTTTTTTTTTCTCAACACCTTTCTCAGAATTACAAGTTGTAAGATGTTGATCCTGCAAATCTTTTTTATTCTAATGATACTTCCACAATCCTTTTTGTTGACATTGGATTTAAAGAAAATTTAACATCATATTCCTGTTTGTCTAGCATGCAGGCAATTCTTATGGTTCTTTCTCTACATCATTTCTGATGACATCACATTGGCATCGGTGATGCAAACAAACTATAAGTAAAAAGTCATTTAAAGGGATCACTCAAAATTTTATTCCACCCTCTTGTTTAAGGTATGGTTTTAATTCATACAAAAGCACAATGTGGAGTCGTATAGCAGACTAAACGTGTTGAAACAGGCAAGAACTAATAAGTAAGATCAAATTTAGACAAAGAAACCAAAGTCAGAATACTGCTTTTTTGTTTAGTGGATAGGAGGAGTAACGACACATCCAAAGTGAAGAGAAGTAAATTACAATATTTATTCAGGCTTTGCAGGTAATAAAAGAAAGGTTATTGCTTGAGTTGTTGATGGGCAAGAAATTGAAAGAACACATCAGTGTGCCATGCAAAGAGTACAGAAGAGGGAAGGGATAGTAGTGGGGCTGGGGAGGTTAATAGCAGTTGGACGTGACCAGGTTTACTAAACAGCAGTGTGGTTCTTTTTGAACAGTGACGTGGACAATATTTGTAAATGTTAGGGTAGAGTTTATATCAGGTATACTTAGTATAGTTTCTGAAAGTATATTGTCACAAAAGGAGATATTGCCAGTTCAGCTGTCTGGAATTTTGTAAATTGTGTCATTGGTGAATATCAAAATGAGTTGCGTAAGGTACTTGTGTTACAACTGTATTAGAACTGTATATTATGTATACATCAAACTTGTTTCTTTAGATGTGTGTTGAAAAGGGTTTGCAAAATGCTTGTGTTTAAAATGGATTCACAGTGTGCCCTGCTGGAAAAGAACAGAAATGTACTATACATGCACTATTGTAACACTGTAAATGTATATATTTTAACAGTGGAACTAAAATACAGGAGGTTAACCTCAGTCTAGTAAGTTTCAGAAAAATAGCTGAAATTAAATTACTTTATGGCAGCAAGGAGACACAATGTCTAAAGCTAAGGAACTTTCTGTATTGTCTTGGAAATGTTTTATTATTTTATGACTTCCAGCATCTGTCAAAGATCTGAGGAAAAGGCCTTGTCTGTGTATTTTCATAGGTAGACACTAAATACTGCCAGATGCCAGCAATGGGGGTTTCACCTGGGATAGTCGGACGACAAGAAATTGTCATTCTGCAAGCTATCCCAGAAATAATATTTGAGATATTCATTTAAGAAGTCTGAGTGAGACACAGCATTCTGTATTCTGTCTTTGACCTGACAGCATCAGCTAGAAGATTCATTCACCACACATCTGCTTTGCAGTGATGAATTAAGTTGTTAGGGAATAGTATAATTATCTTAGATACAGTCAGGAATATAGCAAAGTTTAGCTTAGATGTTTTTCTTTATTTGAAACTGTCCTGCAATGTTTTAAATATTTCCTGTGATTTTGAATGCTGATGTTGCTGTAGATATGTATTTAGTATTTTGTTCTTTTATTATTTATTATTAAATATATTTAAACCTTTCATTGTGGCTGATTTGTATAGAGATATTTAAATTCTGAGAGTACTTGCATATTTATTTGGTGACACTGTGCAGGCCACTCCTAATAGCCTTGCTCATGGTCAAACTGTCCTTTGTATTAATAGTAACAGTATACCATAAGATTGGACACCCTTTGTTAAGGGACTTAAAGTAGCTGAAAAGGGGTTCTGGTGGCAATAACTACCTTGTAGTCTGGACAGAAGGGGGCATAGCTAGTAAACCTGTGCCAGCCTTTCCCAGGTTTGTGTATGCATTTGTGTAAAACAAATCTCCGAGTGTGCATTTCGGCTACTTGGGCTGGGATGCGAAACACTGGTTGGACACAGTGATGAATGACTTGGCTTGGAACCCTGGGTAATGACTCAACTCTATAGCTGTGCCAGTGGGAAGTCTTACTGGGGATCTGGAGAAAGAGAGAGAGAAACCAGCCCCGGACTGACTGTGGTCTGTGTGCTTTTAAGGGAAATGGCACTTGATAAAGAGAGCTGCATCTGCAAATAGTGTGTGTGTACTTGTCATCCTTTATGTACGTCCCCCACTGTTGGCAGTGGTGAGGTTTGAGGGTCCTTGATTACTTATCCAGTGGTGGGACATCACATATATCACCATCAATTGTCTCAGTAATGAAAATATGTCGTTTAGTGTTGCATTTACTGATCACCTTAATAATGGGAACAGCAATTTATTGATCAAATTACATATTGCTTACTGTCAAGTTAAGCGTAATATTTTTGTATGCAGGGGAGACGTGTTATGGATTTCCTTACCATTAAATATCAGAATATCTTCCTCTCTTGTTTGATATAAAACATTATGGAGTCAAACATTACATTTAATACAGGAGCCTTCTTCAGGTTGTTTTAATAAGTAGTTTTCTGAAAAAAGTCAAAGTTTATGGGTGGGGGTAGATGTTGAAGATGAAGGCTGGTTAATGACTAATCTGCGTGGAAAAAATTGTGTTCCTCACTTTTAATAGGAAGTTATAGTTTATGCTTAAAAGATTGGACACTTTCAAGTTAGCAAGAGATTTGCATCTAGCTTTTATTAAAAGGTCTGTCTTTTCATTGCTTACATCTTCAGTGTTAATGTCTTTCTGCAGGTTCCTAGCACACTGAGAAACCACCATACTAATTCTAATGCACAGTTTGTAATCATCTCTTGAGTTCTGCCCTGCTCTGTGATATACATTCCCTACCAAAATCTCTGAGAAACTTGCTTATAAAGCAAGCCCGTGACCTTGTAAACAATACTAGTCAGTGGCTTGGGCAGTGTCGCTCTCTCAATCGCTAGCACACCCCCCCCCCCTTTGGCAGTGGAAAATCAGAAGGTTGTGGTTTCTTTTCCCACTCTTTGTGGTTGGATTCATTTTGAATACTGTCACTGCAGAGCAGCATGGTGAAGGAACTGCATTCCTGAGTGTGTTGTTCTTATGATGAGACCTTAAACTGAGGTCCCAGCTGCCTTGGTGGTAGCTCAGCTGGATGTTAAAGGTCCCAGATTCCCTTGTACAGTGTACCACCTTGGCTCTTCCTTGAAAAGAGGCCACTGGGCTAGTGGGACAGTGGGGACTAACCCAGTCAACAAGGCATAAATAATTAAGTACATTAAATAAATAAATATCCACTTTGCCATTCACAATATGGATTTAGAAATGCCTTCATTGTCTTCATTGTCATATGCCATGCAACTGATAACTAATTTTCCTGACAGGGATAAGGTTTTAAACAGTGGTAGCCTCTTAATTCATCTCTGGTAAGTCATTGAGGTTATAGTCATTCACTTTACAGCCTCTAGGCTTTCATTTTGGAGTTTTATAAAGGAACGAGTTGAGTGGTTTATACATTACCTCTCTGGTACCATTAAAATTCTTAATGAAACTTCCATATCTGGTATTAATTTCTCTCACCACAGGAGTACCTCTGGCATCTGTCTTTGGTCACGTCCAGTTCACTTAAAATTAAACTCCCTCTAGATATTCCTGAAAACCAATTAATACTTCCTTATGCTGGTAACTTGCTCCTGCTTAAAGCTGACAAAATGACGTGTGTTGCAGAACTCATTCCAAACCGAGTTATACATGATGTGCAAGAGGTAGAACCCAGAAAACGTGTCGGTGCCAAAAAGAGTAACTAAATGTAGCTGTGTGTTCCAAAAAAAGCAAAAAATGTGGAAACAGTCTTTGTGATTATTAATTGTTAGTTTCTGTGTTCCACGTTAATATAAGAATTCCTAAGTCTTCTAAAATAACCAGGCTTACCAGATCCTCATGTGTGGGCACAGTGGAGTAGTGGGTAGCATTGTCAATTTGCATCAAGAGATTCTTCGGCTTATTTTTTGGCTGGAGGGCTTTCTGTACAGAATCTGCATATCATCCTTGGTCTTTCTTGGGTTCTCCACTTTTCTCCCACATTCAAAAAGACATGTATTGGGTAGATTGGTGGCTTATAACTTGTTTGTAGGATTTTGTGTGTGCATGTGAAATGTGGAAGAAAAATGTGGCAAGTTCCTTCCATTTTCCCCTTGCCTAGTAAACTCTGTGGATGGCTGTGTTTTTTTCGCACAGTCAGTATAGAAGTTTAATGTGACTTCCAAGTGTGGATTGAATGGACCAGGTTCCCAGACTCAGAAACTCTTAGTGCCATTAGCAAATTCAGCTTGCAGTCTAACTGAAATGCACCCTTCAGCTAATTACCATGAGCTCTTCACAAAGCATAATCTACTTCAGACAGCACTTTGGTTAATGAAACATACTGTGGTTGAAGATCCAGAAGTACCACTGTTTGTCAGTGGAGGGCAATTGACTTTGTATTGCAGCAGACAAGTCTGCCTGCTTTGTTGACTACCTGACTAACAGATAATTGCAACTATTGCCCAAGACTAATATTTCTTTCATTGTCCCTTAAGGTCACAGAACATAGGCCCCCCATTAAAAAAAAACAAAAACTTTGTTTTCACTGTTAGTGAGCATGCATTCTCAGACTGATGCAGCATCCAGGTGTTCATTCCCTTGATATGTTAGAAACATTGTTCCATTCCTGGTGTCAGGTTGAATTACTTGACTACTACTTTAAACCATCCTTTTGCAAGTGTTTTGTGTATCTGCGTTGATGTTTCCATACTTTTGTTTCTTTTAAATTTATATAATTTGTAACTTGTTTGATTCTAAGTATCTTCAGCAACTAGAATTTTGTTCCACAAAATGAATACACCGTTTGTCTGAACTGCAGTTCTGTGTATTACTAAGCTCTTTGTATGCAAAGCTGCTGTTGGTTTTAATAACTCATTTAGAGAACCTTGGGCAGGTTGTCTTGTTCCAGTGTTTTGGAACCTGTTTCTTCCCTGACTTGGGTCATCAACTTTAGATGTTCTTTCAGGAGATCCTTAAACTGGTATTATTTTAGGAGATTCTGAGTGGATGCCAGGACCCTCAGTTTTTTTTATGTATTCTGTATCCTGTATGAAGCTGGATCTGATCAGTCTTTACCCTCTTAAAGTATTCCACCTATAACCTCTTTATTCAGGATCTTGGTGCTTCCACTCCTCTTACATTTACTGTTAACAAAAACCTTTCAGATCTTTATCAGGTTTTTCCCCTCTTAGCTTCCAAACTTGCACAGGAATACCATCTATTCTTGGGGACTTTCCTGTAGATTGGTTTTACATAACCATTTTTATCTCAATTCCTCTTATCCTGACTGTTAAATTGAGAATCATCTGCCTGTAACCTTGGCATATTTTATTCATCCATAAACATTTCCATTTGTACCTTTTCTTGATTTCTATATTTCTTTGCTTTATACAGACTTTCCAAAATATTTCTAATTCTTCTACAGGATAGTTTATCTTCCTTGTCATAGGCATCCTAAGACTGGCTATAGCCCTTTCTATTTTCTGTTGCCTGAATCTTTGTGCTGAAAGGTTTTGTGCTCTAGAGTTATCAAAGTATATTTGCTTAACTGCTGTTTTTCTAAACTCATGCATATTATCAAGGTAATCCCTTATTTTCTGTTTAACATTCTGCAGTTGCTCCTCCTCTTGTTCCTTGAGATTTCCCCTGTTTTGCAATACTTTAACATTTGTCAGTCCCTCTAAATAATTGTTGCTTCTTAACCATATCTTCCTTTCTTTTATTTCCACCCTATTTTTAAACTCCACTTTAATTTTATCCACTCCCTAGCTATATTTTCAGAACTGTCTATCTTCTCCAGTAGCTCCTGAATAATTTCCACTGTGACGACCCACCTCTGGGCCAGTAATCAAGGAGCCTGAATTCTCACCACTGGCACCAGTGGGGTTGTTCACCAGGAGGATGACAGGTACACACACACAGTAACTCCAGATGCAGCTGTCTGCATCAAGCACAATCGAGCACAATTTCCCTTAAGAGCACACAGGGAGCACAGTCAGTCCTGGGGCTGGTTCCACACACACACACACACACACACACACACACACACACACACACACACACCTGGAAAAGACTGGCACAGGTTTACTAGCCATGTCCCCTTTTGCCCAAACTGTAAGGTAGTTATCACTCTCACCAGAACCCCTCGCCAGCTACTTTAAGACCCTTAACAAAGGGTGTCCCAATTTTGCTTTGTGACATTAATATTAATACAAATGGTAGTTTGACCAAAAGCAAGGCTATTAGGAGTGATCCACACAGTTTCACAAAATAAATATGCAGATATTCTGAAAACTTAAATATCTCTACAAAGATCAGTCACAGTGAAAGGTTTAAATATATTTAGCGTTTTCTTGTTCTTTTATTAAGTATATATTCACAGTGACATCAGAGTTAAAATCACAGGAAATATTTAAAATAACATCGAAGGGCATGCTCAGACAAATAAAGAAAAACGATAACTAAGCTTCACTATATTCCCGGATGAATCTAAGAGAGTTACTATTCCCTTGTTAATAGAGCAAGGCAGATGATTTGATGAAGTGGTCCTTGTTGTCAGGCCAAAGACAGAACACAGAATGCGATGTCTCACTAAGAGACTTCTCAAAATAATATATAAAACATGACTTCTGGGATAGTTTGCAGAATGACATCACTTCTGGTCATCTGACTTACATTTCCCATGCAGCCCCCATTGCAGGAAGCTGGCAGAATTTAGCACCTACTTGTAAAAATACACACTCAAGGGCTTTTGCTCAGATCTGTGGCAGGTGCAGTTTCATACCTCCGTGTTTCCAGAGTAGTAATTAGTTCAACCAAAAGACAATACAGAAAGCTTTTTGCTACAGACTATGACTCTGGCTGCACTGAAACCTACTTTATGGCCTAGCCTGTAAAGTGATTTAATTTCCTATATATTTTAACGGTTGCTGGACTGAGGTCAACCTTCCAGTTTGCTCTATTAAAACATATAGATTTAACAGTTACAGTAGCGTATGTACATATTTGTTCTCTCCAGTAGGGCACACTGTGGATACATTTCAAACACAAGCATTTTACAAACACCTTTTCTACACAAACCTCTGTACAAATCAGTTTGATATACACATGACATACAATTCTAATACATTTGAAACACAAGCATGTTGTATAAATCAGTTTGATATTCTCAGATAACATATAATTATTTACAAAATTCCAGCTAGCTCTGCTGACTGTTCTTCCTATTGTCACGTCCACTACCTATTCTTTAAATTCCTCTCTGTTAAGCAGATAGGTGGGAAAGCACCAGTGTCTCATTTATATTTCATCACTTGATGCTTTTATTTTAGTTATTATTTGTGCATGATCTTAAATAGTTATTGGGTGTGTATTAAGATTTCAGTTAAATGCACGTTTCTGTGAAATGTGAGTTCTGTCTTGCCTAGCTCAGTTTTTATATCTTGGGAAATGATACATAAATTCACTCTGAACTCCTAGTACTCAATTCATGTTTTCCATGCCAAATGTTTTCATAAATTTCTTCAAAAATCTATCTTCCTTTGTTTTATTTTCCCTTCTGGGCCCCCAGACACATCTTCACTATTGCAAATCAAATTCCATTTCCCACCTATAAATAATATTCCTTGCTGAAAGTGATTACTTCTCCCAGCATTTTCTTAAGCTCCGTTATGACAGATTTAGGTGGAATATAAATACATGCCAATCTAATCCTCCTCCCTTACCAGTAGCCCCTTAATACTACAAATCTGCCATTATTCTTTTTTTCATCATGTTCTATCACTTTTGGAGCTCCTCCTGCATTTAATGTAAGTACTCCTCTTTTCCTTTGCCTAGGTATCCTGCTAAATAGCCATCCTGAAAGCCCTTCTTTATCAAATTCACATGTTCTGTTCTTTCCAAGTGTGTTTCCTGTAACATAGCTATTTGCACTCTACATTTTTAAATATCATTCAATTCTCTTTCCTTTTTGTATTTATCTGTGAGACCATTCACATTTAAAGATGTTAAAGAAAGCATCATGGTCCTAAAAAGTTAATTACACCTTTTATGTATAACAGCTTTTTTGTTAAAAGTCTAGTTCCAGCTTTTGTGTTACATGCATACACGGTTTTGCAGGTTGATATTTTATACAGTTTTTTCTTGTCATAACCATTTGAGCCCATGTCGGATCTTAAAAAACTTTGTGTTATTGAAAGCCCTCAAACAAAAAACAAACACACCCCCAATGCAGCCCTAAAACCTATTAACTTAATACTAATACACAAAACTATGTAAATCTTCAAATATTGAAGTTTTACCCTTCTAATTGGAACAAATGTTCCAGACTGACAGCCACACTTAGACTTGAGTTAATCTAAAAGAAAGGTGTTATCCATGCTAAGATCCCATGGTGTGTAGCCTGTGCTCTTTGGTTTTGTCTGATCTGTATAGTCTCTCAGAAGGGGAAATAATTGAATCCTTAGAGAAAACATTTATCTCCTAGGCATTTCTCTTTATCAGATTGGCTGCTAGAGACATGAGAACCAGATAGAAAATTGCTAAGCATACCTTTATTTACTAGAAAAAAGCCTTATAATAATCAATATTCTTTTTAATTAACTTGCTTTCTTTAAAAACTTGTTACTAGATCAGGTTCAGAGCCTTAATCTAGTCATTCCCCTATGCAAGAATGATAAAAAGTACACTAATTTTTATTTTGTCATGTACTTTTAACCAGATTTTTCTTGTTTTTTTTTTTTTTATATAGATTGCAGTGCCTACCTTTCTTAAAACTGAACAATGAAAAAGAGAGAAGGGAGAAAGAAAAAAAGAAAAGAACGGGAGTACCTGTTTACATTAGTATCCCCATTACAATTAAAAAAAAATAACAGGGACAGTTTTACTTTATATCATGCAAAGAAAACCATGCACTATTAAAATAATGCCATTAATATTTTTTTTACATAGTTAACTTTCTCCTCCCTTTTCCCCTCTAAGTATTTGTCCGAATATTAATGACTTGAAGTAGGGGATATGCTTTAGAGCCCCCTACAAGTTTAACAAAGTCCAAAAAAAGGCCAAGATTTCCAGATTTTCTTGTTCTGTCATATTTTACAAATTTAATTCTTGTTTTGTAATCCTACATTTGTGAATGTTCAAGTTACTGGTTTTAATCTTGTTCATCTCCATATCCCAAATCATGTCTCTTCATTTCCAGTGTACTCTCAATTCTTCTCTTGTGTTCTTTCCTAATCTCAAGCGTTTTCTATTGAAACATTGGAAAAGGTTTCACTGGCACAGTCTCTGGTCTTTATTACCAGAAGAACTAGAAGCAGAACCGCCTTCTGTTTCACAGCTCAACTTTCACTGGGCAAACTTTTTTGTATTTCCTCCTTAGCGAGTACTTAACCAAAAATTATTTTGTCCTTCCAGGGAAGAATATTTTGAAGATAACTGGGTACAGCAGTTTGAATCTCACACCTGCTTCTCGACGTTCCCTGAATAATGGAATAAATTTACTCCTTTTTTGCCTGGTTTACAATTAATAGTCATTCTCCACAAACACTCTGCTGTCTCCCACTTTTGGTGTATAAATATTTAACTTCTAATATAGTAAAGAGAATAATTAAATATTGGCTAATTGTATGAAAAACAGAAACACCTAGCACTCATTACTCTGGGGATCTCCGCTACTGCATATGTCCAATGGCTGGGCTAACTTTCAGAGATTAGATCACTTCCTCCGTTACTGGCCTAATGTCATCTTACCAAATTCTCCTCACATAGCTTGTGTAAAGGGTGGTAATCCATCCATGCCTTTTTTTATTCATTATATTTCCATGTTTCTTGTTTGTGTAGTAGTGCATCCCAGTTTTGTCAGAATCCACTCCTTCTACTGTTAAGATTGCATGTTTACTATTAAAGATCTAGGTTTATTTCTCATAGCCAGGTTTGGAATATACACACAATGTGCCCTTTCAATTAACAATTCCTTTTGTGGAATACCAGTCCAGTTGCTTATTTATGCATTCATAAAATTAATACAGTCTGTTCCTACCAACTTCTTCTGTACAGCAGAAAATCTCAGGTTTTCCCTACATGTTCTGTCCTCTAATCCTATTATTTGTAAACATCTCTTCTTGAGCAGTCTCATATTCAGCCAGCTTTTTCTTCATTTCGACCTCTGAGTCTTGCATTTTTATCACCTCATCTGAATATCTATTTAAACTTCTTCCATTTTATTTTCAAGCCTTTTGTTGTTTGAGTTGATATACTCCATCAGTATTTTGTTAGTTTATTTAGGTGCATGTGCAGTTGACTTGTACTTTCCTCTAGGTTAATGGAAGTCATGCCTGGTGCTTGCACTGATTTTTACTAAGCAGCTTCAGTACTTTTCCCAGTCAGTGTTTTTTCCTCACCTGTTGTAGCTGATTTTCCTTCATGTCCTCTATATTTTTTCCTAGCAACCAGGCAGTGCACTTACTACCCAGTAATACAGGTCCAATGGCTTTCTCTGCTAAGTTTCTGTTTTCACACTGAGAGAGCTAGAATTAAGCTTTACTCAATGTGCAACCATCTTGTAAGTCATCTTCATTTGATTTTAAATGGATCTCTGTTGCACTAATTACCTTAGGGATCTCTGCCACTGCCTATGTCCAGCGGCTTGGCTGACTTTAAGAGATTAGCACCCTTCCACCATTACTGGGCTACTGTCATCTTGCGAAACTCTCCTTGCATACCTGGTGTAAAGGTGGATATCCATCCATGCCATCTTTAATTATATTGCCGTATTTCATGTTTATATCATAGTGCGTTGCAGTCTTGATGTGTCTGAGCCTGGGATTACAAGGCATCAAGCGGATATGTATCCCACCAGGGAATGTTGTATTCAAATTCAGAAGTTATTTGTTGTGCTTGGATGTCCTGGTAACAGATGCTATACATGGGGGTGGGTTGCACAACAGAAAATGTGCATGGAGATGTCAGATACCACATAAAAACTGTCAAGAGCAGTGCACTTATTCCCTAGGTCCTGACTACAGTATAACCTTGCTGCAGTGTTTGAGGCTTTTGTCTCAAGACATGAATACAAGGCAGGAAGGCTTCTAGGCATACAAGATCAAAAAAGTCTTGTGACTAAGCCAGTCTACCATACTTGCAGACCAACAGCAAGCAGCAGGATGGTGCAGATGTCCTTTCCAGAAAGAAAAGCAAGGAGGAACTTGTCCAGAAAGAGGGAGTTGTGGAGACCTTTTAACTTTATAGTTGAGTGTCAGCTTTGCAGATGGACTTAAGCAGCATCCCACCCTGATGCACATTATCATTGAGGCGTCTGGCATCACTCCTTCAAAAGCCACCATAACTTTGTTCCCTAACATGTGCATCTGGGCAAAACTCAGGGCAAACATCAGGCCCAAAAGCCCATGTTTGCTTGATCCCAGATGTCTGCTTATCTGGAAAACCTCTTAATTGTTAAAGAAGGTATATTTCCTACAGTAATTGTTCAGGAAGAAGTCTGCACCCAGAGATGTTCTCCCTTAGGTTCACAAATCTCTAATGGCTGCCTGTCCACCTAAGGGTGATGCACCCTGAGATCCAAGCATTTTCCAGGGTCAAAGATTTTTTTCCATCATGGTGGGTGTCCTTACCTGTCCAATCACAGACTACCATCTAGAGCTGGGCTAAACTAGCTCAAGATTTCTTTTTTTTTTTTTTTTTTTTTTTTTTTTTTTTTTTTTTTTTTTTTTTTTTTTTTTTTTTTTTTTTTTTTTTTTTTTTTTTTTTTTTTTTTTTTTTTTTTTTTTTTTTTTTTTTTTTTTTTTTTTTTTTTTTTTTTTTTTTTTTTTTTTTTTTTTTTTTTTTTTTTTTTTTTTTTTTTTTTTTTTTTTTTTTTTTTTTTTTTTTTTTTTTTTTTTTTTTTTTTTTTTTTTTTTTTTTTTTTTTTTTTTTTTTTTTTTTTTTTTTTTTTTTTTTTTTTTTTTGGTTTTCTTTAAAATTGGGTTTGTGTGTTTGTATTTTGGATTTGTTGAATGTGGGGAATTTTAAAAAGGTTTTGTAAAATTATTTTTATTTAGGGGTGGGTTGTGTTATAATTTTTTTTAATTTGGGTTGTTGGGTGGTTAAAAAAATAAAATATATTATTTATGTGTTTTTGTGGATATAAATTATATAAAATATTTAGTGTGGTAAATATATTAAAATTATAATTTTTTGGGGGTGTTTTTCATATATTATAATTTTTAAAATTTATTATATTTTAAAAGGGGAATATTTATTAATAATTTTATTAATGTTGTGTTATATTATTTTTTGTGATTTTTAAAATTTAAAAAATTAAATATAATAATGGGTGTTGTGTTATTAAAATTAATTATAAATATAAAAAATTTTTTTTTTTTGGTGGTTGGTTTTTGTTTTTTAAAATATTTTTATAATAATTTTATAAAATTAATTAAAATATTGGTTTATGAAATTTTATTATATTTAAGTTTTTTTTTTTATTAATAATTGGTTTTTGGTTGGGGGTGTTTATTATTTTATTTAATATTTTTATATGTTGGTGTGTGTTGGGGTCTGTCCAAAAAAAAAATATAATATTTAATATTTTTTTTAAAAATATTTATATAAAATATTATATATTGGGGTGTAAAATTTGTGTGTGTTGTATATATATATATAAAAAAAAAATATATATATATATATGTGTGTTATGTGTATATATATTATATATTTTTTTATATATTTTATATATATGTGTGTGTGTGTGTTTATATATATATATATATATTTTATTTTGTTTTTGTTAAAAATTTTTGGGTTGTGGGATTAATTTTAATATAAAAAATTTTTTATATTGGGGGTTTTAAATTTTATTATATGTTGAATAAAAATTTAAATTTTTTTTGGTGGTTTTTTTAATTTTATTTTATATTTTGTGTGTATTTATATATTTATAGTATAATTTTTTTATATGTGTGTTATATTTTTTATATATATATATTTGTGTGTTATTTTAAAAGTTTTTTGTGTTTTTCAAAATTATATATATATATAGGGTGTGTTTTTGTATATATATATATATATATATATAATATGTGTGTGTGTGTTTTATATATATATATATATATGTGTGTTTTTTTTTTTTTTTTTTTTGGGGTTTTAAAAATATATATATATGTGTTTTGTGTGTAATATATATATATATTTTTTGTGGTTTTGGAAATAGGGGTTATATATATATATATATATATATATATATATATTATTTTTGTTGTTTTATATTTTTATATATTAATTTTTTATATATTTTTATATATATATATATATTTTTATATATATAATAGTTTGGTGTGTGTATATATTATATTATATATATATATATATATAAATATATATATATATATATAAAAATATATATATATATTTATTTATTTGTGTGTATATATATATATTTTTTTTAATATATATATATAATATATATATATATATTAGGGTTGTGGTGATATTTATATATATATATATATATTATATATATATTGTGTGTGTGTTTTGTGTATGTTTATATATTTTATATTTGTGTGTTTTTTATATTATATATATATTTTTTATATATATATGTGTGTGTTTGTGTATATATATATATTTTTATATATTTTTTTTTTGTGTGTGTGTGTGTATATTTTATATATTTTTTAAATTTTTAATTTTAATATATTTTAATTTTTTAATTTTTATTTTTTAATATAATTTTAATTGTGTGTATATATTTTAATTTTTAATGAATATATTATATTATATTTTTTGTGTGGTATAATTTATTATTATGTGATATAATATATGTATTTGGGGGTAATATTTAATATTATTATATATAATAAAATTATTATTTGTATATAATATATATAATAATGTGTGGTGTGAAAATTTATAATATATGTGTGTGTGTGTGTATATATGGGGGTGGTGGGGGTTTGGTGTAAAAATGTGGGGAAAAAAATATATTATATATATATAAAAATGAATAAAATGTTTGGGGTTTTAAAAAAAAATGTGTAAAATTTTATTTATTTATATATTAAAATTGGTGTTATATATATATATTAAAAAATTATAATATTTTTATAAAATAAAAAAAAAAAAGGGTTGGAAATTATATTTTTGGTTTTGGTAAAAAAATAAAAATATATATATATATATAAAAAATATATAAAAAATATATATATATAGGGGGGGGAAAAGTGTATTTTAAATAA